>NC_084767.1:5000-305000 GCF_028858725.1 Colius striatus
AACCCTAACCCTAACCCTAACCCTAACCCTAACCCTAACCCTAACCCTAACCCTAACCCTAACCCTAACCCTAACCCTAACCCTAACCCTAACCCTAACCCTAACCCTAACCCTAACCCTAACCCTAACCCTAACCCTAACCCTAACCCTAACCCTAACCCTAACCCTAACCCTAACCCTAACCCTAACCCTAACCCTAACCCTAACCCTAACCCTAACCCTAACCCTAACCCTAACCCTAACCCTAACCCTAACCCTAACCCTAACCCTAACCCTAACCCTAACCCTAACCCTAACCCTAACCCTAACCCTAACCCTAACCCTAACCCTAACCCTAACCCTAACCCTAACCCTAACCCTAACCCTAACCCTAACCCTAACCCTAACCCTAACCCTAACCCTAACCCTAACCCTAACCCTAACCCTAACCCTAACCCTAACCCTAACCCTAACCCTAACCCTAACCCTAACCCTAACCCTAACCCTAACCCTAACCCTAACCCTAACCCTAACCCTAACCCTAACCCTAACCCTAACCCTAACCCTAACCCTAACCCTAACCCTAACCCTAACCCTAACCCTAACCCTAACCCTAACCCTAACCCTAACCCTAACCCTAACCCTAACCCTAACCCTAACCCTAACCCTAACCCTAACCCTAACCCTAACCCTAACCCTAACCCTAACCCTAACCCTAACCCTAACCCTAACCCTAACCCTAACCCTAACCCTAACCCTAACCCTAACCCTAACCCTAACCCTAACCCTAACCCTAACCCTAACCCTAACCCTAACCCTAACCCTAACCCTAACCCTAACCCTAACCCTAACCCTAACCCTAACCCTAACCCTAACCCTAACCCTAACCCTAACCCTAACCCTAACCCTAACCCTAACCCTAACCCTAACCCTAACCCTAACCCTAACCCTAACCCTAACCCTAACCCTAACCCTAACCCTAACCCTAACCCTAACCCTAACCCTAACCCTAACCCTAACCCTAACCCTAACCCTAACCCTAACCCTAACCCTAACCCTAACCCTAACCCTAACCCTAACCCTAACCCTAACCCTAACCCTAACCCTAACCCTAACCCTAACCCTAACCCTAACCCTAACCCTAACCCTAACCCTAACCCTAACCCTAACCCTAACCCTAACCCTAACCCTAACCCTAACCCTAACCCTAACCCTAACCCTAACCCTAACCCTAACCCTAACCCTAACCCTAACCCTAACCCTAACCCTAACCCTAACCCTAACCCTAACCCTAACCCTAACCCTAACCCTAACCCTAACCCTAACCCTAACCCTAACCCTAACCCTAACCCTAACCCTAACCCTAACCCTAACCCTAACCCTAACCCTAACCCTAACCCTAACCCTAACCCTAACCCTAACCCTAACCCTAACCCTAACCCTAACCCTAACCCTAACCCTAACCCTAACCCTAACCCTAACCCTAACCCTAACCCTAACCCTAACCCTAACCCTAACCCTAACCCTAACCCTAACCCTAACCCTAACCCTAACCCTAACCCTAACCCTAACCCTAACCCTAACCCTAACCCTAACCCTAACCCTAACCCTAACCCTAACCCTAACCCTAACCCTAACCCTAACCCTAACCCTAACCCTAACCCTAACCCTAACCCTAACCCTAACCCTAACCCTAACCCTAACCCTAACCCTAACCCTAACCCTAACCCTAACCCTAACCCTAACCCTAACCCTAACCCTAACCCTAACCCTAACCCTAACCCTAACCCTAACCCTAACCCTAACCCTAACCCTAACCCTAACCCTAACCCTAACCCTAACCCTAACCCTAACCCTAACCCTAACCCTAACCCTAACCCTAACCCTAACCCTAACCCTAACCCTAACCCTAACCCTAACCCTAACCCTAACCCTAACCCTAACCCTAACCCTAACCCTAACCCTAACCCTAACCCTAACCCTAACCCTAACCCTAACCCTAACCCTAACCCTAACCCTAACCCTAACCCTAACCCTAACCCTAACCCTAACCCTAACCCTAACCCTAACCCTAACCCTAACCCTAACCCTAACCCTAACCCTAACCCTAACCCTAACCCTAACCCTAACCCTAACCCTAACCCTAACCCTAACCCTAACCCTAACCCTAACCCTAACCCTAACCCTAACCCTAACCCTAACCCTAACCCTAACCCTAACCCTAACCCTAACCCTAACCCTAACCCTAACCCTAACCCTAACCCTAACCCTAACCCTAACCCTAACCCTAACCCTAACCCTAACCCTAACCCTAACCCTAACCCTAACCCTAACCCTAACCCTAACCCTAACCCTAACCCTAACCCTAACCCTAACCCTAACCCTAACCCTAACCCTAACCCTAACCCTAACCCTAACCCTAACCCTAACCCTAACCCTAACCCTAACCCTAACCCTAACCCTAACCCTAACCCTAACCCTAACCCTAACCCTAACCCTAACCCTAACCCTAACCCTAACCCTAACCCTAACCCTAACCCTAACCCTAACCCTAACCCTAACCCTAACCCTAACCCTAACCCTAACCCTAACCCTAACCCTAACCCTAACCCTAACCCTAACCCTAACCCTAACCCTAACCCTAACCCTAACCCTAACCCTAACCCTAACCCTAACCCTAACCCTAACCCTAACCCTAACCCTAACCCTAACCCTAACCCTAACCCTAACCCTAACCCTAACCCTAACCCTAACCCTAACCCTAACCCTAACCCTAACCCTAACCCTAACCCTAACCCTAACCCTAACCCTAACCCTAACCCTAACCCTAACCCTAACCCTAACCCTAACCCTAACCCTAACCCTAACCCTAACCCTAACCCTAACCCTAACCCTAACCCTAACCCTAACCCTAACCCTAACCCTAACCCTAACCCTAACCCTAACCCTAACCCTAACCCTAACCCTAACCCTAACCCTAACCCTAACCCTAACCCTAACCCTAACCCTAACCCTAACCCTAACCCTAACCCTAACCCTAACCCTAACCCTAACCCTAACCCTAACCCTAACCCTAACCCTAACCCTAACCCTAACCCTAACCCTAACCCTAACCCTAACCCTAACCCTAACCCTAACCCTAACCCTAACCCTAACCCTAACCCTAACCCTAACCCTAACCCTAACCCTAACCCTAACCCTAACCCTAACCCTAACCCTAACCCTAACCCTAACCCTAACCCTAACCCTAACCCTAACCCTAACCCTAACCCTAACCCTAACCCTAACCCTAACCCTAACCCTAACCCTAACCCTAACCCTAACCCTAACCCTAACCCTAACCCTAACCCTAACCCTAACCCTAACCCTAACCCTAACCCTAACCCTAACCCTAATGACCCTAACCCTAACCCTAACCCTAACCCTAACCCTAACCCTAACCCTAACCCTAACCCTAACCCTAACCCTAACCCTAACCCTAACCCTAACCCTAACCCTAACCCTAACCCTAACCCTAACCCTAACCCTAACCCTAACCCTAACCCTAACCCTAACCCTAACCCTAACCCTAACCCTAACCCTAACCCTAACCCTAACCCCTAACCCTAACCCTAACCCTAACCCTAACCCTAACCCCTAACAGGGTCAAGGGGTTAAAAGGTCGAGGTCAGGGGTCAAAAGGTCAAAGGTCGAGGTCAGGGGTCAAAAGGTCAAAGGTCGGGGTCAAGGGTCAAAAGGTCAAAGGTCGAGGTCGGGGTCAAAAGGTCAAAGGTCGAGGTCAAGGGTCAAAAGGTCAAAGGTCGAGGTCAAGGGTCAAAAGGTCTAAGGTCGAGGTCAGGGGTCAAAAGGTTAAAGGTAGAGGTCAGGGGTCAAAGGTCGAGGTCAAGGGTCAAAAGGTCAAAGGTCGAGGTCGGGGTCAAAAGGTCAAAGGTCGAGGTCAGGGGTCAAAAGGTCAAAGGTCGGGGTCAAGGGTCAAAAGGTCAAAGGTCGAGGTCGGGGTCAAAAGGTCAAAGGTCGAGGTCAAGGGTCAAAGGTCAAAGGTCGAGGTCAAGGGTCAAAAGGTCAAAGGTCGAGGTCAGGGGTCAAAAGGTTAAAGGTAGAGGTCAGGGGTCAAAGGTCGAGGTCAAGGGTCAAAAGGTCAAAGGTCGAGGTCGGGGTCAAAAGGTCAAAGGTCGAGGTCAAGGGTCAAAAGGTCAGAGGTCGGGGTCAAAAGGTCAAAGGTCGAGGTCGGGGTCAAAAGGTCAAAGGTCGGGGTCAAGGGTCAAAAGGTCAAAGGTCGAGGTCGGGGTCAAAAGGTCAAAGGTCGGGGTCAAGGGTCAAAAGTCGAGGTCGGGGTCAAAAGGTCAAAGGTCGGGGTCAAGGGTCAAAAGGTCAAAGGTCGAGGTCAGGGGTCAAAGGTCGGGGTCAAGGGTCGAGGTCAGGGGTCAAAAGGTCAAAAAGGGTCAAAGGTCGAGGGTCAAAAGGTCAAAGGTCGGGTCAGGGGTGAAATGGTCAAGTGGTCAGAGGTTGAGGGGTTGGAGGCTAAGATGTCAAAGGTTGGGATCAAAGGTCATGTGGGTTTAAGGTCATGAGGTTGAAAGTTGGGGGTCAAAGTGTTGGGAGTGTGGTTGATGAGGGAGGTGGGGTTTGGGGTGTGGCATGGTTCCAGGGGGGGTGTGGTTGGAGGAGGTGTGGTGTTTGGGTGAGGGGCTGTGGCTAGGTCAGGGGGTGTGGCTGGTGCTGGGGGTGGAGTTTGGGGTTGTGTTGCAGATGGGAAGGGGGTGTGGTAGAATGAGGAGGGGGGTGGGGTTGCAGGTGTGGCCTGGTTGGGGGGAGGGGTTTGGCCATGTCTTGGGAGGGGGTTGTGGGTTTGGTGGTGTGGGCAGGTGGGGATGGGTGTGTGGTTGGTGGAGGGGGTGGAGTTAGGGGTGTGGTGTGTGGGTGTGGCTGGGTTGAGGTGTTTTGTGTGTGGTGGATGGGGAGGTTGGGTGTGATGGTGTTGGGGGGAGGTGTTTGGGGTTTGGGCGGTGGTATGGTTGGCCTTGGGGGGGGGTGGCTTAGGGGTTGGTAATTGTTTATGTGGGTGGATTAGTAATTGGGATCAGGTGTGGGGGTATATAGTATGGAGAAAAAGAAGAAAAATAATAAGTCTGGTGCAGCAGAAAATGGCCCAAAAAAATTCTCTGGGAGTAATTTTTTTTTTTTTAATTTTTTTTTTTTTTTTTTTTTTTTTTACTCCCAGAGAGGGGCCATTTTCTGCTGCTTTTAAATTCAGTGTAATTTTTCAATTTAAAAGTTCTGTTGAAATCAACAGAACAAAGTGAGAAACAGGAAAAAAAAGGAAGAGAAACAGAAAAAAAGGAAGAGAAACAGAAAAAAAGGAAGAGAAACAGAAAAAAAGGAAGAGAAACAGAAAAAAAGGAAGAGAAACAGAAAAAAAGGAAGAGAAACAGAAAAAAAGGAAGAGAAACAGAAAAAAAGGAAGAGAAACAGAAAAAAAGGAAGAGAAACAGAAAAAAAGGAAGAGAAACAGAAAAAAAGGAAGAGAAACAGAAAAAAAGGAAGAGAAACAGAAAAAAAGGAAGAGAAACAGAAAAAAAGGAAGAGAAACAGAAAAAAAGGAAGAGAAACAGAAAAAAAGGAAGAGAAACAAAGAGAAACAGAGAAAACAGATTGAGACAGAAAGAGAGAGAAAAGAGACTAAGTCAGATAAACTGAGAAAAGAGTAAGAGACTGGGATGGAAAAAAAACAGAAAAGAGATTAAGTGACACAGAAATATAGAAAATATACTAAGATATAGAGGGAGAGAAAAGAGACTACAGTCAGACAGGGAGAGACAGAAAGAGAAAAGACTAAGACAAACAGAAAAGGAAATAAGAGACCAGGACAGACAGAGTGACAGAAAGACAGAGACAAACACAAAACCACATTGGACGATACACAGACACAATAGGTCTCTCAGACACCACAAAAACACAGATGGCACATTGCAAAGGGGAACATTTCAAATAAGAGACTCAGACACCAATAAAAGACTCAGATGCCAATAAACACGGCACATGACAGAGCAAAACCACCTTTATTCCCACTGCCCCAAGTCATCTTTATTGAAGCTTTTATTATAGCCAGTTCCTTTTACCAAGACCAATGCAGAGGCTGCAAATGCAATACAGGGGGCGCAAATCTCGTTACAGGGAGCGCAAATCCAGAACTGCATCTACATTTTTAAAAGGTTACAGACAGTTTTCATGTATCTATCAACAGTCCATTGTACACCTGCCTCCCTAGCAATTGACAACACGTGCCAGTCTTTATATTACCCTTGATGCTTCTTTCCTTCTTCAAAGACCATATCACCTGCAAATCCATCTCTGGGATGAAGATGCCCCGTCGCCCCTGGACTCTGGAAGCTCTCCGTTTCCATACCTCTGCAGGGAAACAAAAGTGGAGCAATATTACTACCTCAGAAGTGACAACATTCACAGCAAAAGCTTTTGGTTCCTAAAAATTGTGCCAACTCCCTTCAATATCTGCTCCTGCTCAATTCTACGTCTTGCTACCAACACCCACAGCCAGTTCCACCAGCTGGCCTCCCGAGTCGGCTTCCCTCGAAAAATACACCTGCCAGGAAAATGCTCCTCGGGAACGGCGTTCCCGGAGGAGTGGAGAATCCATGGCCCTGCCTGACGAAAACCCCGGCCCCTGGTCACTCCGAGCCCAAACTTTGGCGATGATCGTCGCCTCGCAGAGCGACCGGGACCGAGGAAAAAAAACCCCAGCCGGAGGGAAAAAAAAAAAACCCCCCGGCTGGGGATTTTTTATTCTATTAAAAATGTAGAAATTGAAAAACCTGAAAGAGAAACAATTTCAAATTGCAATTCAAACCCCATAACCCCCTCCCCTCCACCCCACCGAACCCTGCCTCCACTCCACCCTCCTCCTGCCCACCCACAACGATGGCGCCTCAAAGCTACGTCGCTCCCCAGAAACATCCTTTGCGAGGGCCTCGAAGGGGGCCCTGCCTGCCAAAGCTTGGCTGCAAACATCACCTCAAGTGAGCCACAACTAAGACAACTACATACAGGGTAAGAGAAAACAAACCCCACCCAAGACCAGCCTCATTACTATAGGTTTCATCGTACACACCCTAAAGGCAAAAACAAGGCACAGTTCTGCCACACCAACACCTAAACATTCTACCAACTAGACCCTTCTCCCACAGCCTTGATGATAGACAGCTCCATCTGAGGCCAAAGCATCGTGCTTCAAAGTAATAACCGAGTGACACGCTGCTTCACATCAACCCCCGGAACCCTTGGCTTTGCTTCGATTCTGAGAAACTTGACACAAGCGATCTCCCTGGGAATCCCGACAGGCCCCTGACACTGACCTCGCTCTCTGCTTTACCCTACACGCTCGGGCAGAGTGGCTCCGCTCCACACCCGTGGGCAAACACCGACACCACGTGAAAGAACACATAGACAACATAAAGACAACAGGGAACTCGGCTCAGAGATGCCCCGGCCACAGATGATGTTGACCGGAAAGACCTACAGGATGCTACATTGAAGGGAGAAGGCTCTATAGTGGCCTGCCTGAAGAGGGCAGATGTAACAGACCGGGCCTGCGCCAGAGGAACGCCCCAGACCCAAGATCCTGAGGACATGAGGAAGAAGTCTGGGTCCGTGCAAAGAGATGGCTGAAGAGCGGAGCCGCCAATGCGGCCAGAAGTGGTACCACAGAAGAGTACGGTCGGGAATCTTCCAAGGTGCGAGATGGATCTACGCTTAAGGATGGCGACACCAGAAGAGCTTGACTCACACTGCATCACTGCATACAGTGTTCAAGACCCTGAGGATGCTGCCCGAGATCCAGACCTTGCCACCAAAGAGCAAAGAGCGATGAATGAGGAAGCCCGAGTAAGTGGACGTGGAGAACACAGACAACACAAGACAACACAGAGGCTGGAGTCACTCTGCCCGGTACATGCTGCCAAAAAAGAACTAACTGCCTCCCTTTCCTTAACTGGTGGGGACTGGCTTTGGAACATTACTCTCCTCTACACGACCTTTGAAACACCTCACTGTGACTTGCAACCTTGTTCCCTCCTCCCTGCCCCAACACAGCATTGTCCCTGTATTTAACTAGCAAGCACAATAGAAACTTGAAAACACAGCAAAAAAAAAGTCGCTACTGAAGCCCAAGACCATACTCACTCCACAAAGCCCCAGGCACGCCCCAAAGCCAAAAGCCCCAGGCACGCCCCAAAGCCAAAAGCCCTGAAAGACCAGGCACTGCACAAAACCCCTGAAAGCCAAAACTCCAAAGTCCAGGCACTACACAAAACCCCTCCCTGTAACTCCTACCTTGGTCCCCTTCTCCCAGCCCCAGGACAACATGATCCCAGTACTTAACTTGCAGAGAGCCACAGGTCCGATTCAAAAAATGCTATCGGGTGCTACTGCAATACCACACTCTGTCCACATGACAACAGCACTGACGGGCTCTGCTTGCCCCTTGTGTTGTTATTTGGAGAACAGCTTCTGTCTCTGGAAATAGAACAAAACAAGTGACCCAGATGCAAAACCAAGTCACTGAGCAAAACCCCCAAAAGCTCACCTGCTATACAAAGCCCCAACTCACTCGGTAGTTAGAGCCCCAACACCGATGTGTCAAAAGCAAACTGACATGCACTCAGTGCTCCTCCACCTGCCCTTGACTCTACATCCCCAGGCAGAGCACCTCTACGATAAACACACACATATAAACACCAACACCACACAGAACACAGACAACACAACACAGAACTGAGGAGACTCGGTCACACGATGCTGGGACTGGAGATGCCCTAAAGACCTACGGGGCTGTGACAAAGAAGCGAGGCTCCACGGCAGCCATGCAAAGAGGCTAAGGGAACAGCCCAGGATCAGGACTGGGATGATGGATGTGCAAGAATCCTGACCATGAGTCCCAGAGAATGTAGCAATGAAGGGAATGAGAACAAATCTCAGAACAGGGATGCCTACTGAGAAGAGCTGCTGACACAGCCTGGAACGCTGCACCGTGGAAAATGACCGACAAAGAATTTCAAGGTGTGAAGATGATCCACAGTTTAAGCTTCTTATGAAAGAAAAGTGGCACTGATGGGCACCGGAATGAGGAGGTTTGTTCTTTGAGACCTCAAGGAAAGTGGCCGAGTCATGTGCCGTGTGCCTCAAGTGCAAAAAAAGACTTTGGGACTCGAGGAAATCCTGAGATGTGAAAGACAGACAACACAACAACCCACACAGACACTGGAGCCACTCTGCCTGCCACACACTGCCCTTGTCCTGAGAAGTAACTTCCTTTCCTTGCCTAATGGGGACTCGCTACAGAACATTCCTCTACACAACCTTTGTAATTCCTCCCTGTGACTCCCGACCTTATCCCCTCCTCCCAGCCCCAACACAGAATTATCCTTAACTGCCAAAGCCCAAAGGCAAACTGACTGACCCAAAGCCCAAAGTCACACTCACAAAATAGAACCCCAAAAGTCCAGTCCCTACACAAAACCCTTAAGTCAAAACCACACTCGCATAACAAACCCATGAAGTCAAAAACCACACTCACTCAAAATACCACAGCCAAAACCCAAAAGGTCCATTCACCAAAGAGAACCCCAAAGCCAAAAGCCGACTCCCTCAACAAAACATCAAAGGAAAAACCACATTATTTTAACAAAGCCCCTAAGCCAAAACCCAAAAAGTCCACTCAACTAAACACAATCCCAAAGCCCAAGGTCAAAACCACACTCGCTACACAAAACCCCTGACAGCCAAAACCGCTGACAGCCCAGTCACTACACAAAACCCCTGACAGCCAAAACTCCAAAACCCATGAGCTACACAAAACCTCTGAAAGCCACAACTCCAAAGCCCAGTCACTACACAAAACCCCTGAAAGCCAAAACCCAAAAGCCCAGGCACTACACAAAACCCCTCCCTGTAACTCCTAACTTTATCCCCTCCCCCCAGCCCCAGTATGGCATTATCCCGGTACTTAACTTGTGCAGAGCCACAGGTCTGATTCCAAAAGTTGTCGGGTGCTGCTGCGATGCGCTGCTCCTGAGCTGCAGTACCGCACTGTGTCCACATGACGGCAGCACCGAGGCACTTTGCTTGCCCCTCGTGGTGTTATTCTGAACACAGCTTCTGTCTCGGGAAATAGAACAGAACAAGTCACCCAGATACAAAGCCCAGCCACACCCCAAAAAGCCCACACCCCAAAAAGCCCACACCCCAAAAAGCCCACACCCCAAAAAGCCCACACCCCAAAAAGGCCACTCACTCCACAAAACCCAAAAACCAAAAACCCCACTCAGTAAACAAAACCCCAAAGCCCATGTGCCAAAAGTAAAGTGACATACACTCAGTGCTCCTCCATCTGCTCTTGACTCTACACCCCCGGGCAGAGGGGCTCTAAGGTAAACACACACACAAACACCGACACCACACAGAACACAGACGACACGACACAGAAGTGAGAAGACTCGGTGACACGATGCCTGGACCGGGGATACCCTCAAGCACAGAGACCTACGGGGCTGTGACAAAGAAGCGAGGCTCCACGCCAGCCACGCAAAGAGGCTGAGGGAACAGCCCGGGATGAGAAGTAACTGTGAAGACTGGGATGATGGATGCGCAAGAAGCCTGATTGTGAGTCCTAGAGAATGCAGCGATGAAGAGAATGAGACCAAATCTCAGAACAGGGATGCCTACTGCGAAGAGCTGCTGACGCAGCCTGGAACATCGTACTGGAGAAAACAACTGACGGAGAACTTCAAGATGTGAAGCCGATCCACAGTTTAAGTTCCTTATGCAAGAAAAGCGGCACCTGACCGGCACTGAATCATGAGGTTTGTTCTTCGAGACCTCAGGGAAGGTGCTCAAGTCACGTGCCGTGGTCCTCAAGTGCAAAGAAGACTTTGAGATTCGAGGAAATCCTGAGATGGAAAGGACAGACAACACGACAACCCACACAGAAGCTGGAACCGCCCTGCCCGGCACATCCTGACTGCCTCTTAAAACCTAACCCTAACTATTTCCTTCCCTAAAGGAGGGGGTTCCCAAACAATCTCTCTCCACTGCTACCCTAAAAACCCCATCCTGCAATTCTCAACATCACCTCCCCCTCCTTGCCCCTGCCCGACCCTTTCGCTCAACTTAACTTGCGTGATGCTCTGAAGTCCATCTCTGTGGAAATTACATCGCTCACTGAGGCCTTTCTTCGGGTGCCACGTTCTTCCTGGGGGTCGGCAACCTGATCAAAAGAAATCCCACAAATGGGGCAAATGGTGAGCATCGCATCAGTCTACACCGATCTCTGCTCCGACAACCACTCCCTCCAAAGGCAGAGGTGTCCCGCTCACCCTGCTCCTTCCGGAGTCCGACACGGCTGTCGTCATCCCTTAGGCGCCGGAGATTCAAAGACAGAAAATAACTGTGGCGCTTCTTCGAATGCGCCGGCCCTCACACCCTCATCGCTACCGGTCCGGCTCACTGCAAATGCTCTGGAGGCTGCCCTCATGGCCCCTGAAAAACAAGAAAAACAATTCACTGCCTTGCAGCAAGACAGCTTTAAACACCATCAGGGATCACACTTGCCTCACCTTTTCAGCCTCCTCCTCAGTGTGTGGCTTCACACTTCCAGGCATCTTATGGCACCTGCAAAAAGATACAAACAAGAAACTAAAACACATGATGAGATACTGAACAAACCCACAGGGATCCCCATCTCTGGCTCCTTTACCTTGGCCTCTAGCCCTCCACTGGGGTCATTCCATCCTGCTGCATCAGGCTGAGGGTCCTCCTGTGAGACACAAAAGAGGAAATCTGGTAACTTCATCACCGATGGCCCCTAAAAACAGCTGCTTTAGCCACCAATCTCTGCTGACCTGGCCGAGTCCTCTCCAATGCCCGTGTCCTGCCTCCCTCGTGCCTTCGAACCCTCAAAACAGAACATAAACACAGCATCATGTAGCGGTACATCTGCCCATCACGCTCTTGCCTCTCACCTCACATCATCGCTAACCTTGTCTTGGCGATCCGGTCCGTCCTCAGGTCGCTATCTGGGATGCGGCTTGTGTCCCCTGCGTCTGCGAAGACAGATAGAAAACAAATCACCCAAGAGCCCAACCACAGACAAACAGTTCCAAAGCTCGACACTCTACAAAGCTGTTCAAAATTCAACTCCAGGCTGGCATTACAGCAAATCCCTAAAGCTGGGCCTCACGTCCGCCGGGCAGAGCGGCTCCGAGCCCGACGCCCACGTGCTGAGACCGACACTGCACGGAAGATGGACACTGACATACAAATAGGAGACGAGTCCAGGTGACAGAACGGCAAAATTGAAATGTCATTGAGCAAAAAGGCTCGTGGGGCTAAGATGCTGAAGCCAGGGGACCCTGGAGCAGCCCCACACACGGGCAAAGGTAATGGCCTGGGATGAGAAGTTCCTGTCCAGACAGATGATGGATGCATGAGAAGTCTGGCTTCAAGGCTGAGAAAGTCACAGATGAAGGGAACTAGACTCTGTCTGAAAAAGGATGACTTGAGAACGCAGCAGTTGATGTCGTAGAACGGGACCGATAGAAAACTTCAAGATGTGAAACCGATCCATGGTTTCTGATGCCAGAAAAGCGGTGGTGGATCGCCACAGGAATGGTGAGAACGACGATGAGAGACGCCCGACTCACGTGCCATGCTCCTTGAACACAAGGAGGATTTCAGGACCTGAGGAAGTTCTGAGACACAGAAAACAGACTACAGGACAACACACACACAGAGGCTGCAGCCGCCCTGCCCGGCCTATGTTAGCTGTCTTCTAAAAGCCCACCCTAGCCCTTTCCTTTCCCAAAGCAGATGGTTCCCAAAGAGCCTCTCTCCTCTGCTCCCCTAGAACCCCCACCTTACGATGCCCGACATGGTCTGCCCCTCGTCTCCCCCTCCCCGATCCCGTCCCTCAACTTAACTCTCGTATAGTCTAAAGCCCATCTTCGCTAAAACCAGGGTCTGCCTGCAGGCGCCACGCTCCTCTTGGGCATCTGCATAGAGAGAAAGAGACACCCCACAAATGGGGCAAGTGGTGAGCATTGGGGTGACAGATGTCAACCTCTGCTCTGACAACCATCCCCGATAGCCTGAGTGGTTCCGCTCACCGGTTCGTTCCAGAATCCGACGCCGCTGCTGTTGTCCCTTAGGCGTCTGAGACTCAAAGACAGAAAATAACCATGGCGCTTCTCCAAAAGCACCAGCCCTGACAGTCTCCTTGCTACCAGCCTGGCTCACCTCAAATGCTCTGGAGGCTGTCCTCACGGCCCCTAAAAAACAAGAAAAACAATTCACTGCCTTTCAGCAAGAGAGTTTTAAACACCATCAGGGATCACATCTGCCTCACCTTCTCAGCCTCCTCCTCAGTGTGTGGCTTCACTCCTTCCAGGCATCTTATGGCATCTGCAAAAAACACAAATAAGAAACTAAAACACATAATGAGATACTGAACAAACCCACAGGGATCCCCAACTCTGTCTCCTTTACCTTGGCCTCTAGCCCTCCACGTGGGTCATTCCATCCTGCTGTGTCAGGCTCGGGGACCTCCTGCGAGATACAAATGAGGAAATCTTTTAACTTCATCACCCATGGCCCCTGAAAACAGCTGCTTTAGCCCCCAATCTCTGCTGACCTGGCCGAGTCCTCTCCAATGCCCGTGTCCTGCCTCCCTCGTGCCTTTGAACCTTCAAAACAGAACATAAACACAGCCTCATGTAGCAGTACATCTGCCCATCCCCATTTTCTTGCTCTCCCCATGCCATCGCCCACTTTTTCTCGGCGATCCGCTCGATCCCCAGGTCACTCTCTGGATTACAGCTTTTTTCTCTGCGTCTGCGAAAACAGATAGAAAACAAATCACCTAAGAGCCCAACCACAGACCAACAGTTCCAAAGCTCGACACTCTACAAAGCTGTTCAGAATTCAACTCCAGGCTGGCATTACAGCAAATCCCTAAAGCTGGGCCTCACGTCCACCGGGCAGAGTGGCTCCGAGCCCGACGCCCACGTGCTGAGACCAACACTGCAGGGAACGTGGACACTGACATACAACTAGGAGACGAGTCCCGGTGACAGAACGCCAAAATGGAAATGCCATTGAGCAAAAAGGCCCGTGGGGCCGAGATGCTGAAGCCAGAGGATCCTGGAGCAGCCCCACACACGGGCAAAGGTAATGGCCTGGGATGAGAAGTTCCTGTCCAGACAGATGATGGATGCATGAGAAGTCTGGCTTCAAGGCTGAGAAAGTCACAGATGAAGGGAACTAGACTCTGTCTGAAAAAGGATGACTCGAGAACGCAGCGGCTGATGTCGTGGAACGGGACCGATAGAAAACTTCAAGATGTGAAACCGATCCATGGTTTCTGATGCCAGAAAAGCGGTGGCGGATCGCCACAGGAATGGTGAGAACGACGATGAGAGACGCCCGACTCACGTGCCATGCTCCTTGAACACAAGGAGGATTTCAGGACCTGAGGAAGTTCTGAGACACAGAAAACAGACTACAGGACAACACACACAGAGGCTGCAGCCGCCCTGCCCGGCCTATGTTAGCTGTCTCCTAAAAGCTCACCCTAGCCCTTCCCTTTCCCCAAAGCATATGGTTCCCAAAGAGCCTCTCTCCTCTGCTCCCCTAGAACCCCCACCTTACGATGCCCGACACGGTCTGCCCCTCATCTCCCCCTCCCCGATCCCGTCCCTCAACTTAGCTCTCGTATAGTCTAAAGCCCATCTTCACTAAAACCAGGGTCTGCCTGCGGGCGCCACGCTCCTCTTGGGCATCTGCAAAGATATAAAAAGAAACCCCACAAATGGGGCAAGTGGTGAGCATTGGAGGTGACAGATGTCAACCTCCGCTCTGACAGTCATCCCCGATAGCCCAAGAGGTTTGCTTACCTGTTTGTTCCACAGTCCAATGCTGCTGCTGTCATACCTTAGGTGTCTGAGACTCAAAGAAAATAACTCTGGCGCTTCTTCAAAAGCACCGGCCCCAACACTCTCCTTGCAACCGGCCTGGCTCATCTCGAAAGCTCCGGAGGCTGTCCTCACGGCCCCTGAAAAACAAGGAAAATGCTTCACTGCTTTGCAGCAGGAGAGTTTTAAACACCAACGGGGATCACATCTGCCTCACCTTTTCAGCCTCCTCCTCAGTGTGTGGCTTCACCTCTCCGAGGCATCTTATAGCATCTGCAAGAAACACAAATAAGAAACTAAAACACATAACGAGATACTGAACAAACCCACAGGGATCCCCATCTCTGGCTCCTTTACCTTGGCCTCTAGCCCTCCACGTGGGTCATTCCATCCTGCTGCGTCAGGCTCGGGGACCTCCTGCGAGATACAAATGAGGAAATCTTGTAACTTCATCACCAATGGCCCCTGAAAACAGCAGCTTTAGACCCCTGGTCTCTGCTCACCTGGCCGAGTCCTCTCCGGTGCCAATTACCTGGCTCCCTCGTGCCTTCGAACCTTCAAAACAGAACACAAACACAGCATTATGTAGCGGTACATCTGCCCATCCCCATTTTCTTGCTCTCCCCATGCCATCGCCCACTTTCTCTCGGCGATCCGCTCGATCCTCAGGTCACTCTCTGGATTACTGCTTTTTTCTCTGCGTCTGCGAAAACAGATAGAAAACAAATCACCCAAGAGCCCAACCACAGACAAACAGTTCCAAAGCTCGACACTCTACAAAGCTGTTCAGAACTCAACTCCAGGCTGGCATTACAGCAAATCCCTAATGCTGGGCCCCACGTCCCCTGGGCAGAGCGGCTCCGAGCCCGACGCCCAGGTGCTGAGACCAACACTGCAGGGAACGTGGATGCTGACACAGAAATAGGAGACGAGTCCCGGTAACAGAACACCGAAATGGAAATGCCATTGAGCAAAAAGGCCGGTGGGACTGCGATGGTAAAGTGAGGAGGTTCTAGGGCAGCCGCACGCAGAGGCAAAAGTAACGGCCAGGGATGACAAGTTCCTGTCCAGACAGATGATAAATGCACGAGAAGTGTGGCTTCGAGACTGAAGAACGAGAAGATGAAGGGAACTAGACTGAAAAAGGATGATTCGGAAGCGCAGTGGCTGATGCTGTGGAACGGGACCAAAAGAAAACTTCAAGAGACAAAAATCAACCCGAAGTTTAAGCTTCTAATGCAAGAAAAGCAGCTCCAGATCGGCACCAGAATGCTGAGAATCATCCTTTGAGACAGTAGCGATGATATCTGAGCCTTGAGCACAAAAAGGATTAGGGGACTCGAGAAAGTCCCAAGACACAGAAGACAGACTCTGGTATATGACACACAGAGGCTGGAGCCACCCGGCCCGGTGTACACTGGCTACCTGCTAAAAGTTGACCCTCTCCCCTTCCTTGCCCAGAGGAGATGGCTCCCAAATGGCTGCTCCCCTCTGCTCCCTTTAAACCCCAAACCTGCAATCCCCAACCCCACCTCCCCCTCCCTATACTTTGCTTTCACAGGGCCAAAGGGTCGATTCTGACCACGTCAGCTGATGTGTTCCTGCAGTCACCGGCTCCCTCTTAGACATCTAAAAAAAGACACAAACCGCAGACAGAACCCATGGGCCGCATCTCTGGCGCCGGCCCCTCCTACCGCACATCCTCTGGGAATGGCTGTGGCTGTCCATTCACCTCCTTCCACACCCAGACCCTGTGACCTCCCTTCCCTTGCTGCACTTGGGCCCCCACACTTGAAAAGCGTTTTTCCTCCTCTGATCTCTCAGGAAAAAAAACCCGCTCCTGCGTGACACCCCTGTCCTTGGAAGTCACAGCCCGGAACTCTGTTATTCTGACTGGAGTCTGTGGGTGCTTCTCATCTTCCATCTTCCCCTGGACTCTGAGTCTTGCTCAGAAGGCACTAAGTAAATGAATTTCTGACGTCGATTCATCTCTGAGGAGTCTTCTGCAAGCTGCTGAAGAAGTTCTGAGTGTGACAGAGGGTTCTGGGCAATGTGAAAAAGACAAGAGCTGTTCTCCTGTATACTGACAGGTGCTCTACGTTCCCTGCTGGCTGCTTTCACAGAATCATGAGGGTCGGAAGAGACCTCAAAAAATCACGTAGTCCGGCTCCCTGACAGAGCGGGAACTCCTACAGTAGGTCACAAAAACGCAGACACGTGCATAGAAGATACATACCGTAATGCTGTTGAGATTATTTTACCTTCCATCCCACTAAAGAGATTGATACCAGCAACTTCTACATCTTAAAACAAAAGGGTTGAAAAGTATTGCATTCAGTCACGTCAATCTTTGAGAAAATGGGACACGCCTGAAAAAAAAAAGAGAAAGCATTTTGTTAAATTCTCTCAATACCTCCAAATGGGAAATGCAAAATTACTGACCTGAAAAACATCCATTGAATTGTACATTCTAATAAACGCTTGACTTCGAGCAGTCCTGAAGGTTGGCTCTCAGTCAGTCATCTTTGCTCATTTTAAGAGCAAAATGCATCTGCTCTGAATAGCTTAACCTCAGTTTGCATTCTAACTGAAAAACTAGCAGATAATTTACTCTATAGCAGCCCAAGAGCCCAATGAGCTCTCTTGCCAGGGCCCGTGGCTCTTATACACCAGGTCCCTCCCACTGCTCTCAGTGCTGACACCTGGGAAAGGGGAGGGGAGACTGCAGGGAGTCATAAAAGCTTCCAGGTGAAGAAGGCCTAGGTTTCTAGTGTGTAGAGTGCTGGATAGAAGAAGCTGTTCTGCCTGAAAATTATGATAGTATTTTTATAGCACCAATATGCCTCCACTGTCAGCGCTGTGACCGGGTAAGGACTGAAACTTAGCTGTCTAGGAGTAGCTGTCAAGGTAGAAAAGAAACAGCTGTTATACTAAACTGTAGGGAAGTAGGTTGTTTTGGTTTATTACAATTAAAAATTAACATAGAAAACTGAAGTGCTAGAGGCCACAAAAGAGGAAGGAAGCCTTACTGCACACCAGATTGCCATGATGTTCTTTCTGGGCTCTGTAGAGCCTGGTAGGATCTCTCTGCCTTTCATGGTGCCTTGTGGCTTTTTCTGAGAATACTGTGCTGCAAGCCTGATTTGGGCCACAAAGCCCCATCAGTTCCCCCAAACCTCAGTGAGGATGTTGAAAATTGAATGGAGACTGTGAGACACCAATTTGCACCACAGAAACTACAATAGGGGCAAGAAACAAATGAAATGGAGACATAAAAATCTCCACTGGAGATAGCACCGAGCTGTTACAAACATTTAAAAACAGATAGTAAAAAAAAGGGTTAGCATAAAAATTGCAAATCAACAAGACAGAGAAGTTCATGGGAAAACATAAAACAGAAGAACAGCAGCAAAATGAACAATGGCATTCTAACAGAATTCTAAACTGCCCAGCCAAAGCAGCAATAGACTCTGCCCTGCAGCATGGACCTGTTCGGGCAGTGGCAGGGGCTGAGGGGGAGCTCGGGTTGGGATTTGTTTCCTTTTTCTTTTTTTTTTTTCTTTTTTTTTTTAGATTTTTTGCTCCTTTTTTCCTACTTTGGTAGGAACTGTCCTTGTAGCGCGTGTTCTGGGGGGCTGACGAGCACTAGTGGTCCTTGGAGGACTTCCGGCGCATGGAGTGCACCTGCTGGAAAACTGATAGTCGCTTCCGGGGTCTGGAGGACTTCCGCAACGTAAACCGTCACTTCCGGAGGACGGAGGGTCGCTTCCGGGCGCTAGGAGGGTCTCTCGGCCCGTAGAGTGTGACTTCCGGAGGACTGACAGTCGCTTACACGCTCCGGAGGACTTCCGGACCATACGATGGTGGTTCGGAGGACTGAGCTATCTCTCTAAATTGTACTCAAATTCGCTCCTTTTAACCCTAAATTTACGCTCTGTCTGCTAGTGCGTATACAATTAAACCAAATGCCATTGCTAATAGAGCTGTAACCCTAATAATTTACGAAATATAGCTGAAAAGATCCCTGCTGCTGGTGTTACAGACGCCGCTGCGCATGCGCAGCTGCAGCGCTGTCACGGGCGTCACTGCGCATGCGCGTGCCTCGGGTCGCAGGACCGCAGTTTGTCCACATGGCGGCGGTACCGAGCACCAGCTATTACCGGGCGCGGCCGTTCCGGCTCTTCGCCACGGGATGGCGCTACCGGCTATCAGCCATCGACAGGGGCTGCGGTACCGGCTCTTCGCCACGGGATGGCGCTACCGGCTATCGGCCATCGACAGGGGCTGCGGTACCGGCTTTTCGCCACGGAGCGAAGGCACCGGGTAAATTGTCAGGGTCGACACTGCAGCGCGCGGCTGCGGAGCTGCACTAACTGCGGGCACTCTGTCAAAGCCCTGGAGGTGGTGGGGCGGTGCATCTTCAGTTACATTACCCACAATAATTGTTAGAAGGCAAGGCAATTTTGGTAGAAAATAAGTCCCCCTGTGTTCCAGCTTGTCATGGGGTGTCAGAGGGGCCGGGGGCGGCTGGGCTTAGACTCTGACTGATATCCACATCAATCTTGACAATCGATACTGCAGGACAACTATAATCCAGTGAATGGAACACGAGTAGTCAAAAGCCAAATTACAACTAATGTTAACATACCAAAGACAGTTCTGTATACTGCAGAACTCACCGGCTGATACTAGAGCTGCCAGAATGTTCTGAACTTAGCAGCCAGCTTATTGTAAAAGGGATTCAAATTCCTGTTGTATGGAACCAAGTATATTCCCAAATGCCAATACCAAATAAAGACTCGGTAACAACAGAGCTGTTATGAAGCAGGTATTCTTTAATGTGGCGCCGGATGCTCGGAGGATCCTTCCGCCAAACGTGCGTGTGGAAAGACTGAAGTATGCTTCTTTTATATGTCAAAACGTGAACATTCGACACTTTTCAAGGGGTTATTTGCTATAAACGTGCCTATTTAAACATCTTTACAGTTCATCACTTCACAGGAATTGCATCTATTTCACATTTTTGCAGTCGCTGCGGTGGTCACTTGCTTCCTCTAGGGGGTCTTTCTGATGGTCTTCCTCAGTTATCTGCTGGATGAACTCCTGGATTCTGCTCACTTCGGCACAGGCACTCCTTTTGTTATCATCGCCCGGTTATCTTTCTCTTCCCCTTGCTGGTGGCTGTCTCTGCAAAAATGCCTCGTGGTCCATCACTATTTACGACTTCTTAGATTAGGGAAGAAAGAGTTAGTTTGGAGAAGTATCTGAGGGTCAGTAGATGCATTTGTTTTTCACCTTGATTCTTCTACAGACTGAGCATATGGTTGCCATGAAAGTCAGTAGGTTTAAACATTTGTTCACTTGGTAACGCTCATTTAGCAGCTTCAATATAAATAATGAAAAAAATTAGGAGTGGCAAATGGAACAAAAGCAGGAACAGAAGGAACAAATAAAATCAGTGGATATTAGGCAAATAAAGGGAAAAGGTTACGAAATGGGATCAGAAACTAAAATGGATCTAGAAAGAAAAAAAACAAGGAAAGGCAAGGGAAAAGGAAAACAAATAGAGCAAAGACAGCAAATGGATACAAGGCAACAGACAAATTTAAAGGCAAAGATGACTAAGGAAATAATAAAAACATTGAAAATTAGAATCGGTGAACTACAATGGATACGCAGAACAGAAATCTAAGCAGCCCGGGTTCCGTTCTTTGGGAACAGAAGGCCAGGGCTTCAGCCCCGCAGCACTTCACCCTCTCGCCCAGACCCAACCGCAGGCGCTCACCCCGAGCCCGGCAGCTGGAAACGTGGCCCGAGGCACAAAGGAGATGGTGAATGGTTGTGCCTTTACGTCCGATAGAAATGCCAGCGGTGAGTCTGCTCTGAGGCCCCGTGCCCTTTATATATAAAATAAACTGAGAGATTTGTCTATTCCAACACTTCGCACCCTTGTCTATAGTTTAAGTAATTCTTTTCAACTCCCCCTGCATAACATGCTTTAGTTTCCGTGCTTTTAGTCTGTACCACCTGTGTTGCGGTGGAGCTATGTCCCAAAGAGGATAGAATGACAGAACAGAATTAGGCCCTGCGAGAATCCCTTCTCAAAAATGTCTCTGGTCACAAAGCAAGTTGTTTACTGTAAGCTCCTGAAAAGTTGGTTGGGGAGTCGAGTGCTGAATTACTTTATTTTCCCCACAACAATCAACAATAGAAAGTGGGAGAAGCAAAGAAAAGAATGAGAGGGAGACAAAGAGGGAAAAGGTACGATAGTCACCACCACCTCCTGTCCCGGTGCCACCCGCAGCTCTGGCCCCTCATTGTCCCTGTGCCCACACCGTGTACCCCCACCATCCCTGTGCCCACACTGTGTCCCTCACCATCCCTGTGCCCACACCATGTCCCCACACCGTCCCTGTGCCCACACCTTGTCCCACACCATCCCTGTGCCCACGCTGTGTCCCTCACCATCCCTGTGCCCACACCATGTCCCCACACCGTCCCTGTGCCCACACCTTGTCCCACACCATCCCTGTGCCCACGCTGTGTCCCTCACCATCCCTGTGCCCACACCATGTCCCCACACCATCCCTGTGCCCACACCATGTCCCCCTACTATCCCTGTGCCCACACCATGTGCCCTCACCATCCCTTTGCCCATACCGTGTCCCACACCATCCCTGTGACCACACCATGTCCCCTCATTGTCCCTGTGCCCACACCGTGTCCCCTCACCATCCCTGTGACCACACCATGTCCCCTCATTGTCCCTGGGCCCACACCGTGCCCTCACCATCCCTGTGACCACACCATGTCCCCTCATTGTCCCTGGGCCCACACCGTGCCCTCACCATCCCTGTGCCCACACCGTGTCCCCCTACTATCCCTGTGCCCACACCATGTCCCCTCACCATCCCTGTGCCCACACCATGTCCCCTCATTGTCCCTGTGCCCACACCATGTCCCACACCATCCCTCTGCCCACACTGTGTCCCCTCACCATCCCTGTGCCCACACTGTGTCCCCTCACCATCCCTGTGCCCACACACCATGTCCCCTCAACATCCCTGTGCCCACACTGTGTCCCCCCACTATCCCTATGACCACACCGTGTCCCCCCACCACCCCTGTGCCCACATCATGTCCCCTGATTGTCCCTGTGCCCACACTGTGTCCCCCCACCATCCCTGTGCCCCCACACCATATCCCCTCACCATCCTTCTGCCCACACCGTGTCCCCTCATTGTCCCTGTGCCCACATCGTGTCCCACACAATCCCTGTGCCCACATCGTGTCCCCCCATCATTCCTGTGCTCACACTGTGTCCCCTCATGATCCCTGTGCCCACACCGTGTCCCACACCATCCGTGTGCCCACAGCGTGTCCCCTCATTGTCCCTGTGCCCACACTGTGCCCTCACCATCCCTGTGCCCACACCATGTCTCCTCATTGTCCCTGTGCTTACACCGTGCCCTCACCATCCCTGTGCCCACACCGTGTCCCCTCACAATCCCTGTGCCCACACCGTGTCCCCCCACCGTCCCTGTGCCCACACCATGTCCCCTCATTGTCCCTGTGCCCACACTGTGTCCCACACCATCCTTGTGCCCACACCATGTCCCACATCATCCCTGTGCCCAAACCATGTCCCCTCACCATCCCTGTGCCCCCACACCATGTCCCCTCCCCATTCCTGTGCCCACACCGTGTCCCACACCATCCCTGTGCCCACTCCCCTCACCATCCCCTTCTCCCCTCACCACCCCTGTGTCCCCTCACCATCCCCGTGTCCCCTCAACATGCCCTTATCCCCTCACCACCCCCATGTCCTCTCACCATCCCCTTGTCCCCTCACCACCTCCATTTCCCCTCACCAGCCCCATGTCCCCTCACCAACCCCTTTTCTCCTCACACCATTCTCCCCTCACCATCCCCATGTCCCCTCACCATCCCCGTGTCCCCTCCTCTCCCAGGTGTCCCCTCATCACCCCCGTGTCCCCTGACCATCCCCTTTTCCCCTCACCACCCCCGTATCCCCTCACCTGCCCAATGTCCCCTCACCACCCCCTTGTCCCCTCACCCTCCCCTTCTCCACTCACCATCCCCCTTATCCCCTCAACATCCCGGTGTCCCCTAACGATCCCTGTGCCCACACTGTGCCCCTCACCATCCCCGTGTACCCTCTCCACCCCTGTGTCCCCTCACCATCCCCTTCTCCCCTCACCATCCCCTTGTCCCCTCACCATCCCCGTGTCCGCTCAACAAGCCCTTCTCCCCTCACCACCCCCATGTCCCCTCACCCCCCCCCGTGTCCCCTCACCACCCCCTTCTCCCCTCACGACCCCCGTGTCCCCTCACCCTCCCCTTCTCCCATCACCATCCCCGTCTCCCCTAACCATTCCCATGTCCCCTCAACATGCCCTTCTCCCTTGACCACCCCCATGTCCCCTCTCCACCCCTGTGTCCCCTCACCATCCCCTTCTCCCCTCACCACCCCCGTGTCCCCTCACCATCCCCTTCTCCCCTCACCACCCCCTTGTCCCCTAACCAGCCCCTTCTCCCCTCACCCCCCCCGTGTCCCCTCACCTCCTCCATGTCCGCTCACCCCCCCTGTGTCCGCTCATCCCCCCGGGTCCACTCACCAGCCCCATGTCCCCTCAGCAACCTCTTCTCCCCTCACCAGCCCCTTCTCCCCTCACCGTCCCCGTGTCCCCTCACCGTCCCCTTGTCCCCTCACCACCCCTGTGTCCCCTCACCATCCCCTTCTCCCCTCACCATCCCTGTGCCCACACCGTGCCCCTCACCATCCCCTTGTCCCCTCACCATACCCTTCTCCCCTCACCATCCCCGTCTCCCCTCACCACCCCCGTGTCCCCTCATCATCCCCTTCTCCCCTCACCATCCCCTTCTCCCCTCACCATCCCCTTCTCCCCTCACCATCCCCGTCTCCCCTCAACCCCCCCGTGTCCCCTCACCAACCCCTTTTCCCCTAACAACCCCAAGTCCCCTAACCCCCCCCGTGTCCCCTCACCCCCCCGTGTCCCCTCACCATCCCCGTGTCCCCTCACCACCCCCTTCTCCCCTCACCACCCCTTCTCCCCTCACTACCCCCGTGTCCCCTCACTACCCCTGTGTCCCCTCACCCCACCCATGTCCCCTCACCCCCCTCGTGTACCCTCACCATCCCTGTGCCCACACTGTGCCCCTCACCATCCCTGTGCCCACACCGTGCCCCACACAATCCCTGTGCCCACACCGTTTCCCCTCATTGTCCCTGTGCCCACACCGTGCCCTCACCATCACTGTGCCCACAGCGAGTCCCACACCATCATTATGCCCACACTATGTTCCCTCACCATCCCTGTGCCCACACCGTGTCCCGTCATTGTCCCTGTGCCCACACCATGTCCCACACCATCCTTGTGCCCACACAGTGTACCCTCACAATCCCTTTGCCCACACCGTGTCCCCCCACAATTCCTGTGCCCACACTGTGTGCCCTCACCGTCCCTGTGCCCACACCATGTCCCACACCATCCCTGTGCCCACTCCGTGTCACCTCACCACCCGCTGTGCCCCCTCATCAGCCCCATGTCCCCTCGCCATCCCCATCTCCCCTCACCATCCCCATCTCCCCTCACCATCCCTGTGCCCACACTGTACCTGTCACCATCCCCGTGTCCCCTCACCTGCCCAATGTCCCCTCACCCGCCCCGTGTCCCCTCACCAGCCCCTTCTCCCCTCACTATCCCCTTCACCCCTCACCACCCCCATGTCCTCTCACCTTCCCCTTCTCCCCTCACCACCCCCGTGTCCCCTCACCAGCCACATGTCCCCTCATCCCCCCCCGTGTACCATCACCATCCCTGTGCTCACACTGTGCCCCTCACCATCCCCTTCTCCCCTCACCGTCCACGTGTCCCCCCCCATCGTGTTCGCAGCCCCCCGTCGCCCCCCATCATGCCATGCCTGTGCCCTCAAACAATCCTGAAGCTGCTGGTGACGGGCTGGGCGCCCTCTCGCACGCGGGTGCTGATGCCCATCCTGCAGTACCCGCTGTACTCGGCCACCATCGCCGAGCTGGGGGCCGTGCAGCTCGGCTACTACCTGGACGACGAACGCTGCTGGGCACTGGCGCTGAGTGAGCTGCGGCGGGCGCTGGCCGAGGGCCGCCGGCACTGCTGCCCACGGGTGCTGTGCATCATCAACCCTGGCAACCCCACCGGTACCCTGCGGCACCAAGGGCTGGGACGGGACCCCAGGGGTGGGATGGGACCCCAGGGGTGGGATTGCATGGAACTGGATAGGACCCCAGGTTTGGGATGCGATGGGACCTCAGGGGTGGGATGGGATGGGATGAGATGGGACTCCAGGGGTGGAATGAGTCCCCAGGGGTGGGATGGGATGGGACCACAGGGTTGGGATAAGTCCCCAGGGGTTGGATGGGATGGGACTCCAGGGGTGGGATGGGATGGGACCCCAGGGGTGGGACGGGATGGGATGGTACTGGATGGGACACCAGAGTTGGGATCGGACCCCAGGGGTGGGACCTCAGGGGTGGGATGCGACCCCAGGGGTGGGACTCCAGAGGTGGGATGGGACCCTGAGGTTGGGATGGGACCCCAGGGATGGGAATTCAGGGCTGGGATGGGACCCCAGGGTTGGGATGGGACTGGATGGGACGGGTTGGGACCCCAGGGGTGGAATGGGATGGGACCCCAGGGGTGGAATGGGATGGGACTCCAGGGGTGGAATGGGATGGGACCCCAGGGTTGGGATGGAACCCCAGGGTTGGGATGGGACCCCAGGGTTGGGAACCCAGGGTTGGGATGGGATGGGTCCCCAGGGATGGGATGGGATGGGATGGTACTGGATGGGACACCAGGGTTGGGATGGGATGGGACCTTAGGGGTGGGACCTCAGGGGTGGGATGGGATAGGACTGGGATGGGACTCCAGGGGTGGGATGAGACTGGGATGGGACCCCAGGGGTGGGATGCAACCCCAGGGGTGGGACCCCAAGGGTGGGATGGGACCCTGAGGTTGGAATGGGACCCCAGGGATGGGACCCCAGGGGTGGGATAAGACCCCAGGGGTGGGATGGGACTGGATGGGACCCCAGGGGTGGGATGGGACCCCAGGAGTGGGATGGGATGGGATAAGATGGGACTCCAGGGGTGGGATGAGTCCCCAGGGGTGGGATGGGATGGGACCCCAGGAGTGGGAAGGGACTGGATGGGTCCCCAGGGGTGGGATGGGATGGGACCCCAGGGGTGGGATGCGACCTCAGGGGTGGGATGGGATACCAGAGTTGGGATGGGACTGGATGGGACCCCCGGGTTGGGATGGGACCCCAGGGGTGGGATGGGATGGGACTGGATTGGACTCCAGCGTTGGGATGGGTAGCCAGGGGTGGGATGGGATGGGATGGGACCCCAGGGGTGGGATGGGTACCCAGGGGTGGGATGGGATGGGATGGGATCCCAGGGGTGGGATGGGATGGGACCCCAGGGGTGGGATGGGATGGGACCCCAGGGGTGGGATAGGACCCCAGGGGTGGGATGGGATGGGACTGAATTGGACCCCAGGGTTGGGATGGGTCCCCAGGGGTTGGATGGGATGGGATGGGATGGGACCCCAGGGGTGGGATGGGACCCCAGGGGTGGGATGGGATGGGACCCCAGGGGTGGGATGGGATGGGATGGGATGGGACTGGATGGGACCCTAGGGATGGGATGGGACCTTAGGGGTGGGACCTCAGGGTTGGGATGGCATAGGACTGGGATGGGACTCCAGGGGTGGGATGAGACCCCAGGGGTGGGACCCCAAGGGTGGGATGGGACCCTGAGGTTGGAATGGGACCCCAGGGATGGGACTTGGGGGGTGGGATGGGACTGGATGGGACCCCTGGGGTGGGATGGGTCCCCAGGGGTTGGATGGGATGGGATGGGATGGGACCCCAGGGGTGGGATGGGACCCCAGGGGTGGGATGGGATGGGACCCCAGGGGTGGGATGGGATGGGATGGGATGGGACTGGATGGGACCCTAGGGATGGGATGGGACCTTAGGGGTGGGACCTCAGGGGTGGGATGGCATAGGACTGGGATGGGACTCCAGGGGTGGGATGAGACCCCAGGGGTGGGACCCCAAGGGTGGGATGGGACCCTGAGGTTGGAATGGGACCCCAGGGATGGGACTTCAGGGGTGGGATGGGACTGGATGGGACCCCTGGGGTGGGATGGGACTGGATGGGACACCAGGGTTGGATAGTTCCCCAGGGGTGGGATGAGTCCCCAGGGGTGGGATGAGTCTTCAGGGGTGGGATGGAATGGGACCCCAGGGCAGGGATGGGATGGGACTGGATTGGACCCCAGGGTTGGGATGGGTCCCCAGGGGTGGGATGGGATGGGATGGGACCCCAGGGTTGGGATGGGACCCCAGGTGTGGGATGGGATGGGTCCCCAGGGGTGGGATGGGATGGGATGGGACCCCAGGGTTGGGATGGGACCCCAGGTGTGGGATGGGATGGGTACCCAGGGGTGGGATGGGATGGGACCCCAGGGGTGGGATGGGATGGGACCCCAGGGGTGGGATGGAATAGGATGGGATGGGACTGGATGGAACCCTAGGTTTGGGATGGGATGGGACCTTAAGGTTGGGACCTCAGGGGTAGGATGGGATGGGACTGGGATGGGACTCCAGGGGTGGGATGAGACTGGGATGGGACCCCAGGGGTGGGATGCGACCCCAGGGGTGGGACTCCAAGGGTGGGATGGGACCCTGAGGTTGGAATGGGACCCCAGGGATGGGACTTCAGGGGTGGGACGGGACCCCAGGGTTGGGATGGGACTGGATGGGACCCCAGGGGTGGGATGGGACCCCAGGAGTGGGATGGGATGGGATAAGATGGGACTCCAGGGGTGGGATGAGTCCCCAGGGGTGGGATGGGATGGGACCCCAGGAGTGGGAAGGGACTGGATGGGTCCCCAGGGGTGGGATGGGATGGGACCCCAGGGGTGGGATGCGACCTCAGGGGTGGGATGGGATACCAGAGTTGGGATGGGACTGGATGGGACCCCCGGGTTGGGATGGGACCCCAGGGGTGGGATGGGATGGGACTGGATTGGACTCCAGCGTTGGGATGGGTAGCCAGGGGTGGGATGGGATGGGATGGGACCCCAGGGGTGGGATGGGTACCCAGGGGTGGGATGGGATGGGATGGGATCCCAGGGGTGGGATGGGATGGGACCCCAGGGGTGGGATGGAATGGGATGGGATGGGACTGGATGGGACCCTAGGGTTGGGATGGGATGGGATGGGACCCCAGGGGTGGGACCTCAGGGGTGGGATGGCATAGGACTGGGATGGGACTCCAGGGGTGGGATGAGACTGGGATGGGACCCCAGGGGTGGGATGCGACCCCAGGGGTGGGACCCCAAGGGTGGGATGGGACCCTGAGGTTGGAATGGGACCCCAGGGATGGGACTTCAGGGGTGGGATGAGACCCCAGGGGTGGGATGGGACTGGATGGGACCCCAGGGGTGGGATGGGACCTTAGGGCTGGGATGGGACTGGATGGGACACCAGGGTTGGATAGGTCCCCAGGGGTGGGATGAGTCCCCAGGGGTGGGATGAGTCTTCAGGGGTGGGATGGAATGGGACCCCAGGGGTGGGATGGGATGGGACTGGATTGGACCCCAGGGTTGGGATGGGTCCCCAGGGGTGGGATGGGATGGGACCCCAGGGTTGGGATGGGACCCCAGGTGTGGGATGGGATGGGTACCCAGGGGTGGGATGGGATGGGACACCAGGGGTGGGATAGGATGGGACCCCAGGGGTGGGATGGGATGGATGGGATGGGACTGGATGGAACCCTAGGGTTGGGATGGGATGGGACCTTAGGGTTGGGACCTCAGGGTTGCGATGGGATAGGACTGGGATGGGACTCCAAGGGTGGGATGAGACTGGGATGGGACTCCAGGGGTGGGATGAGTCCCCAGGAGTGGGATGTGATGGGACCCCAGGGGCGGGATGCGACCTCAGGGGTGGGATGTGATCCCAGGGTTGGGATGGGACTGGATGGGACCCCAGGGTTGGGATGGGACCCTAGGGGTGCGATGAGTCCCCAAAGGTGGGATGGGATGGGACCCCAGGGGTGGGATGGGATGGGATGGGATGGGATGGGACTGGATGGGACCCTAGGGATGGGATGGGATGGGACCTTAGGGGTGGGACCTCAGGGGTGGGATGGGATAGGACTGGGATGGGACTCCAGGGGTGGGATGAGAGTGGGATGGGACCCCCAGGGGTGGGATGTGACCCCAGGGGTGGGACCCCAAGGGTGGGATGGGACCCTGAGGTTTGAATGGGACCCCAGGGATGGGACTTCAGGGGTGGGATGGGACCCCAGGGTTGCGATGGGACTGGATGGGACCCCAGGGGTGGGATGGGACTGGATGGGACTCCAGGGGTGGGATGAGTCCCCAGGAGTGGGATGGGATGGGATGGGACCCCAAGGGTGGGATGCGACCTCAGGGGTGGGATGGGATCCCAGGGTTGGGATGGGACTGGATGGGACCCCAGGGTTGGGATGGGACCCTAGGGGTGGGATGAGTCCCCAGGGGTGGGATGGGATGGGACCCCAAGGGTGGGAGGGGTCCACAGGGGTGGGATGGGACTGGATGGGACCCCCGGGTTGGGATGGGATGATACCCCAGGGGTGGGATGGGATGGGACCCAGGGGTGGGATGGGATGGAATGGGATGGGATCCCAGGGGTGGGTTGGGATGGGACCCCATGGGTGGGATGGGATGGAATGGGATGGGATAGGACTGGGATGGGACTCCAGGGGTGGATTGAGACTAGGATGGGACCCCAAGGGTGCGATGCGACCACAGGGGTGGGATGGGATGTGACCCCAAGGGTGGGATGGGATGGGACTGGATGGGACCCCAGGGTTGGGATGGGATGGGACCCCAGGGGTGGGATGAGTCCCCAGGGGTGGGATGGGAGGGGACCGCAGGGGTGGGATGCGACCTCAGAGGTGGGATGAGACCCCAGGGTTGAGATGGGATGGGACCCCAGGGGTGGGATGGGACCCCAGGGGTGGGATTGGATGGGACCCCAGGGTTGTGGTGGGATGGGATGGGAACCCAGGGGTGTGGTAGGATGGGATGGGAACCCAGGGGTGGGATGAGTCTTCAGGGGTGGGATGGGATGGGACCCCAGGGGTGGGATGGGACCCCAGGGGTTGGATTGGATGCGACCCTAGGGTTGGGATTCGATGCGACCCCAGGGTTGAGGTGGGATGGGACCCCATGTTTGGGATGGGACCCAATGGTTGGGATGGGATGGAATGGGACCCCAGGGGTGGGATGAGTCCCCAGGGGTGGGATGGAATGGGATGGGATGGGACTGGATGGGACCCTAGGGTTGGGATGGGATAGGATCCCAGGGGTGGGACCTCAGGGGTGGGATGGGATAGGACTGGATGGGACTCCAGGGGTGGGATGAGACTGGGATGGGACCCTCATTGTTCCTGTGCCCACACTGTGCCCCTCACCATCCCTGTGCCCACACTGTGTCTCACACCATCCCTGTGCCAACAGCGTGTCCCCTCATTGTCACTGTGCCCACACCGTGTCCCACACCATCCTTGTACCGACATCGTGTCCCACACCATCGCTGTGCCCACACCTTGTCCCACACCATCCTTATGCCCACACCATGTCCGACACCATCCCTGTGCCCACACCGTGTCCCCTCATTGTCCCTGTGCCCACAGTGTGCCCTCACCATCCCTGTACCCACACCATGTCCCACACCATCCCTATGACCACACTGTGCCCCTCCCAATCCATGTGCCCACACTGTGGCCCCCCACCATCCCTGTGCCCGGACACCATGTCCCCTCACCATCCCTGTACCCACACCGTGTCCCCTCATTGTCCCTGTGCCCACACCGTGTCCCCCCACCTTACCTATGCCCACACTGTGTCCCCTCACTATCAATGTGCCCACACCATGACCCATAACATCCCTGTGCCGACACCATGTCCCTCACCATCCCTGTGCCCACACTGTGCCCCCACACTGTCCCTATGCCCACACAATGTCCCCTCATTGTCCATGTACAGTGTCCCACACCATCCCTGTGCCCACACCGTGCTCCACACCATCCCTATGCCCATACCATGTCCCCTCACCATCCCCGTGTCCCCTCACCGTCCCCTTCTCCGCTCACCACCCCCGTGTCCCCGCACCTGCCCCACGCCCCGTCACCACTCCCTTGTCCCCTCAACCTCCCCTTCTCCCCTCACCATCCCCATCTCCCCTCACCATCCGCTGTGTCCCCTCACCAGTCCCATGTCCCCTCACCATCCCCGTGTCCCCTCACCATCCCCTTCTCCCCTCACCATCCCCATCTCCCCTCACCACCCGCTGTGTCCCCTCACCATCCCCTTCTCTCCTCACCATCCCCGTGTCCCCTCACCGTCCCCTTCTCCGCTCACCACCCCCGTGTCCCCGCACCTGCCCCGCGCCCCGTCACCACCCCCTTGTCCGCTCACCACCCCCTTGTCCCCTCAACCTCCCCTTCTCCCCTCACCATCCCCATCTCCCCTCGCCATCTCCCCTCACCATCCCTGTGCCCACACTGTACCCGTAACCATCCCCTTGTCCCCTCACCATCCCCGTGTCCATTCACCATACCGTTCTCCCCTCACTACTCCCTTGTACCCTCACCATCCCAGTGTCCCCTCAACAGCCCCGTGGCCCCTCACCACCCCCTTTTCCCCTCAACCTCCCCTTCTCCCCTCACCATCCCCATCTCCCATCACCATCCCCATCTCCCATCACCATCCCCATCTCCCATCACCACCCGCTGTGTCCCCTCACCAGTCCCATGTCCCCTCACCATCCCCTTCTCCGCTCACCATCCCCGTGTCCATTCACCGTACCATTCTCCCCTCACTACTCCCTTGTACCCTCACCATCCCCTTGTCCCCTCACCCCACCCGTGTCCCCTCACCCCACCCGTGTCCCCTCACCTGCCCAATGTCCCCTCCACAACGCCTTGTACCCTGACCTGCCCGTGTCCCCTCACCACCCCCGTGTCCCCTCACCATCCCCGTGTCCCCTCACCACACCGGTATCCCCTCATCATCCCTTTCTTCCCTCACCACGCCCTTGTCCCCTCACCACCCCCGTGTCCCCTCACCCGCCCCGTGTCCCCTCACCAGCCCCTTCTCCCCTCACTATCCCCTTCTCCCCTCACCACCCCCGTGTCCCCTCACAATCCCCGTGTCCCCTCACCAGCCCCTTCTCCCCTCACCACCCCCGTGTCCCCTCAACATGCCCTTATCCCCTCACCACCCCCATGTCCTCTCACCTTCCCCTTCTCCCCTCACCACCCCCGTGTCCCCTCACCAGCCGCATGTCCCCTCATCCCCCCCCGTGTACCATCACCATCCCTGTGCTCACACTGTGCCCCTCTCCACCCCCTTCTCCCCTCACCACCCCCTTCTCCCCTCACCATCCCCGTGTCCCCCCCCATCGTGTCCGCAGCCCCCCGTCGCCCTCCATCATGCCATGCCTGTGCCCTCAGACCATCCTGAAGCTGCTGGTGACGGGCTGGGCGCCCTCTCGCACGCGGGTGCTGATGCCCATCCTGCAGTACCCGCTGTACTCGGCCACCATCGCCGAGCTGGGGGCCGTGCAGCTCGGCTACTACCTGGACGACGAACGGTGCTGGGCACTGGCGCTGAGTGAGCTGCGGCGGGCACTGGCCGAGGGCCGCCGGCACTGCTGCCCACGGGTGCTGTGCATCATCAACTCCGGCAGCCCCACCGGTACCCTGCGGCACCAAGGGCTGGGACGGGACCCCAGGGGTGGGACGGGACCCCAGGGGTGGGATGGGATGGGATGGGATGAGATGGGACTCCAGGGGTGGGATGAGTCCCCAAGTGTGGGATGGGACTGGATGGGACTGGATGGGAACCCAGGGTTGAGATGGGATGGGACCCCAGGGGTGGGATGGGACCCCAGGGGTGGGATGGGATGGGACCCCAGGGGTGGGATGGCATGGGACCCTGGGGATGGAACCCCAGGGGTGGGATGGGACCCTGAGGTTGGAATGGGACCCCAGGGATGGGACTTCAGGGGTGGGATGGGACCCCAGGGTTGGGATGGGACTGGATGGGACGGGTTGGGACCCCAGGGGTGGGATGGGACGGGATGGGAAACCAGGGTTGGGATGGGATGGGTCCCCAAGGGTGGGATGGGATGGGACCCCAGGGGTGGGATGAGTTCCCAGGGGTGGGATGTGATGGGACCCCAGGGTTGGGATGGGACCTCACGGGTTGGATGGGACTGGAAGAGACCCCAGGGTTGCGATGGGACCACAGGGGAGGGATGGGATGGGACCCCAGGGGTGGGATGGGACCTCAGGGATGGGATGGGACCCCAGGGGTGGGATGGCATGGGACCCCAGGGGTGGGATGGCATGGGATGGGACTGGCTGGGACCCCAGGGTTGGGATGGGACCCCAGGGGTGGGGTGGAAGGGGATGGAATAGGACCCCAGGGGTGGGATGGGAGGGAACCCTAAGGGTGGGATAGGATGGATGGGATGGGATCCCACGGGTGGGATGGGACCTCAGGGATGGGATGAGACCCCAAGGGTGGGATGGGATGGGACCCCAGGGGTGGGATGGGATGGGACTGGCTGGGACCCCAGGGGTGGGATGGGACCCCAGGGGTGGGATGGGATGTGATGGGACCCCAGGGCTGGGAGGAGTCCCCAGGGGTGGGATGGGATGTGATGGGACCCCAGGGTTGGGATGAGTCCCCAGGGGTGGGATGGGATGGGACCCCAGGGGTGGGATGGGATGGGATTGGATGGGACTGGATGGGACCCCAGGGCTGGGATGGGACCGCAGGGCTGGGATGGGATGGGAACCCAGGGCTGGGATGGGACCCCAGGGGTGGGACTGGATGGGACCCCAGGGGTGGGACTGGATGGGACCCCAGGGGTGGGATGGGATGGGACCCCAGGGGTGGGATGGGATGGGATTGGATGGGACTGGATGGGACCCCAGGGTTGGGATGGGACCCCAGGGGAGGGATGGGATGGGACCTTAGGGGTGGGACGGGACCCCAGGGGTGAGACGGGATGGGACCCCAGGGGTGAGACGGGATGGGACCCCAGGGGTGGGACCTCAGGAGTAGGATGGGATAGGACTGGGATGGGAATCCAGGGGTGGGATGAGACTGGGATGGGACCCCAGGGGTGGGATGCGTCCCCAGGGGTGGGATGGGACCCTAGGTTGGGTTGGGACCCCAGGGATAGGACTTCAGGGGTGGGATGGGACCCTAGGTTGGGTTGGGACCCCAGGGATAGGACTTCAGGGGTGGGATGGGTCTCCAGGGTTGGGATGGGACCCCAGGGGTGGGATGAGTCCCCAGGGATGGGATGGGACCCTAGGGATGGGATGGGGCCCCAGGGGTGGGATGGGGCCCCAGGGGTGGGATGGGGCCCCAGGGGTGGGATGGGGCCCCAGGGGTGGGATGGGATGGGACCCCAGGGGTGGGATGGGATGGGACCCCAGGGGTGGGATGGGATGCGACCCCAGGGGTGGGACGGGACCCTAGGTTGGGATGGGACCCCAGGGATAGGACTTCAGGGATGGGATGGGTCTCCAGGGTTGGGATGGGATGGGAACCCAGGGGTGGGATGGGATGGGACTGGATGGGACCCAAGGGTTGGGAGGGGATGGGACCCTAGGGGTGGGATGGGATGTGATGGGACACCAGGGGTGGGATGGGATGAGTCCCCAGGGGTGGGATGGGACCCCAGGGGTGGGATGGGATGGGACTGGATGGGACCCCAGGTTTGGGATGGGACCCCAGGGGTGGGATGGCATGGGACTGGCTGGGACCCCAGGGTTGGGATCGGACCCCAGGGATGGGATGGGATGGGATGGGACCCTAGGGGTGGGATGGGATGGGACCCCATGGGTGGGATGGGATGGGACTGGCTGGGACCCCAGGGTTGGGATCGGACCCCAGGGGTGGGATGGGATGGGACCCTAGGGGTTGGATGGGATGGGACTGGATGGGAAACCAGGGGTGGGATGGGATGGGACCCCAGGGGTGGGATGGGATGTGATGGGACCCCAGGGCTGGGATGAGTCCCCAGGGGTGGGATGGTATGGGAACCCAGGGGTGGGATGGGATGTGATGGGTCCCCAGGGGTGGGATGGCATGGGACTGGATGGGACCCCAGGGTTGGGATGAGTCCCCAGGGGTGGGATGGGATGGGATCCCAGGGGTGGGATGGGGCGCCAGGGGTGGGATGGGATGGGACCCCAGGGATGGGATGAGTCTCCAGGGGTGGGATGGGACCCCAGAGGTGGGGTGGGATGGGATAGGATGGGATGGGACCCCAGGGGTGGGATGAGTCCCCAGGGGTGGGATGGGACCCCAGGGGTGGGACGGGACCCTAGGGGTGGGACGGGACCCCAGGGATAGGACTTCAGGGATGGGATGGGTCTCCAGGGTTGGGATGGGATGGGACCCCAGGGGTGGGATGGGATGGGACTGGATGGGACCCAAGGGTTGGGAGGGGATGGGACCCTAGGGGTGGGATGGGATGTGATGGGACACCAGGGGTGGGGTGGGATGAGTCCCCAGGGGTGGGATGGGACCCCAGGGGTGGGATGGGATGGGACCCCAGGGCTGGGATGGGATTGGATGGGACTGGATGGGACCCCAGGGTTGGGATGGGAGGGGATGGGATAGGACCCTAGGGGTGGGATTGGATGGGACCCCAGGGGTGGGATGGGATGGGACTGGATGGGAAACCAGGGGTGGGATGGGATGGGACCCCAGGGGTGGGATGGGATGTGATGGGACCCCAGGGCTGGGATGAGTCCCCAGGGGTGGGATGGGATGGGACCCCAGGGGTGGGATGGGATGTGATGGGTCCCCAGGGGTGGGATGGGATGGGACTGGATGGGACCCCAGGGTTGGGATGAGTCCCCAGGGGTGGGATGGGGCGCCAGGGGTGGGATGGGATGGGACCCCAGGGATGGGATGAGTCTCCAGGGGTGGGATGGGACCCCAGGGGTGGGATGGGATGGGATGGGACAGGATGGGATGGGACCCCAGGGGTGGGATGAGTCCCCAGGGGTGGGATGGGACCCCAGGGGTGGGACGGGACCCCAGGGGTGGGACGGGACCCTAGGTATAGGACTTCAGGGATGGGATGGGTCTCCAGGGTTGGGATGGGATGGGACTGGTTGGGACCCCAGGGGTGGGATGGGATGGGACCCCAGGTTTGGGATGGGATGGGACTGGTTGGGACCCCAGGGGTGGGATGGGATGGGAACCCAGGGATGGGATGGGACCCCAGGGGTGGGGTGGGATGCGACCCCAGGGGTGGGACGGGACCCTAGGTTGGGATGGGACCCCAGGGATAGGACTTCAGGGATGGGATGGGTCTCCAGGGTTGGGATGGGATGGGAACCAAGGGGTGGGATGGGATGGGACTGGATGGGACCCAAGGGTTGGGAGGGGATGGGACCCTAGGGGTGGGATGGGATGTGATGGGACACCAGGAGTGGGATGGGATGAGTCCCCAGGGGTGGGATGGGATGGGACCCCAGGGGTGGGATGGGATGGGATTGGATGGGACTGGATGGGACCCCAGGGTTGGGATGGGACCCCAGGGGTGGGATGAGTCCCCAGGGGTGGGATGAGTCCCCAGGGGTGGGATGGGAGGGGATGGGATCGGACCCCAGTGGTGGGATGGGATGGGACCCCAGGGGTGGGATTGGATGGGACTGGCTGGGACCCCAGGGTTGGGATTGGACCCCAGGGGTGGGATGGGATGGGACCCTAGGGGTGGGATGGGATGAGACCCCAGGGGTGGGATGGGATGAGACCCCAGGGGTGGGATGGGATGGGACTGGCTGGGACCCCAGGGTTGGGATCGGACCCCAGGGGTGGGATGGGACCCCAGGGGTGGGATGGGATGTGATGGGTCCCCAGGGGTGGGATGGCATGGGACTGGATGGGACCCCAGGGTTGGGATGAGTCCCCAGGGGTGGGATGGGATGGGATCCCAGGGGTGGGATGGGGCGCCAGGGGTGGGATGGGATGGGACCCCAGGGATGGGATGAGTCTCCAGGGGTGGGATGGGACCCCAGAGGTGGGGTGGGATGGGATAGGATGGGATGGGACCCCAGGGGTGGGATGAGTCCCCAGGGGTGGGATGGGACCCCAGGGGTGGGACGGGACCCTAGGTTGGGATGGGACCCCAGGGATAGGACTTCAGGGATGGGATGGGTCTCCAGGGTTGGGATGGGATGGGACCCCAGGGGTGGGATGGGATGGGACTGGATGGGACCCAAGGGTTGGGAGGGGATGGGACCCTAGGGGTGGGATGGGATGTGATGGGACACCAGGGGTGGGATGGGATGAGTCCCCAGGGGTGGGATGGGACCCCAGGGGTGGGATGGGATGGGACCCCAGGGCTGGGATGGGATTGGATGGGACTGGATGGGACCCCAGGGTTGGGATGGGAGGGGATGGGATAGGACCCTAGGGGTGGGATTGGATGGGACCCCAGGGGTGGGATGGGATGGGACTGGATGGGAAACCAGGGGTGGGATGGGATGGGACCCCAGGGGTGGGATGGGATGTGATGGGACCCCAGGGCTGGGATGAGTCCCCAGGGGTGGGATGGGATGGGACCCCAGGGGTGGGATGGGATGTGATGGGTCCCCAGGGGTGGGATGGGATGGGACTGGATGGGACCCCAGGGTTGGGATGAGTCCCCAGGGGTGGGATGGGGCGCCAGGGGTGGGATGGGATGGGACCCCAGGGATGGGATGAGTCTCCAGGGGTGGGATGGGACCCCAGGGGTGGGATGAGATGGGATGGGACAGGATGGGATGGGACCCCAGGGGTGGGATGAGTCCCCAGGGGTGGGATGGGACCCCAGGGGTGGGACGGGACCCCAGGGGTGGGACGGGACCCTAGGTATAGGACTTCAGGGATGGGATGGGTCTCCAGGGTTGGGATGGGATGGGACTGGTTGGGACCCCAGGGGTGGGATGGGATGGGACCCCAGGTTTGGGATGGGATGGGACTGGTTGGGACCCCAGGGGTGGGATGGGATGGGAACCCAGGGATGGGATGGGACCCCAGGGGTGGGGTGGGATGCGACCCCAGGGGTGGGACGGGACCCTAGGTTGGGATGGGACCCCAGGGATAGGACTTCAGGGATGGGATGGGTCTCCAGGGTTGGGATGGGATGGGAACCAAGGGGTGGGATGGGATGGGACTGGATGGGACCCAAGGGTTGGGAGGGGATGGGACCCTAGGGGTGGGATGGGATGTGATGGGACACCAGGAGTGGGATGGGATGAGTCCCCAGGGGTGGGATGGGATGGGACCCCAGGGGTGGGATGGGATGGGATTGGATGGGACCCCAGGGTTGGGATGGGACCCCAGGGGTGGGATGAGTCCCCAGGGGTGGGATGGGAGGGGATGGGATCGGACCCCAGTGGTGGGATGGGATGGGACCCCAGGGGTGGGATTGGATGGGACTGGCTGGGACCCCAGGGTTGGGATTGGACCCCAGGGGTGGGATGGGATGGGACCCTAGGGGTGGGATGGGATGGGACCCCAGGGGTGGGATGGCATGGGACTCGATGGGAAACCAGGGGTGGGATGGGATGGGACCCCAGGGGTGGGATGGGATGTGATGGGACCCCAGGGTTGGGATCGGACCCCAGGGGTGGGATGGGATGGGACCCTAGGGCTGGGATGGGATGGGACCCCAGGGGTGGGATGGCATGGGACTCGATGGGAAACCAGGGGTGGGATGGGATGGGACCCCAGGGGTGGGATGGGATGTGATGGGACCCCAGGGTTGGGATCGGACCCCAGGGGTGGGATGGGATGGGACCCCAGGGGTGGGGTGGGATGTTATGGGTCCCCAGGGGTGGGATGGCATGGGACTGGATGGGACCCCAGGGGTGGGATGAGTCCCCAGGGGTGGGATGGGGCGCCAGGGGTGGGATGGGATGAGTCTCCAGGGGTGGGATGGGATGAGTCTCCAGGGGTGGGATGGGATGGGATGGGACAGGATGGGATGAGTCCCCAGGGGTGGGATGGGACCCCAGGGGTGGGACGGGACCCCAGGGATAGGACTTCAGGGATGGGATGGGTCTCCAGGGTTGGGATGGGATGGGACCCCAGGGGTGGGATGGGACCCCAGGGATGGGACTTCAGGGGTGGGATGGGATGGGACCCCAGGGATGGAATGGGACTCCAGGGATGGGATCTCAGGGGTGGGATGGGACCCTGAGGTTAGGATGGGACCCCAGGGATGGGATGGGATGGGACTGGGATGGGACCCCAGGGGTGGGATTGGACCCCAGGGGTGGGATATCAGGGATGGGATGGGATCCTGGGACTGGGATGGGACCCTGGGGATAGGACCCTGGGGCTGGGATGGGACTTCTGGTACCAGGGCTGTGAGCTCCCAGTGCCCTCCCAGTCCCATTCTGAGACCCCCAGTGCTTTACTGGTCCTACTAAGACCTCCAAAACATACCCAAGAACTGGGTTGAGATCCTCCAAAAGCCATAGGAAGTGGGACTGAGTCCCCTCAAATCCATCAGGAGTGGGGTGAAGGCCCCAAAACCCATCAGGAGCAGGGGCTAAGCCCCCCCAAACCCATCAGGAGTGGGGATGACTCTCCTCCCAAATCTATAGGGAGGCAGTTTGGGTCCCCCAAACCTATCAGGAGAGGGGGTCTAAGCCCCCCCATACCCATGGGAAACTAGACTGAGTCCCCTAAAACCCATCAGGAGTGGGGCTGAGCCCATACCCCAAACCCATAGGGAGCAAGACTGGGCCCCCAAACCTATCAGGAAAAGGGATTGAGCCCCCCAAAACCCATCAGGAGCAGGACTGGGCCCCCCAAACCCATGGTGGGAGTGGGACTGGACCCCCCCACTCCGCTATGCCAACCTCCCCCCTTCTCCCCCCTCCCAGGGCAGGTCCAGAGCCGTCAGTGCATTGAGGCCGTCATCAAATTCGCCTTCGAGGAGAGGCTCTTCCTCATGGCTGACGAGGTGAGTGGGACCCTCAGACTCGGGGGGTATGTGAGGTGGACCCCAACATCTAGGTAACCCCACCAGTTTCCCCCCTCCTCCAGGTGTACCAGGACAACGTGTATGCTGAGGGTTCGGCCTTCCACTCCTTCAGGAAGGTGCTGACAGAGATGGGGCAGCCCTACCTGGAGTCGGTGGAACTCACCTCCTTCCACTCCATCTCCAAAGGCTTCACAGGCGAGTGAGTGACCTCCCACGGCCACCCCCACCCCGAGGTGGCCACCACAGGTCCTGGGGAGCCACAGAGTGGGGATGAGGATGGTGGAACCCCATGGGCCTCAAGGGTGGTGATGGAAAGAGGCTGGAGGTCCCGTGGGGTTGGGATGGTGATGCCATGGTCCTCTGGAGCCTATGGGATGGGGATGGTGATGCCATGGTTCTGTGGAGCCCACGGGGTGGGGATGGTGATGCCATGGTTCTGTGGAGCCCACGGGGTGGGGATGGGGATGCCATGGTTCTGTGGAGCCCACGGGGTGGGGATGGTGATGCCATGGTCCTGTGGAGCCCACGGGGTGGGGATGGTGATGCCATGGTCCTCTGGAGCCTATGGGATGGGGATGGTGATGCACAAAGAGGCCCCGTGGGGATGTTTATTAGGGTGGTTCTGACGACAGGGAGCCTCCAGGGGCATCTGATGTCAGAGGGTCCTGGTGCCGAGGGGGAAACTCCTCACCTTGTCCCCCTTAAAAGCCCCTCATGGCTCGGGGTGGACAGTGTAGACCTCGACCTCACAGAGAGTGAACTGCTCCTCCCGGCCCAGGATGGTGACGGTGACGTAGCGGCCGCGGAGGCTGTGGCAGCAGATGGTGCTGAGCGACCCAGGACTGGCATCTGTGATGATGCCACAGCTGCAGGGAGCAAACCACAGAATCATTTGAGTTAGAAAAGCCCTTTGAGCTGCTGGAGCCCAGCCCTGAGCCCTCACCCTGCCACGGCCACCACTGACCCACAGCCCTCAGCACCTCAGCTCCAGGGCTTTGGGGTCCCTCCAGGGCTGGGCACTCCCCCAGCTCCCGGGCAGCCTGGCACAGGGGCTGACACCCCTCTCAGGGAAACAGTTCTGCCTCAGCTCCAGCCTCAGCCTCCCCTGGGGCACCCTGAGCCCCTTTCCTCTTGGCCCGTCACTCACTAGCTGGGAGCAGAGACCGACCTCCAGCTCACTGCAGCCTCCTGGTAGAGATTTCACCACCAAAACCCCAATATTCTATCTTTTTGTCCAAACACCACCACAAAAACACTACTTTTTTTCCCTCAAATCACCTCCCCAATTTTCCCCTCAGAATTCCACCAAAATCCCACTTTTTCCCCCTTAAAACTCCACCAAACCCGAACATTTCCCTTCAAAACTCACAAAAAGCTCACTTTTCCCCTCAAAACTACACCAAAGCACAACTTTTTCGTCAGAACCCCACCAAAGCACCACTTTTCCCCTCAACACTCCACAAAAACCCATCTTCCCCTCAAAACCCCATCAAAAACCCACCTTTGCCCTCAAATATCCACCAACCCCCCACTTTTTCACTCCAAAATCCACTAAAACCACACTTGTCATCTGAAAACACCAACAAAACTCCACTTTTCCCCTCAAAGCTCCCCCAAAATCCCACTGGTGCCTCAGAACCCCACCAATCTGCATCTTTTCCAACTCAGCAGAACTCCAACGTCCCTCTTTTCTCCTTAAAACTCTACAAAAAAACCTTTTTCTCCTCAGAATCCCACAAAAAACGCACTTTTGCCCTCAAAAACCCACCAAATCTCCACTTTTTCACTCCAAGGTCCACTAAAACCACACTTTTCCCCTCAACACTCCACCAAAACTCCACTTTTCATCTGAAAACTCCACCTCCCGGAGCCGCGCAGGGACCGCAGCGTCTGGGGCTCAGATCGAACTTCCCGCTGCCGCCGCCCTTCAGCCAATAAGAAGGGAGGAAGCGATGACAGACACGGCGGCAGCCAATGGGCGGGCGAGGATGGCAGGCGGCACCTAGTAACGACGCCGGGCCCGCCTTCCGTGGTGAAACTCTCGCTCTGATTGGCGGAGGGGCGGTGCCGGGGTGCAGTGCGCATGCCTGGAAGCGCGGCCGTGAGGGGCCCGGCGGGAGCGGGGCGGCGGGCGGGAGGTGAGCTGAGGGGTCCCCGGGGACTGGGGGGCGTGAGGGCAGCTGAGGGGTCCCCGGGGACTGGGGGGCGTGAGGGCAGCTGAGGGGGATCCCGAGGATTGGGGGGCGTGAGGGCAGCTGAGGGGGATCCCGGGATTGGGGGCGTGAGGGCAGCTGAGGGGTCCCCCGGGATTGGGGGCGTGAGGGCAGCTGAGGGGTCCCCGGGGACTGGGGGGCGTGAGGGCAGCTGAGGGGTCCCCGGGGACTGGGGGGCGTGAGGGCAGCTGAGGGGGATCCCGAGGATTGGGGGGCGTGAGGGCAGCTGAGGGGTCCCCCGGGATTGGGGGCGTGAGGGCAGCTGAGGGGTCCCCGGGGATTGGGGGGCGTGAGGGCAGCTGAGGGGGGCCTCAGGGATTGGGGGAGTGTGTGGGTAGCTGAGGGGGATCCCGGGAATTGGGGGGGCGTGAGGGCAGCTGAAGGGGACCCCAGGGATTGGGGGGGGTGTGGGCAGCTGAAGGGGACCCCGGAGATTGGGGGGGCGTGAGGGCAGCCAAAACTCCACTTTTCATCTGAAAACTCCACCAAAACTGCATTTTTCATCTTAAAACCCCACCAAAACCCCACTTTTCCCCTTAAAACTCCACAAAAACTCATTTTCCTTTCAGTGGACCACCAAACCCTCTCTTTTTCCCTCAGAACCACAAGACACCCCGCTTTTGCCCCAAATATCCACCAAACCCACACCTTACCACTCCAAAGTCCACAAAATCCCACATTTGCCCTTAAAAATACACCAAACCCACACTTTTAATCTAAAAACCCCACCAAAACTCCACTTTTCCCCTCAAAGCTCCTCCAAAATCCCACTTGTTCCTCTTAAGTCCACCAAATCCCCACTTTTCTTCTCAAACCTCCACTTTTCCACTTAAAACTCCACCAAAAAATCCATTTTCCCCCTCAGAATCCCATCAAAAATCCACTTTCGCCCTCAAAAACCCATTGAACAGCCAATTTTAACTCCAAGCTCCACCAAAACCCCACTTTTTCCCTCAACACTCCACCAAAACTTCACTTTCCCCCTCAAAGTTCCTCCTAATTCCCACTTGTTCCTCAGAAGTCCACAAATCCCCCACTTTTGCCCTCAAAACTCTGCCAAAACCCAGTTTTCCTCTCAAGACTACACCACAATCCCACTTTCTCCCCACAACACCATCAAAACCCAATTCTTTCCTCTCAGAATCTCACCAAAACCCCACTTTTGCCCTCAACACTCCACCAGAACCTTACTTTTCCCCTTAAAACCCCACAAAAACTCATTTTCACCTCAGATCCACACCGAAAACCTACTTTTACTCTCAAAAATTCATCAAATCCCCACTTTTTCACTCCAAACTCCACTAAAACCCCTTTTCTTCTCAACACTCCACAAAACCCCCACTTTTTCACTCCAAACTCCAGTAAAACCCACTGTTCTTCTCAACACTCCAAAAAAAACCCCACTTTTCATCTGAAAACTCCACCAAAACTCCACTTTTCCCCTCAGAACCCCATCAAAAACCCAATTTCGCCCTCAAAACCCCACCGAACCTCCACTTTTCCACTCCAGACTCCACCAAGCCTGCACTTTTCCCCTCAGAACCCCACCAATCTCCACTGTTCCCCCTCAGCAGACCACCAATCCCACTCTTTTCTCCTTAAAACTCTACAAAAATCCCATTTTCCCCTCAAAACCCCACCAAAACCCCACTTTTACCCTCAAAAACCCACCAACCCCCCACTTTTTCACTCCAAGCTCTACCAAAACCCCACTTTTTCCCTCAACACTCCACCAAAACTCCACTTTTCATCTGAAAACTCCACCAAAACTTCATTTATACCCTCAAAGCTCCTCCAAATTCCCACTTGTTCCTCAGAAGTCCACAAACCCTCCACTTTTGCCCTCAAAACTCTGCCAAAATCCATTTTTCCCCTCAGAACCACATCAAAAACTTACTTTTACCCTCAAAAATCCTCCAAATCGCCACTTGTTCACTCAGAACTCCACTAAAACCCCTTTTCTTCTCAACACTCCACAAAACCCCCACTTTTCCCCTCAGAGCTCCACTAAAATCGCACTTGTATCTCAGAAATCCACCAAACCCCTACTTTTCCCCTCAACACTCCACCAAAACCCCACTTTTCCCCTCCAAGCTCCTCCCAATTCCCACTTGTTCCTCAGAAATTCACAAACTCCCCTCTTTTCCTCTCAAAACTCCACCAAAACTCCACTTTTCCCCTCAGAACCCCATCAAAAACCCACTTTCGCCCTCAAAACCCCACCGAACCTCCACTTTTCAACTCCAGACTCCACCAAGCCCGCACTTTTCCCCTCAGAACCCCACCAATCTCCACTGTTCCCCCTCACCAGACAACCAACCCCACTCTTTTCTCCTTAAAACTCCACCAAAACCCATTTTTCCCCTCAGAACCACACCAAAAACCTACTTTTACCCTCAAAAATCCACCAAATCGCCACTTTTTCACTCCAAACTCCACTAAAACCCCTTTTCCCCTCAACACTCCACCAAAACCCCCACTTTTTCATTCCAAACTCCAGTAAAACCCACTGTTCTTCTCAACACTCCACAAAAAAAACCCACTTTTCCCCTCAACACTCCACCAAAACTCCACTTTTCCCCTCAACACTCCACCAAAACCCCACTTTCACCCTCAAAACCCCACCGAACCTCCACTTTTCCCCTCAAAACTCCACCAAACCCCCACTTTTCCCCTCAGAACCCCACCAATCTCCACTGTTCCCCCTCAGCAGACCACCAACCGCACTCTTTTCTCCTTAAAGCTCTACAAAAACCTTTATTCCCCTCAGAACCCCACAGTAAAACACTTTTCCCCTCAAAACTCCACCAAACCCCCACTTTTCCCCTCAAAACTCCAGTAAAACCCACTGTTGCCCTCAAAACTCTGCCCAAACCCATTTTTCCCCTCAGAACCGCACCAAAAACTTACCTTTAGACTCAAAAATCCTCCAAATCGCCACTTGTTCACTCAGAACTCCACTAAAACCCCTTACCTCTCAACACTCCACAAAACCCCCACTTTTCCCCTCAGAGCTCCACTAAAATCGCACTTGTATCTCAGAAATCCACCAAACCCCCACTTTTCCCCTCAACACTCCACCAAAACTCCACTTTTCCCCTCAGAACCCCATCAAAAACCCACTTTCACCCTCAAAACCCCACCGAACCTCCACCTTTCCACTCCAGACTCCACCAAGCCCGCACTTTTCCCCTCAGAACCCCACCAAACCCCCACTTTTCCCCTCAGAACCCCACCAATCTCCACTGTTCCCCCTCAGCAGACAACCAACCCCACTCTTTTCTCCTTAAAGCTCTACAAAAACCTTTATTCCCCTCAGAATCCCACAAAAAAACACTTTTCCCCTCAAACCTCCACCAAACCCCCACTTTTCCCCTCAAAACTCCAGTAAAACCCACTGTTGCCCTCAAAACTCTGCCCAAACCCATTTTTCCCCTCAGAACCGCACCAAAAACTTACCTTTAGACTCAAAAATCCTCCAAATCGCCACTTGTTCACTCAGAACTCCAGTAAAACCCCTTTTCTTCTCAACACTCCACAAAACCCCCACTTTTCCCCTCAGAGCTCCACTAAAATCGCACTTGTATCTCAGAAATCCACCAAACCCCCACTTTTCCCCTCAACACTCCACCAAAACCCCACTTTTCCCCTCCAAGCTCCTCCCAATTCCCACTTGCTCCTCAGAAATTCACAAAACCCCTCACTTTTCCTCTCAAAACTCCACCTTTCCCCTCAGAACCCCATTAAAACCCCACTTTGCCCCGCCGCCCCTCCCCATCCCCGCCCCCCGCAGCGGGCACCTGGCCGGGCTTCCTCCGCTGCTCCCGGACAAAAGCCGCTTCCCAGCTCTTCAGCAGGGCCTTGACCTCCCGCTGCCGCTCCATGGCGTGCGGAGCGGGGCCGTTCCCCGGCCCGGGGGGGATCCGAGACCTCCCGGAGCCGCGCAGGGACCGCAGCGTCTGGGGCTCAGATCGAACTTCCCGCTGCCGCCGCCCTTCAGCCAATAAGAAGGGAGGAAGCGATGACAGACACGGCGGCAGCCAATGGGCGGGCGAGGATGGCAGGCGGCACCTAGTAACGACGCCGGGCCCGCCTTCCGTGGTGAAACTCTCGCTCTGATTGGCGGAGGGGCGGTGCCGGGGTGCAGTGCGCATGCCTGGAAGCGCGGCCGTGAGGGGCCCGGCGGGAGCGGGGCGGCGGGCGGGAGGTGAGCTGAGGGGTCCCCGGGGATTGGGGGGCGTGAGGGCAGCTGAGGGGTCCCCGGGGACTGGGGGGCGTGAGGGCAGCTGAGGGGGATCCCGGGGATTGTGGGGGGTGAGGGCAGCTGAGGGGTCCCCGGGGACTGGGGGAGTGTGAGGGTAGCTGAGGGGTCCCCGGGGATTGGGGGGGCGTGACGGCAGCTGAAGGGGATCCCGGAGATTGGGGGGCGTGAGGGCAGCTGAGGGGTCCCCGAGGACTGGGGGGTGTGAGGGCAGCTGAGGGGGATCCCGGGGATGGGGGGGCGTGAGGGGAGCTGAGGGGTCCCCGGGGACTGGGGGCGTGAGGGCAGCTGAGGGGTCCCCGGGGACTGGGGGGCGTGAGGGCAGCTGAGGGGTCCCCGGGGATTGGGGTCGTGAGGGCAGCTGAGGGAGACCCCGGGGATTAGGGGGTTGAGGGCAGCTGAAGGGGACCCCGGAGATTGGGGGGGCGTGAGGGCAGCTGAGGGGGGCCTCGGGGATTGGGGGGCGTGAGGGCAGCTGAAGGGGTCCCCAGGGACTGGGGGATTGAGGGCAGATGAAGGGGACCCCGGGGATTGGGGGGGGTGAGGGCAGCTGAAGGGGACCCTGGGGATCGAGGGGGGGTGAGGGCAGCTGAGGGGGGTCGAGGGGTGTGAGGGCAGCACATGGGGGCCCAGGGAGGGAAGGGGGGTGTTGGAGATCCTGCTGTAGGCTTCCTTTATGGGGTGCTGGGGGTACCCCTCATTAAGAGGGGTGGGTCATGGGTCCTGCCCTGGAGTTCCCTATTGATGGGGAGCTGGGTTAGGAGTGCTATAGGGTGCCCTATTAATGGGGGATAGGGTTAGGAGTGCTATGGGAGGTCCTATTGAGAGAGGGCTGGGTTAGGGGTACCCTATTGATGAGGTGCAGATCTAGGGGTGCTGTGGGGTGCCCTATTGATGGGGGGCTGGATTAGAGGTGCTATAGGATGCCCTATAGATAAAGAGCTGGGTTAGGGGTGCTCTAAGATGCCCTATTGATGGGGGCTGGGTTAGGGGTGCTCTAAGATGCCCTATTGATGGGGTCTGGGTTAGGGGTGCTATAGGATGCCCTATTGATGGGAGCTGGCTTAGGGGTGCTATAGGATGCCCTATAGATAGAGGGCTGGCTTAGGGGTGCTATAGGATGCCCTATTGATGGGGTCTGGGTTAGGGGTGCTACAGGATGCCCTATTGATGGGGGCTGGCTTAGGGGTGCTATAGGATGCCCTATAGATAGAGGGCTGGGTTAGGGGTGCTATAGGATGCCCTATTGATGGGGTCTGGGTTAGGGGTGCTATAGGATGCCCTATTGATGGGGTCTGGGTTAGGGGTGCTCTAAGATGCCCTATTGATGGGGTCTGGGTTAGGGGTGCTATAGGATGCCCTATTGATGGGGGCTGGCTTAGGGGTGCTATAGGATGCCCTATTGATGGGGGCTGGGTTAGGGGTGCTATAGGATGCCCTATTGATGGGGGCTGGCTTAGGGGTGCTATAGGATGCCCTATTGATGGGGGCTGGGTTAGGGGTGCTATAGGATGCCCTATTGATGGGGGCTGGCTTAGGGGTGCTATAGGATGCCCTATTGATGGGGGCTGGGTTAGGGGTGCTATAGGATGCCCTATTGATGGGGTCTGGGTTAGGGGTGCTATAGGATGCCCTATTGATGGGGTCTGGGTTAGGGGTGCTATAGGATGCCCTATAGATAGAGGGCTGGCTTAGGGGTGCTATAGGATGCCCTATAGATAGAGGGCTGGCTTAGGGGTGCTATAGGATGCCCTATTGATGGGGTCTGGGTTAGGGGTGCTATAGGATGCCCTATTGATGGGGTCTGGGTTAGGGGTGCTCTAAGATGCCCTATTGATGGGGTCTGGGTTAGGGGTGCTATAGGATGCCCTATTGATGGGGGCTGGGTTAGGGGTGCTATAGGATGCCCTATTGATGGGAGCTGGCTTAGGGGTGCTATAGGATGCCCTATAGATAGAGGGCTGGCTTAGGGGTGCTATAGGATGCCCTATTGATGGGGTCTGGGTTAGGGGTGCTACAGGATGCCCTATTGATGGGGGCTGGCTTAGGGGTGCTATAGGATGCCCTATAGATAGAGGGCTGGGTTAGGGGTGCTATAGGATGCCCTATTGATGGGGTCTGGGTTAGGGGTGCTATAGGATGCCCTATTGATGGGGTCTGGGTTAGGGGTGCTCTAAGATGCCCTATTGATGGGGTCTGGGTTAGGGGTGCTATAGGATGCCCTATTGATGGGGGCTGGCTTAGGGGTGCTATAGGATGCCCTATTGATGGGGGCTGGCTTAGGGGTGCTATAGGATGCCCTATTGATGGGGGCTGGGTTAGGGGTGCTATAGGATGCCCTATTGATGGGGGCTGGCTTAGGGGTGCTATAGGATGCCCTATTGATGGGGGCTGGGTTAGGGGTGCTACAGGATGCCCTATTGATGGGGGCTGGCTTAGGGGTGCTATAGGATGCCCTATTGATGGGGGCTGGGTTAGGGGTGCTATAGGATGCCCTATTGATGGGGGCTGGGTTAGGGGTGCTATAGGATGCCGTATTGATGGGGTCTGGGTTAGGGGTGCTATAGGATGCCCTATTGATGGGGTCTGGGTTAGGGGTGCTATAGGATGCCCTATTGATGGGGGCTGGCTTAGGGGTGCTATAGGATGCCCTATTGATGGGGGCTGGGTTAGGGGTGCTATAGGATGCCCTATTGATGGGGGCTGGCTTAGGGGTGCTATAGGATGCCCTATTAATGGGGGCTGGGTTAGGGGTGCTCTAAGATGCCCTATTGATGGGGGCTGGGTTAGGGGTGCTACAGGATGCCCTATTGATGGGGGCTGGGTTAGGGGTGCTATAGGATGCCCTATTGATGGGGGCTGGCTTAGGGGTGCTATAGGATGCCCTATAGATAGAGGGCTGGCTTAGGGGTGCTATAGGATGCCCTATTGATGGGGGCTGGCTTAGGGGTGCTACAGGATGCCCTATTGATGGGGGCTGGCTTAGGGGTGCTATAGGATGCCCTATAGATAGAGGGCTGGGTTAGGGGTGCTATAGGATGCCCTATTGATGGGGTCTGGGTTACGGGTGCTATAGGATGCCCTATTGATGGGGTCTGGGTTAGGGGTGCTCTAAGATGCCCTATTGATGGGGTCTGGCTTAGGGGTGCTATAGGATGCCCTATTGATGGGGGCTGGCTTAGGGGTGCTATAGGATGCCCTATTGATGGGGGCTGGCTTAGGGGTGCTATAGGATGCCCTATTGATGGGGGCTGGCTTAGGGGTTCTATAGGATGCCCTATTGATGGGGGCTGGCTTAGGGGTGCTATAGGATGCCCTATTGATGGGGTCTGGGTTAGGGGTGCTATAGGATGCCCTATTGATGGGGTCTGGGTTAGGGGTGCTATAGGATGCCCTATTGATGGGGGCTGGCTTAGGGGTGCTATAGGATGCCCTATTGATGGGGGCTGGCTTAGGGGTGCCCTATTGCTACGCGCCTATTGCTGCGCGCCGCCCTCCGCTCGCCCTGCGCCCCCCTGCTCCTGCTCTGCCGCGACTTCCACGCCGAGGAGCTCTCCGTCTCCACCGTCGTCTCCCTGCTGGACTCCCTGGAGCCTGCCGCCGTCCGCAGAGTTGTTTCACGCTTCAACAACCTGGGGCTGGCGGGGCTGTGCGCAGTGCTGCCTCACCTCAGCCGCTTCCCCGCGCTGCGCAGCCTCAAGCTGCCCTACAGCAACGTGGACGTGCGCCGCACGGCCCCCGGGCACGGACGCCGGCATCCGCTGCTTGGCCGCTCACCTCCGGGCCCTGCCTGCCCTCAAGGAACTCGATTTGTACTCCTCCAGGCTTTCTGGGAGACTCAGGCAGCTCCTGGGGTAAGCTGCCCGCTGGGGGAGGGACTCCAAAACCTTCACACGCTGCAGCGGGAGGGAATGTGTGTGTGTGGGGGGGGGGTGGCATTGGGGTATCACCCACACCCTGTGGGGGCAGATTTAAGAGGGGCTGGAGTCCAACAGTAGCTCTGCACTACCTCAGGGGTTGGTCTCAGGGGGTTTTGGGGAGAGGGTTTGGAAGGTTTGGCATTTGCCCTGTGAGCAAAGATTTAAGAGGGGATGGAGTCCCACAGCAGCTCTGCCTCAGCTCAGGGGGCTGGTCTCAGGGGGTTTTGGGGGGAAGGTTTGGCATTTGCCCCGTGGGCAAAGATTTAAGAGGAGATGGGAGTCCCACAGCAGCTGTGCCTCACCTCAGGGGGCTGGTCTCAGGGGGTTTTGGGGGGGCTCAGGGTGTTTTGGGGGGAAGGTTTGGAAGGTTTGGCATTTGCCCCTTGGGCAAAGATTTAAGAGGGGATGGAGTCCCACAGCAGCTCTGCCTCGGCTCAGGGGAGGCATAAAAGAGGGGTTTGGGGTGCCTGAAGATGTTTTGGGCAGCCTCAGGGTGTTTGGGGGTTGGGGTTTGGCATTGGGGAACTGTCTACACCCTGTGGGCAAAGATTTAAGAGGGGATGGAGTCCCACAGCAGCTCTGCCTTGGCTCAGGGGGTTTTAGGGGAGTTGCCCAGTTTGGCACTGTGCAACTGTCTACACTTATGAGGAGATGGAGTCCCAGAGCAGCTCTGCCCCAGCTCAGGGGTCTGGTCTCAGGAGGTTTGGGGATACCTCACGGGGGTTGGGGGAGACTTTGAGGGAGCTGAGGGATTTTGGGGGATCCTGGGGGTGGAATTTGGGCAGCCTCAGGGTTTTAGGGGTCTGTGGCTGGTTTGGGGAGGGCCTCAGGGGATTTGGAGGTGGGGGAGCCTCGTGGTGGTTTGGGGGTGCTTTGGGGGTTCCCCACTCTGCCACCCCATCCTGTCCTCCCAGCGAGCTGCAGACTCCCCTGGAGAGTCTGGCGCTGGCCTTCTGCTGCCTGCTCCCCTCCGACCTCATCTTCCTGTCCTCGAGCCTCCACGCGCCCTCCCTGCTCCAGCTGGACCTGAGCGGCCACAACCTCACGTCCCCCAGCCTCCTGCAACCCTTGCGGACGCTGCTGGAAGCCGCTTCGTGCTCGCTGCTGCAGCTGGAGCTGCTGGAGTGTCAGCTGGGGGACGCGGAGCTGGAGCTGCTGCTGCCGGCGCTGCGCCGCTGCCGCCGCCTGCGCTGCCTCGGTCTCCTCGGCACCCCCCTGAGCGCGGCGGCGCTGCGCGGCCCTGCCCGACCTGCGCCTCGTGGGCTACTCGCAGCCGCCGCGGGGCTCCGGCCACCACACCCCCACGCAGGGGGAGGAGGGTTTCCCGGCGGAGCTGTGCCGGCTGCTGGCGAGCGCGGGTAGAGCAGACGCCGTGTGGGCGACCAGCCTCCAGCGCTACGGAGCCATCGACTACTTCAGCTTGTAGCATCCCCCCCCCAGGGAAGCTTCACCTCGGGGCGCTGTGCCGGGCTCTGGGCTGTGCCACTCGGTTATGGTGAGTTCATTAAAGCCAACCCCACCTTGCCCGATTAACCCAAGTCCTCCTGGGATGCTTGGCAGGAGGAAGTGGCAGAGCTCAGCGGAGGGGATGGAGCTCTTCTGCTTTTAATGGACCAAGGAGAGAGCTGGCTGCTGTTCTGGCACACAGGGCACTGACCAGAGAATCATTACAGATGGAAAAGCCCTTTGAGCTGCTGGAGTCCAACCCTGACCCCACAGTGCCACAGGCACCACTGAGCCACGGCCCTCAAGCACCTCAGCCCCACGGCTCTGGGACCCCTCCAGGGCTGGGCACTCCCCCAGCTCCCTGGGCAGCCTGGCACAGGGGCTGACACCCCTCTCAGGGAAACAGTTCTGCCTCAGCTCCAGCCTCAACCTCCCCTGGGGCACCCTGAGCCCCTTTCCTCTTGGCCTGTAGCTTTTAACTTGGGAGCAGAGACCGACCCTCTCAGCCACAGCCAGGGAGTCAGAGTGATCAGGTCTCCTCTGAGCCTCGTTCTCTGCAGACTGAACCTTTGCCTCAGGTACCCTCATTTAGCCCAGAGCTTCCCAGTGCATCTTCTCTCCCTGCAGCCCCTCAGTGTCCCTGTGGCAGTGAGTGAGGGGCCCAGCACTGAGCACAGCCCTGGAGCTGCAGCCTCCCCAGGGCCCAGCACAGGGGACAATCCCTGCCCTGGGGCTGCTGCCACCCCACTGCTCAGCCCAGCCAGGCTGCCACTGGCCTTCTTGCCCCCTTGGGCACGCTGCTGGCTCCTTGCCCTCAGGCAACCTCAGCCCCTGGCCACATCCCTCTGAAGAACTTCCCTTCCCTCTACACACCAGCCAACATCACCACAGTGGCACCCACAGTGTGGCAGCAACACTGTCACCGTGGCAGCACCCGTGGGGACACCCACACTGTGGCAGTAGCACCGTGTGTCACCCACCACAGCTGCACCAACCTCACCATAGCAGCACCAACCTCTCCACAGCTGCACCCACACTGCTGCAGTGGCACCCATCACCTCTAGGCTCATTTCAATTGCCAGAGACCTTTAATAGCACAGTGGGGGGACCCACACACAACACCCACATCCCTGGCACCGGCACAGGTGCTGTGGCACCTCACCACAGCATCAGCCACACGGTGTGGCTGAACACCAGCTCTGCCTCCTCCTCCTCGTCGCCCGGGGCCATGCAATGCCCCTTCCCACCCCCTCCAAGCCTCACCCCCGCCCCGCGGCCCCGCCGCTCTCCGCCTCCCCCGCCCCTTCCCCTCCCCGCAGCAGCTGCACCAGCTCCCCCGTGAGCCGATACCTCTTCCCCTCCCACCAAAAGTGAGTCGGGGGCTGCTCCGGCCCCTGCTCGTACTCGAAGCGGGACCCCCACTCCAGAGCCAGCGCCGAGCGCACCGGCCCCGCGCCCCCCGCCCGGCCCGGCGCCGGGTGGTACAAGCGCCCGTTCTCCGGCAGCATCACCAGCGCCTCGGGCCGGAGCGGCACGGCCAGCCGCTCCCCGCCGCCGCAGAACGACAGCACGGCGCGGCGGGAGCAGGAGGAGGCTGAGGAGGAGGCGTCCGGGGGCAGGAGGCGGGTGAAGACGATGGGTCTGTGCTCGCAGCGCAGGAGGTTGCGCTCCGCGCCGCAGCGGGACACGAACGGGAATTCGCGCTCGTAGCGGCCGCTGCGGTTCCGCTCCAGCCGCGTGAAGAAGAACGTGAGGAAGGTCACGTCTGCCGGGATGGACCCTCATTAACCCGCGCCTCTCCTTAATTAACAGCCCCCCCTTTTAATTAAGCCGCATCGCCGCTCGTGGTTAGCCCGCTGGGAACGGCCGCTGCGGGGCTGCGAAGGGAGGGTGAGGAAGAAGAGGAGGAGGAAGGCAACGTCTGCTGGGATAAACCATCATTAACCCCTTCCCACAATTAACTCCGTGTGCTCCTAATTAACCTCCAACCCTCCTAATTAACCTCCAGCCCCCCTAACTAACCCCCAGTGTCCCCATGATTAACCCACTTGGAACAACTGCGGTTCTAAGGGAGGGTGAGGAAGAAGATGAGGAGGAGGAAGGCAACGTCTGCTGGGATAAACCATCATTAACCCCTTCCCTGAATTAACTCCCTGTGCTCCTAATTAACCTCCAATCCCCCTAATTAACCTCCAACGCCCCTAACTAACCCCCAGTCCCCCCATGGTTAACCCCCTCAAAACAACCACTGCGATTCTAAGGGAGGGTGAGGAAGAAGAAGATGAGAAAGGCAACGTCTGCTGGGATAACCCCTTCCCACAATTAACCCCCAGTGCTCTTAATTAACCCCAACCCTCCTAATTAACCTCCAACCCTCAGTCCTCTCATGATTAAAGCTGCTCAGAACAACCACTGCTAAGGGAGTGAGGAAGAGGAAGGTGATACCTGCCAGGATGGACCCTAAGTAACCCCACTAATCAACCCCTAAACCTCCTAATTAACTTCCACCCTCCTAATTAACCCCAACCCTCCTAACTAACCCCCAATTCTCCATAATGAACCCTCCCATAGAGGCTGCCAGGGTTCAGCTCCAGGTGAGTGAGGAAGGCAACGTTAATTAATCTCACACCCTCGTTAATTAACCCTCCCCTAATTAACACCGGAGAAAGGGGGGTGTTCCTTAATGGGAAAGCGATTTGAAGGGGCTGAGGGAGGTTGGGGGGGGGGGGGGGGGGGGTGAGTAGGGATCAGTGTTACCAAGTGCCTGGGAGCAATTAAGGGCAGGAAGTGGTTAATTAAGGTGGTGATTAATATGCAAATTAGGTTGAGAGGAGGATGTTTTGGCACCTACGAAGGCCATGAAGGGGATGAGAGTATCTTCTCCCCACTCCACAGCCCCCCCAATACAGATGAGACCCCAAATAAAGATGAGTCTCTAATTAAAGACCCTAATTAAGGCTAAAACGCTACTGAATGGTGATGGGGAGGAGGGATTTTGGGGTGATTTGGTTTTTTGGAGGGGTTCTGAGGAGATTTGGGGGGGTTGGGGGGATTTTGATTGCTTTTGGAGAGAGTTGGAGGGGATTTGGGGTTTTTTGGGGGGGATTTGGGGGCTTTGGGGATTTTCGGGGGATTTATTTTGGGGGGGCTGGAGAGGATTTGGGGGTTTCTGGGGGGCTTTTGTGTTTTTTGGGGTGATTTGAGGGGATTTGGAGACTTTGGGGATTGTTTGGGGGGATATTTTGGGGGGTTTGGGTGGATTTTGACATTTTTTGGGGGGTTGGAGAGAATTTGGAGGCTTTTTGGGGGGGATTTGGGAGGTTTTGGGATGCTCTGGGGGGATTTGAGGGGGATTGTTGGGATTTGGGGGCTTTTGAGGTCGGGGGGAGTTGGGGTTTGGTTTTTTGGGGGGATTTGGGAGGCTTATTTGTGGGGGTTTTAGGGTGGGATTTGGGTCTTTGGAAGGGGTCAGAGAGGATCTGGGGGATAATTTTGGGGGGATTTTGGTTTTTGGGGGCATTTTGAGGGGTCATTTTTGAGGGGGAGGATTTGGGGGGCTTTTGGGGGGATCCCAGTACCTTTGAAGCAAGTGATGAAGTTCTTCACTTTGGTGTCATCCAGGAAAAGCTGCAGAAAAAAAGGGGGAAAGCCTCAAAATCCCAAAGCAGGTGCAAGGGCCAAATGGGATCTGGCTGGGATCCATCCAGGGGCCATCCAGGCTCTGCCCTGGGTCCATTTACAGTCTTTTCATGGGGGTTTTGTCCAGGATCCGTTTTGTCTCTGGGCTGGGATCCATCCAGGTTGTGTCCTGGGTCCATTTAGAGCCTTTTGGGGAGGGGGGGGTTTGTCTGGGATCCATCCAGGCTCTGCCCTGGGTCCATTTAGGGTCTTTTGGGGGGCGGGGGTTGTGCAGGATCTGTTTTGTCTCTGGGCTGGGATCCATCCAGGTTGTGTCCTGGGTCCATTTAGGGTCTTTTTGGGGGGGGGTTGTCCAGGATCTGTTTTGTCTCTGGGCTGGGATCCATCCAGGCTGTATCCTGGGTCTATTCAGAGCCTTTTGGGGAGGGGGAGGTTGCCTGGGATCCATTTGGGATCCATCCAGCCTCTGCTCTGGGTCCATTTAGGTCTTTTTGGGGGAGACTGTCCAGGATCTGTTTGGGTTCTGTGCTGGGATCCGTTTGGGATCCATCCAGCATCCATCCAGCCTCTGTCCTGGGTCCGTTGAGGTCTTTTTTTTGGGGGGTTCTGCCCAGGATCCATTGGGGATCCTCTCGGATCCTTACAGACACCCCTTTAACCCTATAGACACCCACATATATCCCTAGAGACATCCCATAACCCTACTGACACTCATACAGACACCCCCTTAACCCTATAGACACCCACATATATCCCTACAGACACCCCCATAACCCTACTGACACTCATACAGACACCCCCTTAACCCTATAGACACCCACATGTATCCCTACAGACACCCCCATAACCCTACTGACACTCCTACGTACCCCTAGAGACACTCCCATAACCTTACAGACACCCCCTTAACCCTATAGACACCCCCATAGATCCCTATAGGCATACCCCATAACCATATAGGCACCCACATATATCCCTATAGACACCCCCATAACCCTACTGACACACACACACGTATCCCTATAGACACACACATGACCATACAGACACCCCCATAACTCTGTAGGCACCCACATATATCCCTATAGGCATCCCCGAAGCCTATAGACACCATATATATCCCCCCATAGCCTCCTCATAGCCCCCCATAGCCTTCTCATAGTCCCTATAGCCCCTTCATAGCCCCCCATAGCCTTCTCATAGTCCCTATAGCCCCTTCATAGCCCCCACAGCCTTCTCATAGTCCCTATAGCCCCTTCATAGCCCCCCATAGCCCCTATAGCCCCCATAGCATCCTCATAGCCCCTATAGCCCCCTCATAGCCCCCCATAGTCTCTTCATAGCCCCTATAAACCCCTCATAGCTCCCATAGCCCCCATAGCATCCTCATAGCCCCTATAGCCCCTTATAGCCCATATAGCCCCCCATAGCCCATATAGCCCCTTCATATCCCCTATAACCCCTTCATAGCCCCTATAGCCCCCCATAGCCTCCTTATAGCCCATATAGCCCCCCATAGCCTCCTCATATCCCCCTCATAGCCCCCCATAGACCCTTCATAGCCCCCCATAGCCTCCTCATAGCCCCCATAGTATCTTGGTAGCCCCCCATAGCCTCAGCATAGCCCCTACAGCCCCCCATAGCCCCCTTATAGCCCATATAGCCCCCCCATAGCCCATATAGCCCCCCGTAGCCCCCCACTGACGGGCTCCAGAGGGAACGAGCAGCACCAGCCAGACGCTTTTTATTCACACGCCGTGGGGGGAGGGGCGGGGGGGTGGTGCCTCTGGACCCCTCCCCCCAATCTGGATCCCCCCCCCCCCCCACGCCCCCGGCCCACGCGCGGGGAGGGTCCCACAGCCGCGGGGGTGGGGGGGCTCGGGGAGATGCTCGGAGTCGGCTTCATAATAAATAAAAGGCTGAAACGGAAAAAAAGGGGGAAAAAGGGGAAAAAGAGAGAGGGGAAATACAAAAGCTGAGGGGGTGAAGGGTTAAATGGGAACAGAGGAAGTGGGGACCCCTCCCGGCCCTGGGGGACCCCCCCACACACCGGTGTCACCCCCCACTCTCCCCCTGTGCCCCCTCCTCCCCACGCCTGGCAGTGAGCAGAGCTGGGAGGTAGCGCTGGGGGTCCCCCCACCCTGGGACCCCCCTCACCCTGTGACATCCACCTCGGGGACCCCCTGCGCCTTGGGGACCCCCCCTCACCCTGGGGACACCCTGCGCCTTGGGGACCCCCCCACCTCGGTGACCCACCTTGAGGACCTCCCCTCCCCCTGGGGACGCCCATCTTGGGGATCCCCTCTCACCCTGGGGACCCTCCCTCCCTACTTTGGGGACACCCCCACCTTAGTGACACCCACCTTGGGGACCCCCCCCACCTCAAGGACTCCCACTTTGGGGACGCCTCCCTTCACTTTGGGGACCCCTCACCTTAAGGACACCCTCCCATTCAGTGACCCCCCCCCCCCCTTCCACCTTGGAGACATCCCCCTCAACTTTGGGGACCCCTCCCACCTTAAGAACTCCCACTTTGGGGACCCCTCCCCTGGGGACACCCACCACTTTGGGGACCCCCTTCCTTGTGACACCCACCTTGAAGACCCTCCACTTTGGGGACCCCTCCCCTTCCCCTCCATGGCCCCCCCAACCCCGAGGAGAAATCAGCATCTGGGTTGATAATTAGGGGCTTCTAATTAATAACTCTCTTTATACATCTCTGGACTCTGATGGGTGTCCTGTCCCACCCCACCCCCTCCCCACCCATGGGTGCTCCTGGGGTGCCCCCTCCCCTGTGGGTGCCCCCCACCCTCACCGTCCCATGTCACCCGAAGGCACTTGGGAAAAGCATTTTTCTTCTCCTCTCACCATTCCCGTGTCCCCACACCATCCCCTTCTCCCCTCACCATCCTCTTCTCCCCTCACCATCCTCTTCTCCCCTCACCAGCCCCATGTCCCCTCAATATCCCCTTCTCCCCTCACCACCCTCGTGTCCCCTAACCATCCCGTTCTCCCCTCACCATCCCCTTATCCTCTCACCATACCGGTGTCGCCTCACCATCCCCTTCTACCCTCACCACCCCCCGTGTCCTCTCACAATCCCATTCTCCCCTCAACATCCCCGTGTCCCCTCACCACCCCCGTGTCCCCCTTACCATCCCTTTCTCCCCTCACCATCCCCTCCTCCCCTCACCGTCCCCGTGTCCACTCACCCCTCCCATGTCCCCTCACCACCTCCTGGTCCCCTCACCATCGCCTTTTCCCCTCACCACCCACGTGTCCCCTCACCCCCCCCTGTGTCCCCTCACCGTCCCCGTGTCCCATCACCACACCCGTGTCCGCTCACCTCCCCCATGTCCACTCACCGCCCCCGTGTCCCCTGACCCCCCCATGTATCCCCTCAGAAACCCCTTCTCCCATCACCACCCCCTTCTCCCCTCACCCTCCCCGTGTCCCATCACCACCCCCTTCTCTCGTCACCACCCCCGTGTCCCCTCACCCCCCCCGTGTCCCCTCACCACCCCCTTCTCCCCTCACCACCCCCCCTATCCAATCACCCCCCCCCGTGTCCCCTCACCAGCCCCATGTCCCCTCAGCAACTCCTTCTCCCCTCACCCCCCCGTGTCCCCTCACCAGCCCCATGTCCCCTCAGCAACTCCTTCTCCCCTCACCCCCCCGTGTCCCCTCACCAGCCCCATGTCCCCTCAGCAACTCCTTCTCCCCTCACCACCCCCATGTCCCCTCACCGCCCCTGTATCCCTTCACCCCCCACCGTGTCCTCTCAGAAACCTCTTCTCCCCTCACCACCCCCGTGTCCCCTAACAACCCCCGTGTCCACTCACTGTCCCCGTGTCCCCTCACCATCGCCTTCTCCCCTCACCACCCCCGTGTCTCCTCACCGCCCCCGTGTCCCCTCAGAAACCTCTTCTGCCATCACCACCCCCTTCTCTCCTCACAACCCCCGTATCTCCTCACCCTCCCCGTGTCTTCTCACCTTCCCCTTCTCCCCTTACCATCCCCTTCTCCCCTCAGCATCCCCTTCTCCCCAAACCATCCCTTTCTCTCGTCACCACCCCCGTGTACCCTCACCACCCCCTTCTGCCCTCACCACCCCCTTCTCCCCTCACCCTCCCCGTGTCCCCTCATCCCCCCCGTGTCCCCTCAGCAACTCCTTCTCCCATCACCATCCCCTTCTCCCCTCACCATCCTGGTGTCCCCTCAACATCCCCGTGTCCCCTCAACATCCCCTTCTCCTCTCACCACTCCCGTCTCCCCTCACCACCCCCGTGTCCCCTCACACACCTCGTGTCCCCTCAGCACCCCTTTCTCCCCTCACAACCCCTGTGTCCCCTCACCAGCCCCGTTTCCCCTCACCACCCCTTTCTCCCCTCACCATCCCAATGTCACCTCACCACCCCCTTCTCCTATCACCAACCCCTTATCCCCTCACCCCCCCGTGTCCCCTCACCGTCCCCTTCTCCTCTCACCGTCGCCGTGCCCCCTCACCATCCCCTTATCCCCTCACCCCCCCCCGTATCCCCTCACCAGCCCCTTCTCCTCTCACCACCCCCTTGTCCCCCCACCACCCCCGTGTCCCCTCACCGTCGCCGTGCCCCCTCACCATCCCCATGTTCCCTCACCCCCCCCCATATCCCCTCAGAAACACCTTCTCCCCTCACCACTCCCGTGTCCCCTCACCACTCCCGTGTCCCCTCACCGTCCCCGTGTCCCCTCACCGTCCCATTCTCTCCTCACCGTTCCCTTCTCCCTCACCGTCGCGTGCCCAGTCACCATCCCTATGTCCCCTCACCAGCCCCTTCTCCCGTCACCACCCCCGTATCCCATCACCAGCCCCTTCTCCCCTCACCAGCCCCATGTCCCCTCACCATCCCCGTCTCCCCTCACCATCCCTATGCCCACACTGTTCCCCACACCATCCCTGTGCCCACACTGTTCCCCTCACCATCCCTATGCCCACACTGTTCCCCACACCATCCCTGTGCCCACACCGTGTCCCCTCCCCGTCCCTGTGCCCTCACCATTGTGTCCTCTCACCATCCCCTTCTCCCCGCACCACCCCCTTCTCCCCTCACCGTCCACGTGTCCCCCCCCATCGTGTCCGCAGCCCCCCGTCGCCCTCCATCATGCCATGCCTGTGCCCTCAAACAATCCTGAAGCTGCTGGTGACGGGCTGGGCGCCCTCTCGCACGCGGGTGCTGATGCCCATCCTGCAGTACCCGCTGTACTCGGCCACCATCGCCGAGCTGGGGGCCGTGCAGCTCGGCTACTACCTGGACGACGAACGCTGCTGGGCACTGGCGCTGAGTGAGCTGCGGCAGGCGCTGGCCGAGGGCCGCCGGCACTGCTGCACACGGGTGCTGTGCATCATCAACCCTGGCAACCCCACCGGTACCCTGCGGCACCAAGGGCTGGGACGGGACCCCAGGGGTGGGATGGGATGGGACTCCAGGGGTGGGATGGGATGGGACCCCAGGGGTGGGATGGGATGGGACCCCAGGGGTGGGATGGGATGGAATGGGATGGGATGGAATGGGATGAGATGGGACTAGATGGGACCCCAGGGGTGGGATGAGATGGGACCCCAGGGGTGGGACCTCAGGGGTGGGATGGGATAGGACTACGATGGGACTCCAGGGGTGGGATGACACTGGGATGGGACCCTGAGGTTGGGATGGGACCCCAGAGATGGGACTTCACGGGTGGGATGGGACCCCAGGGTTGGGATGGGACTGGATGGCACCCCAGGGTTGGGATGGGATGGGACTCCAGGGGTGGGATGGGATGGGATAGGACTGGATGGGACCCCAGGGTTGGGACCTCAGAGGTGGGATGGGATAGGACTGGGATGGGACTCCAGGGGTGGGATGACACTGGGATGGGACCCTGAGGTTGGGATGGGACCCCAGGGATGGGAGTTCAGGGGTGGGATGGGACCCCAGGGTGGGATGGGATGGAATGGGATGGGACCCCAGGGTTGGGATCGAATGGGATGGGATGGGACTTGATTGGACCCAAGGGTTGGGATGTGATGGGACCCCAGGGGTGGGACCTCAGATGTGGGATGGGATAGGACAGCGATGGGACTCCAGGGGTGGGATGAGACTGGGACGGGACCCCAGGGGTGGGATGCGACCCCAGGGGTGGGAGCCAGGGGTGGGATGGGACCCGGAGGTTGGGATTGGACCCCAGGGATGGGAACTTAGGGGTGGGATGGGACCCCAGGGGTGGGATGAGTCCCCAGGGGTGAGATAGGATGGGACCCCAGGGGTGGGATGGGACCCCAGGGGTGGGATGGGACCCCAGGGGTGGGATGGGATGGGACCCCAGGGGTGGGATGAGTATCCAGGGGTGGGGTGGGATGGGACCCCAGGGGTGGGATGGGACTTCAGGGGTGCTATGGAACCCCAATGGTGGGATGGGATGGGACCCCAGGGTTGGGATCGGATGCGACCCCAGGGGTGGGATGAGTCCCCAGGGGTGGGATGGGATGGGACCCCAGGGGTGGGATGGGACTGGATTGGACCCCAGGGGTGGGATGGGTCCCTAGGGATGGGATCGGACCCCAGGGGTGGGATGGGATGGGACTGGATGGGACCCCAGGGTTGGGATGGGATGGCACCCCAGGGGTGGGACCTCAGGGGTGGGATGGCATAGGATTGGGATGGGACTGCAGGGGTGGGATGAGACTGGGATGGGACCCTCATTGTTCCTGTGCCCACATCATGTCCCCTCACCATCCCTGTGCCCACATTGTCTTCCCTTATTTTCCCTGTGCCAACACTGTGCCCCTCACCATCCCTGTGCCCACACCGTGTCCCACATCATCCTTGTGCGCACATCGTGTCCCACACCATCACTGTGCCCACACCTTGTCCCACACCATCCTTATGCCCACACCATGTCCGACGCAGTCCCTGTGCCCACACTGTGTCCCCTCATTGTCCCTGTGCCCACAGTGTGCCCTCACCATCCCTGTACCCACACCATGTCCCCTCACCATCCCTGTACCCACACCGTGTCCCCTCATTGTCCCTGTGCCCACACCGTGTCCCCCCACCTTACCTATGCCCACACTGTGTCCCCTCACCATCCATGTGCCCACACCATGTCCCCTCATGATCCCTGTGCCCACACTGTGTCCCCACACCGTCCCTATGCCCACACAATGTCCCCTCATTGTCCATGTACAGTGTCCCACACCATCCCTGTGCCCACACCGTGCTCCACACCATCCCTGTGCCCATACCATGTCCCCTCACCATCCCTGTGCCCACACTGTGACCCTCACAATCCCTGTGCCCACACCTTTGTGTCCTCTCACTATCCCCTTGTCCCCTAACCATCCCCGTGTCCCCTCACCACCCCGTTCTCCCCTCACCATCCCCATCTCCCCTCACCACCCGCTGTGTCCCCTCACCAGTCCCATGTCCCCTCACCATCCCTGTGCCCACACTGTACCCGTCACCATCCCATTGTCCCCTCACCATCCCCGTGTCCATTCACCACCCCCTTGTCCCCTCACCATCCCAGTGTCCCCTCACCCCCGCCGTGTCCCCTCACCACCCCTTTTTCCCCTCAACCTCCTTCTCCCCTCACCACCCCCTTCTCCCCTCACCATCCCCGTGTCCCCTCACCATCCCCGTGTCCCCTCACCATCCCCGTGTCCCCTCATGACCCCCGTGTCCCCTCACCTGCCAAATGTCCCCTCACCACCCCCTTGTCCCCTCACCTTCCCCTTCTCCCCTCACCACTCCCGTGTCCCCTCAACTGCCCCGTGTCCCCTCACGAGCCCCTTTTCCCCTCACCCCCCCCGTGTCCCCTCACCACCCCCATGTCCCCTCACCATCCCCTTCTCCCCTCACAACCCTTCTCCCCTCACAAACCCTGTGTCCCCTCACTATCCCCTACTCCCTTCACTGTCCCCGTGTCCCCTCACCCCCCCGTGTCCCCTCACGCCCCCCGTGTCCCCTCACTAACCCATTTTCCCCTCACCACCCCTGTGTCCCCTCACCAACCCTTTTACCCTCACCACCCCTGTCCCCTCACCAACCCCGTTTTCCCCTCACCATCCCTGTGTCCCCTCACCACCCCCTTCTCCCCTCCAAAACCCCCGTGTTCCCTCACCAGCCCCGTGTTCCCTCACCATCTCGATGTCCCCTCATCTCCCCCGTGTCCCCTCCCCACCCCCTTCTCCCCTCCACAATCCCCGTGTCCCCTCACCATCCCCTTCTCCCCTCACCATCCCCGTGTCCCCCCCCATTGTGTCCGCAGCCCCCCGTCGCCCTCCATCATGCCATGCCTGTGCCCTCAGACCATCCTGAAGCTGCTGGTGACGGGCTGGGCGCCCTCTCGCACGCGGGTGCTGATGCCCATCCTGCAGTACCCGCTGTACTCGGCCACCATCGCCGAGCCGGGGGCCGTGCAGGTCGGCTACTACCTGGACGACGAACGCTGCTGGGCACTGGCGCTGAGTGAGCTGCGGCGGGCGCTGGCCGAGGGCCGCCGGCACTGCTGCCCACGGGTGCTGTGCATCATCAACCCTGGCAGCCCCACCGGTACCCTGCGGCACCAAGGGCTGGGACGGGACCCCAGGGGTGGGATGGCATGGGATGGTACTGGATGGGACACCAGGGTTGGGATGGGATGGGACCCTAGGGATGGAACCCCAGGGGTGGGATGGGACCCTGAGGTTGGGATGGGACCCCAGGGATGGGACTTCAGGGGTGGGATGGGACCCCAGGGTTGGGATGGGACTGGATGGGACGGGTTGGGACCCCAGGGGTGGGATGGGACGGGATGGGAAACCAGGGTTGGGATGGGATGGGATGGGACCCCAGGGGTGGGATGAGTTCCCAGTGGTGGGATGGGATGGGACCCCAGGGTGGGGAGGGGACCTCAGGGGTTGGATGGGACTGGAAGGGACCCCAGGGTTGGGATGGGACCACAGGGATGGGATGGGACCCCAGGGGTGGGATGGGACCCCAGGGGTGGGATGGGATGGGACGCCAGGGTTGGGATGGGATGGGATGGTACTGGATGGGACACCAGGGTTGGGATGGGATGGGACCCTAGGGATGGAACCCCAGGGGTGGGATGGGATGGGACACCAGGGGTGGGATGGGATGGGACCCGAGGGGTGGGATGAGACCCCAGGGATGGGATGGGATGGGACTGGATGGGACCCCAGGGGTGGGATGGGACCTCAGGGGTGGAATGGGACCTCAGGGGTGGAATGGGATGGAATGGGATGGGACCCCAGGGTTGGGATCGAATGGGATGGGATGGGACTTGATTGGACCCAAGGGTTGGGATGTGATGGGACCCCAGGGGTGGGACCTCAGATGTGGGATGGGATAGGACTGCGATGGGACTTCAGGGGTGGGATGAGACTGGGATGGGACCCCAGGGGTGGGAGCCAGGGGTGGGATGGGACCCGGAGGTTGCGATGGGACCCCAGGGATGGGAACTTAGGGGTGGGATGGGACCCCAGGGGTGGGATGGGATGGGACCCCAGGGGTGGGATGGGATGGGACTGGATGGAACCTCAGGGTTGGGATAGGATGGGACCCAAGGGGTGGGATGGGATGGGTTGGGATGGGATGGGACCCTAGGGTTGGAATGGGTCCCAAGGGGTGGGATGGGATGGGACCCCAGGGGTGGAATGGGATCCTTGGGGTGGGATGAGTCCCCAGGGGTGGGATGGGTCCCCAGGGGTGGGATGGGTCCCCAGGGGTGGGATGGGATGGGATGGGACTGGCTGGGACGCCAGGGTTGGGATGGGATGGGACCCCAGGGGTGGGATGGGATGGTACTGGATGGGACACCAGGGTTGGGATGGGATGGGACCCTAGGGATGGAACCCCAGGGGTGGGATGAGATGGGACTCCAGGGGTGGGATGGGACCCCAGGGGTGGGATGGGATGGGACTCCAGGGGTGGGATGGGACCGCAGGGGTGGGATGAGATGGGACCCCAGGGGTGGGATGGGATGGGACCCCAGGGGTGGGACCTCAGGGGTGGGATGGGATAGGACTACGATGGGACTCCAGGGGTGGGATGACACTGGGATGGGACCCTGAGGTTGGGATGGGACCCCAGAGATGGGACTTCAGGGGTGGGATGGCACCCCAGGGTTGGGATGGGACCCCAGGGGTGGGATGAGTCCCCAGGGGTGGGATGGGATGGGACCCGAGGGGTGGGATGGGACCCCAGGGATGGGATGGGATGGGAGTGGATGGGACCCCAGGGGTGGGACCTCAGAGGTGGGATGGGATAGGACTGGGATGGGACTCCAGGGGTGGGATGCGACCCCAGGGGTGGGACTCCAGAGGTGGGATGGGACCCTGAGGTTGGGATGGGACCCCAGGGATGGGAGTTCAGGGATGGGATGTGACCCCAGGATTGGGATGGGACTGGATGGGACCCCAGGGGTGGGATGGGACCTCAGGGGTGGGATGGGACCTCAGGGGTGGGATGGGACCTCAGGGGTGGGATCGAATGGGATGGGATGGGACTTGATTGGACCCAAGGGTTGGGATGTGATGGGACCCCAGGAGTGGGACCTCAGATGTGGGATGGGATAGGACTGCGATGGGACTCCAGGGGTGGGATGAGACTGGGATGGGACCCCAGGGGTGGGATCGGACCCCAGGGGTGGGATGGGACCCGGAGGTTGGGATGGGACCCCAGGGATGGGAACTTAGGGGTGGGATGGGACCCCAGGGGTGGGATGGGATGGGACCCCAGGGGTGGGATGGGATGGGACTGGATGGAACCTCAGGGTTGGGATAGGATGGGACCCAAGGGGTGGGATGGGATGGGTTGGGATGGGATGGGACCCTAGGGTTGGGATGGGTCCCAAGGGGTGGGATGGGATGGGACCCCAGGGGTGGGATGGGATGGGACCCTAGGAATGGGATGGGATCCTTGGGGTGGGATGAGTCCCCAGGGGGGGGATGGGTCCCCAGGGGGGGGATGGGTCCACAGGGGTGGGATGGGACCCCAGGGGTGGGATGGGATGGGATGGGATGGGACTGGATTGGACCCCAGGGGTAGGATGGGATGAGTCCCCAGGGGTGAGATAGGATGAGACACCAGGGTTGGGATCGGACCCCAGGGGTGGGACCTCAGGGGTGGGATGGGATAGGACTGGGATGGGACCCCAGGGGTGGGATGCGACCCCAGGGGTGGGACTCCAGAGGTGGGATGGGACCCTGAGGTTGGGATGGGACCCCAGGGATGGGAATTCAGGGCTGGGATGGGACCCCAGGGTTGGGATGGGACTGGATGGGACGGGTTGGGACACCAGGGGTGGAATGGGATGGGACCCCAGGGGTGGAATGGGATGGGACTCCAGTGTTGGGATGGGAACCCAGGGTTGGGATGGGACGGGATGGGAACCCAGGGTTGGGATGGGATGGGATGGGATGGTACTGGATGGGACACCAGGGTTGGGATGGGATGGGACCTTAGGGGTGGGACCTCAGGGGTGGGATGGGATAGGACTGGGATGGGACTCCAGGGGTGGGATGAGACTCCAGGTTTGGGATGGGACTGGATGGAACCCCAGGGTTGGGATGAGTCCCCAGGGGTGGGATGGGATGGGTCCCCAGGGGTGGGATGAGTCCCCAGGAGTGGGATGGGATGGGACCCCAGGGGCGGGATGCGACCTCAGGGGTGGGATGGGATCCCAGGGTTGGGATGGGACTGGATGGGACCCCAGGGTTGGGATGGGATGGGACCCCAGGGGTGGGATGAGTCCCCAATAGTGTGATGGGATAGGACTCCAGGGGTGTGATGGGACCTCAGGGTTGGGATGGGACCCCAGGGGTGGGATGGGATGGGTCCCCATGGGTGGGATGGGATGGGACCCCAGAGGTTGGATGGGACCCCAGGGGTGGGATGGGACCCCAGGGGTGGGATGGGACCCCAGGGGTGGGATGGGATGGGACCCCAGGGGTGGGATGGGACCGCAGGGGTGGGATGAGATAGGACCCCAGGGGTGGGATGGGATGGGACCCCAGGGGTGGGACCTCAGGGGTGGGATGGGATAGGACTACGATGGGACTCCAGGGGTGGGATGACACTGGGATGGGACCCTGAGGTTGGGATGGGACCCCAGAGATGGGACTTCAGGGGTGGGATGGCACCCCAGGGTTGGGATGGGACCCCAGGGGTGGGATGAGTCCCCAGGGGTGGGATGGGATGGGACCCGAGAGGTGGGATGGGACCCCAGGGATGGGATGGGATGGGAGTGGATGGGACCCCAGGGGTGGGACCTCAGAGGTGGGATGGGATAGGACTGGGATGGGACTCCAGGGGTGGGATGCGACCCCAGGGGTGGGACTCCAGAGGTGGGATGGGACCCTGAGGTTGGGATGGGACCCCAGGGATGGGAGTTCAGGGATGGGATGGGACCCCAGGATTGGGATGGGACTGGATGGGACCCCAGGGGTGGGATGGGACCTCAGGGGTGGGATCGAATGGGATGGGATGGGACTTGATTGGACCCAAGGGTTGGGATGTGATGGGACCCCAGGGGTGGGACCTCAGATGTGGGATGGGATAGGACTGCGATGGGACTCCAGGGGTGGGATGAGACTGGGATGGGACCCCAGGGGTGGGATCGGACCCCAGGGGTGGGAGCCAGGGATGGGATGGGACCCGGAGGTTGGGATGGGACCCCAGGGATGGGAACTTAGGGGTGGGATGGGACCCCAGGGGTGGGATGGGATGGGACCCCAGGGGTGGGATGGGATGGGACCCCAGGGGTGGGATGGGATGGGACTGGATGGAACCTCAGGGTTGGGATAGGATGGGACCCAAGGGGTGGGATGGGATGGGTTGGGATGGGATGGGACCCTAGGGTTGGGATGGGTCCCAAGGGGTGGGATGGGATGGGACCCCAGGGGTGGGATGGGATGGGACCCTAGGAATGGGATGGGATCCTTGGGGTGGGATGAGTCCCCAGGGGGGGGATGGGTCCCCAGGGGTGGGATGGGTCCACAGGGGTGGGATGGGACCCCAGGGGTGGGATGGGATGGGATGGGACTGGATTGGACCCCAGGGGTAGGATGGGATGAGTCCCCAGGGGTGAGATAGGATGAGACACCAGGGTTGGGATCGGACCCCAGGGGTGGGACCTCAGGGGTGGGATGGGATGAGACTGGGATGGGACCCCAGGGGTGGGATGCGACCCCAGGGGTGGGACTCCAGAGGTGGGATGGGACCCTGAGGTTGGGATGGGACCCCAGGGATGGGAATTCAGGGCTGGGATGGGACCCCAGGGTTGGGATGGGACTGGATGGGACGGGTTGGGACACCAGGGGTGGAATGGGATGGGACCCCAGGGGTGGAATGGGATGGGACTCCAGTGTTGGGATGGGAACCCAGGGTTGGGATGGGACGGGATGGGAACCCAGGGTTGGGATGGGATGGGATGGGATGGTACTGGATGGGACACCAGGGTTGGGATGGGATGGGACCTTAGGGGTGGGACCTCAGGGGTGGGATGGGATAGGACTGCGATGGGACTTCAGGGGTGGGATGAGACTGGGATGGGACCCCAGGGGTGGGAGCCAGGGGTGGGATGGGACCCGGAGGTTGCGATGGGACCCCAGGGATGGGAACTTAGGGGTGGGATGGGACCCCAGGGGTGGGATGGGATGGGACCCCAGGGGTGGGATGGGATGGGACTGGATGGAACCTCAGGGTTGGGATAGGATGGGACCCAAGGGGTGGGATGGGATGGGTTGGGATGGGATGGGACCCTAGGGTTGGAATGGGTCCCAAGGGGTGGGATGGGATGGGACCCCAGGGGTGGAATGGGATGGGACCCCAGGGGTGGAATGGGATCCTTGGGGTGGGATGAGTCCCCAGGGGTGGGATGGGTCCCCAGGGGTGGGATGGGTCCCCAGGGGTGGGATGGGATGGGATGGGACTGGCTGGGACGCCAGGGTTGGGATGGGATGGGACCCCAGGGGTGGGATGGGATGGGATGGTACTGGATGGGACACCAGGGTTGGGATGGGATGGGACCCTAGGGATGGAACCCCAGGGGTGGGATGAGATGGGACTCCAGGGGTGGGATGGGACCCCAGGGGTGGGATGGGATGGGACTCCAGGGGTGGGATGGGACCGCAGGGGTGGGATGAGATGGGACCCCAGGGGTGGGATGGGATGGGACCCCAGGGGTGGGACCTCAGGGGTGGGATGGGATAGGACTACGATGGGACTCCAGGGGTGGGATGACACTGGGATGGGACCCTGAGGTTGGGATGGGACCCCAGAGATGGGACTTCAGGGGTGGGATGGCACCCCAGGGTTGGGATGGGACCCCAGGGGTGGGATGAGTCCCCAGGGGTGGGATGGGATGGGACCCGAGGGGTGGGATGGGACCCCAGGGATGGGATGGGATGGGAGTGGATGGGACCCCAGGGGTGGGACCTCAGAGGTGGGATGGGATAGGACTGGGATGGGACTCCAGGGGTGGGATGCGACCCCAGGGGTGGGACTCCAGAGGTGGGATGGGACCCTGAGGTTGGGATGGGACCCCAGGGATGGGAGTTCAGGGATGGGATGTGACCCCAGGATTGGGATGGGACTGGATGGGACCCCAGGGGTGGGATGGGACCTCAGGGGTGGGATGGGACCTCAGGGGTGGGATGGGACCTCAGGGGTGGGATCGAATGGGATGGGATGGGACTTGATTGGACCCAAGGGTTGGGATGTGATGGGACCCCAGGAGTGGGACCTCAGATGTGGGATGGGATAGGACTGCGATGGGACTCCAGGGGTGGGATGAGACTGGGATGGGACCCCAGGGGTGGGATCGGACCCCAGGGGTGGGAGCCAGGGGTGGGATGGGACCCGGAGGTTGGGATGGGACCCCAGGGATGGGAACTTAGGGGTGGGATGGGACCCCAGGGGTGGGATGGGATGGGACCCCAGGGGTGGGATGGAATGGGACTGGATGGAACCTCAGGGTTGGGATAGGATGGGACCCAAGGGGTGGGATGGGATGGGTTGGGATGGGATGGGACCCTAGGGTTGGGATGGGTCCCAAGGGGTGGGATGGGATGGGACCCCAGGGGTGGGATGGGATGGGACCCTAGGAATGGGATGGGATCCTTGGGGTGGGATGAGTCCCCAGGGGGGGGATGGGTCCCCAGGGGTGAGATGGGTCCACAGGGGTGGGATGGGACCCCAGGGGTGGGATGGGATGGGATGGGACTGGATTGGACCCCAGGGGTAGGATGGGATGAGTCCCCAGGGGTGAGATAGGATGAGACACCAGGGTTGGGATCGGACCCCAGGGGTGGGACCTCAGGGGTGGGATGGGATAGGACTGGGATGGGACCCCAGGGGTGGGATGCGACCCCAGGGGTGGGACTCCAGAGGTGGGATGGGACCCTGAGGTTGGGATGGGACCCCAGGGATGGGAATTCAGGGCTGGGATGGGACCCCAGGGTTGGGATGGGACTGGATGGGACGGGTTGGGACACCAGGGGTGGAATGGGATGGGACCCCAGGGGTGGAATGGGATGGGACTCCAGTGTTGGGATGGGAACCCAGGGTTGGGATGGGACGGGATGGGAACCCAGGGTTGGGATGGGATGGGATGGGATGGTACTGGATGGGACACCAGGGTTGGGATGGGATGGGACCTTAGGGGTGGGACCTCAGGGGTGGGATGGGATAGGACTGGGATGGGACTCCAGGGGTGGGATGAGACTCCAGGTTTGGGATGGGACTGGATGGAACCCCAGGGTTGGGATGAGTCCCCAGGGGTGGGATGGGATGGGTCCCCAGGGGTGGGATGAGTCCCCAGGAGTGGGATGGGATGGGACCCCAGGGGCGGGATGCGACCTCAGGGGTGGGATGGGATCCCAGGGTTGGGATGGGACTGGATGGGACCCCAGGGTTGGGATGGGATGGGACCCCAGGGGTGGGATGAGTCCCCAATAGTGTGATGGGATAGGACTCCAGGGGTGTGATGGGACCTCAGGGTTGGGATGGGACCCCAGGGGTGGGATGGGATGGGTCCCCATGGGTGGGATGGGATGGGACCCCAGAGGTTGGATGGGACCCCAGGGGTGGGATGGGACCCCAGGGGTGGGATGGGACCCCAGGGGTGGGACTGGATGGTACCCTAGGGATGGGATGAGAGTGGGATGGGACCCCAGGGGTGGGATGTGACCCCAGGGGTGGGACCCCAAGGGTGGGATGGGACCCTGAGGTTCGAATGGGACCCCAGGGATGGGACTTCAGGGGTGGGATGGGACTGGATGGGACTCCAGGGGTGGGATGAGTCCCCAGGAGTGGGATGGGATGGGCCTCCAAGGGTGGGATGCGACCTCAGGGGTGGGATGGGATCCCAGGGTTGGGATGGGACTGGATGGGATCCCAGGGTTGGGATGGGTCCCCAGGGGTGGGATTGGACCCCAGGGGTGGGAGGGGTCCACAGGGGTGGGATGGGACTGGATGGGACCCCAGGGGTGGGATGGGATGGAATGGGATAGGACTGGGATGGGACTCCAGGGGTGGATTGAGACTAGGATGGGACCCCAAGGGTGGGATGCGACCACAGGGGTGGGATGGGATGTGTCCCCAGGGTTGGGATGGGATTGGAACCCAGGGGTGGGATGGGATGTGACCCCAAGGGTGGGATGAGTCCCCAGGGGTGGGATGGGAGGGGACCGCAGGGGTGGGATCCGACCTCAGAGGTGGGATGAGACCCCAGGGTTGAGATGGGATGGGACCCCAGGGGTGGGATGGGACCCCAGGGGTGGGATTGGATGGGACCCCAGGGTTGGGATGGGACCCCAGGGTTGTGGTGGGATGGGATGGGAACCCAGGGGTGTGGTGGGATGGGATGGGAACCCAGGGGTGGGATGAGTCTTCAGGGGTGGGATGGAATGGGACCCCAGGGGTGGGATTGGATGCGACCCCAGGGTTGGGGTGGGATGGGACCCCAGGTTTGGGGTGGGACCCAATGGTTGGGATGGGATGGAATGGGACCCCAGGGGTGGGATGAGTCCCCAGGGGTGGGATGGAATGGGATGGGATGGGACTGGATGGGACCCTAGGGTTGGGATGGGATAGGATCCCAGGGGTGGGACCTCAGGGATGGGATGGGATAGGACTGGGATGGGACTCCAGGGGTGGGATGAGACTGGGATGGGACCCTCATTGTTCCTGTGCCCACACTGTGACCCTCACCATCCCTGTGCCCACACTGTGTCTCACACCATCCCTGTGCCCACAGCGTGTCCCCTCATTGTCACTGTGCCCACACCGTGTCCCACACCATCCTTGTACCGACATCGTGTCCCACACCATCGCTGTGCCCACACCTTGTCCCACACCATCCTTATGCCCACACCATGTCCGACGCAGTCCCTGTGCCCACACCGTGTCCCCTCATTGTCCCTGTGCCCACAGTGTGCCCTCACCATCCCTGTACCCACACCATGTCCCACACCATCCCTATGACCACACTGTGCCCCTCCCAATCCATGTGCCCACACTGTGGCCCCCCACCATCCCTGTGCCCGGACACCATGTCCCCTCACCATCCCTGTACCCACACCGTGTCCCCTCATTGTCCCTGTGCCCACACCGTGTCCCCCCACCTTACCTATGCCCACACTGTGTCCCCTCACTATCAATGTGCCCACACCATGACCCATAACATCCCTGTGCCGACACCATGTCCCTCACCATCCCTGTGCCCACACCGTGCTCCACACCATCCCTATGCCCATACCATGTCCCCTCACCATCCCCGTGTCCCCTCACCGTCCCCTTCTCCGCTCACCACCCCCGTGTCCCCGCACCTGCCCCACGCCCCGTCACCACCCCCTTGTCCGCTCACCACTCCCTTGTCCCCTCAACCTCCCCTTCTCCCCTCACCATCCCCATCTCCCCTCACCACCCGCTGTGTCCCCTCACCATCCCCTTCTCCGCTCACCATCCCCGTGTCCATTCACCATACCATTCTCCCCTCACTACTCCCTTGTACCCTCACCATCCCAGTGTCCCCTCACCAGCCCCGTGGCCCCTCACCATCCCCGTGGCCCCTCACCTGCCCTATGTCCCCTCACCACCCCCTTTTCCCCTCAACCTCCCCTTCTCCCCTCACCATCCCCGTCTCCCCTCACCATCCCCGTCTCCCCTCACCATCCCCTTATCCCCTCACCCCACCCGTGTCCCCTCACCATACCCTTGTCCCCTCACCAGCCCCGTGTCCCCTCACCTGCCCAATGTCCCCTCCACAACACCTTGTACCCTGACCCGCCCATGTCCCCTCACCACCCCCGTGTCCCCTCACCATCCCGGTATCCCCTCATCATCCCTTTCTTCCCTCACCACGCCCTTGTCCCCTCACCAGCCCCGTGTCCCCTCACAATCCCCGTGTCCCCCTCAACATGCCCTTATCCCCTCACCACCCCCATGTCCTCTCACCTTCCCCTTCTCCCCTCACCACCCCCGTGTCCCCTCACCAGCCGCATGTCCCCTCATCCCCCCCGTGTACCATCACCATCCCTGTGCTCACACTGTGCCCCTCACCATCCCCGTGTCCCCCCCCATCGTGTCCGCAGCCCCCCGTCGCCCCCCATCATGCCATGCCTGTGCCCTCAAACAATCCTGAAGCTGCTGGTGACGGGCTGGGCGCCCTCTCGCACGCGGGTGCTGATGCCCATCCTGCAGTACCCGCTGTACTCGGCCACCATCGCCGAGCCGGGGGCCGTGCAGGTCGGCTACTACCTGGACGACGAACGCTGCTGGGCACTGGCGCTGAGTGAGCTGCGGCGGGCACTGGCCGAGGGCCGCCGGCACTGCTGCCCACGGGTGCTGTGCATCATCAACCCTGGCAACCCCACCGGTACCCTGCGGCACCAAGGGCTGGGACGGGACCCCAGGGGTGGGATGGCATGGGATGGTACTGGATGGGACACCACGGTTAGGATGGGATGGGACCCTAGGGATGGAACCCCAGGGGTGGGATGGGACCCTGAGGTTGGGATGGGACCCCAGGGATGGGACTTCAGGGGTGGGATGGGACCCCAGGGTTGGGATGAGTTCCCAGTGGTGGGATGGGATGGGACCCCAGGGTTGGGATGGGACCTCAGGGGTTGGATGGGACTGGAAGGGACCCCAGGGTTGGGATGGGACCACAGGGGAAGGATGGGACCCCAGGGGTGGGATGGGATGGGACCCCAGGGGTGGGATGGGATGGGACTGGCTGGGACGCCAGGGTTGGGATGGGATGGGACTCCAGGGGTGGGATGGGACCTCAGGGGTGGAACTTCAGGGGTGGGATGGGACTCCAGGGTTGAGATGGGACCCCAGGGGTGGGATGGGATGGGAGTGGATGGGACTCAGGGGTGGGATGGGATGGGATGGGACCCCAGGGGTGGGATGGGATGGGACTGGATGGGACCCCAGGGTTGGAATGGGACCCCAGGGCTGGGATGGGACCCCAGGGCTGGGATGGGATGGGACCCCAGGGGTGAGATGGGATGGGACTGGATGGGACGGGATGGGACCCCAGGGGTGGGATGGGACCCCAGGGGTGGGATGGGACTGCGTGGGACCCCAGGGGTGGGATGGGACCTCAGGGGTGGAACCCCAGGGGTGGGATGGGACCCTAGGTTGGGATGGGACCCCAGGGATGGGACTTCAGTGGTGGGATGTGACTCCAGGGTTGGGATGGGACCCCAGGGGTGGGATGGGACCCCAGGGGTGGGATGGGATGCGACCACAGGGGTGGGATGGGATGCGACCACAGGGGTGGGATGGGACCCCAGGGTTGGGATGGGACCCCAGGGGTGGGACCTCAGGGGTGGGATGGGATAGGACTGGGATGGGAATCCAGGGGTGGGATGAGACTGGGATGGGACCCCAGGGGTGGGATGAGTCCCCAGGGGTGGGATGGGAGGGGATGGGATGGGACCCCAGGGGTGGGATGGGAGGGGACCCCAGTGGTGGGATGGGACCGCAGGGGTGAGATGGGATGGGACCCCAGGGGTGGGATGGGACCCCAGGGCTTGGACCTCAGGAGTGGGATGGGATAGGACTGGGATGGGAATCCAGAGGTGGGATGAGACTGGGATGGGACCCAGGGGTGGGATGCGACCCCAGGGGTGGGACGGGACCCTGAGGTTTGATGGGACCCCAGGGATAGGAGTTCAGGGGTGGGATGGGTCTCCAGGGTTGGGATGGGATGGGATTGGATGGGACTGGATGGGACCCCAGGGTTCGGATGGGACCCCAGGGGTGGGATGGGAGGGGATGGAATAGGACCCCAGGGGTGGGATGGGAGGGAACCCTAAGGGTGGGATAGGATGGATGGGATGGGATCCCACGGGTGGGATGGGACCTCAGGGATGGGATGAGACCCCAAGGGTGGGATGGGATGGGACCCCAGGGGTGGGATGGGATGGGACTGGCTGGGACCCCAGGGTTGGGTGGGACCCCAGGGGTGGGATGGGACCCCAGGGGTGGGATGGGACCCCAGGGGTGGGATGGGATGGGACTGGATGGGACCCCAGGGGTGGGATGGCATGGGACCCTAGGGGTGGGATGGGATGTGATGGGACCCCAGGGCTGGGAGGAGTCCCCAGGGGGTGGGATGGGATGTGATGGGACCCCAGGGTTGGGATGAGTCCCCAGGGGTGGGATGGGATGGGATTGGATGGGACTGGATGGGACCCCAGGGCTGGGATGGGACCCCAGGGGTGGGATGGGATGGGACCCCAGGGGTGGGATGGGATGGGATTGGATGGGAATGGATGGGACCCCAGGCTTGGGATGGGACCCCAGATGTGGGATGCGTCTCCAGTGGTGGGATGGGACCCCAGGGGTGGGATGGGATGGGACCTCAGGGGTGGGATGGGATGGGACCTCAGGGGTGGAATGGGACCCCAGGGGTGGGACCTGAGGAGTGGGATCGGATAGGACTGGGATGGGAATCCAGGGGTGGGATGAGACTGGGATGGGACCCCAGGGGTGGGATGCGTCTCCAGGGGTGGGATGGGACCCTAGGTTGGGTTGGGACCCCAGGGATAGGACTTCAGGGGTGGGATGGGTCTCCAGGATTGGGATGGGACCCCAGGGGTGGGATGGGATGTGATGGGACCCCAGGGATGGGATGAGTCCCCAGGGGTGGGATGGGATGGGACCCCAGGGGTGGGATGGGAGGGGATGGAATGGGACCCCAGGGGTGGGATGGGAGGGGACCCTAGGGATGGGATGGGATGGATGGGATGGGATCCCACGGGTGGGATGGGACCTCAGGGATCGGATGGGACCCCAGGGGTGTGGTGGAATGGGACTGACTTGGACCCCAGGGTTGGGATGGGACCCCGAGGGGTGGGATGTGATGGGACCCCAGGGCTGGGATGGGACCCCAGGGGTGGGATGGGATGGGAGTGGATGGGACCCAGGGTTGGGATGGGACCCCAGGGGTGGGATGGGATGGGAGTGGATGGGACCCAGGGTTGGGATGGGACCCCAGGGGTGGGACCTCAGGAGTGGGATAGGATAGGACTGGGATGGGAATCCAGGGGTGGGATGAGACTGGGATGGGACCCCAGGGGTGGGATGCGACCCCAGGGGTGGGACAGGACCCTAGATTGGGATGGGACCCCAGGGATAGGACTTCAGGGATGGGATGGGTCTCCAGGGTTGGGATGGGATGGGACCCCAGGGGTGGGATGGGATGGGACTGGCTGGGACCCAAGGGTTGGGAGGGGATGGGACCCTAGGGGTGGGATGCGATGTGATGGGACACCAGGGGTGGGATGGGATGAGTCCCCAGGGGTGGGATGGGACCCCAGGGGTGGGATGGGACTGGATGGGACCCCAGGGGTGGGATGAGTCCCCAGGGGTGGGATGGGATGGGACCCCAGGGGTGGGATGGGATGGGACCCCAGGGCTGGGATGGGATGGGATCCCAGGGGTGGGATGGGATGGGATCCCAGGGGTGGGATGGGATGTGATGGGACCCCAGGGCTGGGATGAGTTCCCAGGGGTGGGATGGGATGGGACCCCAGGGGTGGGATGGCATGGGACTGGATGGGACCCCAGGGTTGGGATGAGTCCCCAGGGGTGGGATGGGATGGGACCCCAGGTTTGGGATGGGATGGGACTGGTTGGGACCCCAGGGGTGGGATGGGACCACAGGGATGGGATGAGTCTCCAGGGGTGGGATGGGACCCCAGGGGTGGGGTGGGATGGGATGGAACAGGATGGGATGGGACGCCAGGGGTGGGATGAGTCCCCAGGGGTGGGATGGGACCCCAGGGGTGGGATGGGATGGGACCCTAGGGATGGGATGGGGCCTCAGAGGTGGGATGGGGCCCCAGGTTTGGGATGGGACTGGTTGGGACCCCAGGGGTGGGATGGGAACCCAGGGATGGGATGGGACCCCAGGGGTGGGGTGGGATGCGACCTCAGGGGTGGGATGGGATGGGACCCCAGGGGTGGGATGGGATGGGACTGGCTGGGACCCCAGGGTTGGGATCGGACCCCAGGGGTGGGATCGGTTGGGACCCTAGGGGTGGGATGGGATGGGACTGGATGGGAAACCAGGGGTGGGATGGGATGGGACCCCAGGGGTGGGATGGGATGGGATGGGATGGGACCCCAGGGCTGGGATGAGTCCGCAGGGGTGGGATGGGATGTGATGGGTCCCCAGGGGTGGGATGGCATGGGACTGGATGGGACCCCAGGGTTGGGATGAGTCCCCAGGGGTGGGATTGGATGGGATGGGGCCCCAGGGGTGGGATGGGGCGCCAGGGGTGGGATGGGACCCCAGGTTTGGGATGGGATGGGACTGGTTGGGACCCCAGGGGTGGGATGAGTCTCCAGGGGTGGGATGGGACCCCAGGGGTGCGGTGGGATGGGACAGGATGGGATGGGACCCCAGGGGTGGGATGAGTCTCCAGGGGTGGGATGAGTCCCCAGGGGTGGGATGGGACCCCAAGGGTGGGATGGGACCCCAAGGGTGGGATGGGACCCCAAGGGTGGGATGGGATAGGACTGGGATGGGACTCAAGGGGTGGGATGAGATGGGATCCATCCCATCCCACCCCTAGGGACCCATCCCATGCCACCCCTGGGGTCCCATCCCATCCCACCCCTGGAAACTCATCCCACCCATGGGGTCCCATCCCATCCCACCCCTGGGGTCCCATCCCATCCCACCCCTGGGGTCCCATCCAGTGCCATCTCACCCCTAGAGTCCCATCCGACCCCTGGCGTCCCATCCGGGGATGGAATGTGACCCCAGGGGTGGGACCCCAGGGGTGGGATGGGACCCTGAGGTTTGGATGGGACCCCGAGGATTGAAGTTCAGGGGTGGGATGGGACCCCAGGATTGGAATGGGACTGGATGGGATCCCAGGGGTGGGATGGGGCGCCAGGGGTGGGATGGGACCACAGGGGTGGGATGGGATGGGACTGGTTGGGACCCCAGGGGTGGGATGGGATGGGACCCCAGGGATGGGATGAGTCTCCAGGGGTGGGATGGGACCCCAGGGGTGGGATGGGATGGGACCCCAGGGATGGGATGGGACCCTAGGGATGGGATGGGGCCTCAGGGGTGGGATGGGGCCCGAGGGGTGGGATGGGATGGGACCCCAGGTTTGGGACCCCAGGGGTGGGATGGGATGGGAACCCAGGGATGAGATGGGACCCCAGGGGTGGAGTGGGATGGGACCCCAGGGTTGGGATTGGTCCGTAGGGGTGGGATGGGACTCCAGGGGTTGGATGGAATGGGATGGGATGGTACTGGATTGGACCCCAGGGTTGGGATAGGATGGGAACCCAGGGGTGGGATTGGATGGGATGGGACCCCAGGGGTGGGATGAGTCCCCAAGGGTGGGATGGGATGGGACCCCAGGGTTGGGATGGGACGGGACCCCAGGGGTGGGATGGGACCCAAGGGGTGGGATGGGACCCAAGGGGTGGGATGGGATGGAATGGGATGGGACTGGATGGGACACCAGGGCTGGGATGGGACCCCAGGGGTGGGACCTCAGGGGTGGGATGGGATAGGACTGGGATGGGAACCCAGGGGTGGGATGTGACCACAGGGCTGGGACCCCAGGGGTGGGATTGGACCCTGAGGTTTGGATGGGACCCCAAGGATTGGAGTTCAGGGGTGGGATGGGACCCCAGGATTGGGATGGGACTGGATGGGATCCCAGGGGTGGGATGGGATGGCATGCGACCCCAGTGGTGGGATGGGATGGGACCACAGGGATGGGATGAGTCCCCAGGGGTGGGATGGGACCCCAGGGGTGGGATGGGATGGGACCCTAGGGATGGGATGGGGCCTCAGGGGTGGGATGGGGCCCCAGGGGTGGGATGGGATGGGACCTCAGGTTTGGGATGGGTTGGGACTGGTTGGGACCCCAGGGGTGGGATGGGATGGGAACCCAGGGATGGGATGGGACCCCAGGGGTGGGGTAGGATGCGACCCCAGGGGTGGGACGGGACCCTAGGTTGGGATGGGACCCCAGGGATAGGACTTCAGGGATGGGATGGGTCTCCAGGGTTGGGATGGGATGGGACCCCAGGGGTGGGATGGGATGGGACTGGATGGGACCCAAGGGTTGGGAGGGGATGGGACCCTAGGGGTGGGATGGGATGTGATGGGACACCAGGGGTGGGATGGGATGAGTCCCCAGGGCTGGGATGGGATGAGTCCCCAGGGCTGGGATGGGATGGGATTGGATGGGACTGGATGGGACCCCAGGGGTGGGATGGGACCCCAGGGGTGGGATGGGACCCCAGGGGTGGGATGGGATGGGACTGCTGGGACCCCAGGGTTGGGATCGGACCCCAGGGGTGGGATGGGATGGGATGGGACCCTAGGGGTGGGATGGGACCCCAGGGGTGGGATGGGATGGGACTGCTGGGACCCCAGGGTTGGGATCGGACCCCAGAGGTGGGATGGGATGTGATGGGTCCCCAGGGGTGGGATGGCATGGGACTGGATGGGACCCCAGGGTTGGGATGAGTCCCCAGGGGTGGGATGGGATGGGATGGGATCGCAGGGGTGGGATGGGGCGCCAGGGGTGGGATGGGACCCCAGGTTTGGGATGGGATGGGACTGGTTGGGACCCCAGGGGTGGGATGGGATGGGACCACAGGGATGGGATGAGTCTCCAGGGGTGGGATGGGACCCCAGGGGTGGGGTGGGATGGGATGGGATGGGACCCCAGGGGTGGGATGGGACCCCAGGGGTGGGACGGGATAGGACTGGGATGGGACTCCAGGGTGGGATGAGACTGGGATGGGACCCCAGGGGTGGGATGCGTCCCCAGGGGTGGAACTCCAGGAGTGGGATGGGACCCTGAGGTTGGGATGGGACCCCAGGGATGGGACTTCAGGGGTGGGATGGGATGGGACCCCAGGGATGGGATGGGACTCCAGGGATGGGATCTCAGGGGTGGGATGGGACCCTGAGGTTAGGATGGGACCCCAGGGATGGGATGGGATGGGACTGGGATGGGACCCCAGGGGTGGGATTGGACCCCAGGGGTGGGATATCAGGGATGGGATGGGATCCTGGGACTGGGATGGGACCCTGGGGATAGGACCCTGGGGCTGGGATGGGACCCTGAGGTTGGGATGGGACTTCTGGTACCAGGGCTGTGAGCTCCCAGTGCCCTCCCAGTCCCATTCTGAGACCCCCAGTGCTTTACTGGTCCTACTAAGACCTCCAAAACATACCCAAGAACTGGGTTGAGACCCTCCAAAAGCCATTAGGAAGTGGGACTGAGTCCCCTCAAATCCATCAGGAGTGGGGTGAAGGCCCCAAAACCCATCAGGAGCAGGGGCTAAGCCCCCCCAAATCCATCAGGAGTGGGGATGACTCTCCTCCCAAATCTATAGGGAGGCAGTTTGGGTCCCCCAAACCTATCAGGAGAGGGGGTCTAAGCCCCCCCATACCCATGGGAAACTAGACTGAGTCCCCTAAAACCCATCAGGAGTGGGGCTGAGCCCATACCCCAAACCCATAGGGAGCAAGACTGGGCCCCCAAACCTATCAGGAAAAGGGATTGAGCCCCCCAAAACCCATCAGGAGCAGGACTGGGCCCCCCAAACCCATGGTGGGAGTGGGACTGGACCCCCCCACTCCGCTATGCCAACCTCCCCCCTTCTCCCCCCTCCCAGGGCAGGTCCAGAGCCATCAGTGCATTGAGGCCGTCATCAAATTCGCCTTCGAGGAGAGGCTCTTCCTCATGGCTGACGAGGTGAGTGGGACCCTCAGACTCGGGGGGTATGTGAGGTGGACCCCAACATCTAGGTAACCCCACCAGTTTCCCCCCTCCTCCAGGTGTACCAGGACAACGTGTATGCTGAGGGTTCGGCCTTCCACTCCTTCAGGAAGGTGCTGACAGAGATGGGGCCGCCCTACCTGGACTCGGTGGAACTCACCTCCTTCCACTCCATCTCCAAAGGCTTCACGGGCGAGTGAGTGACCTCCCACGGCCACCCCCACCCCAAGGTGGCCACCACAGGTCCTGGGGAGCCACAGAGTGGGGATGAGGATGGTGGAACCCCATGGGCCTCAAGGGTGGTGATGGAAAGAGGCTGGAGGTCCCGTGGGGTTGGGATGGTGATGCCATGGTCCTCTGGAGCCTATGGGATGGGGATGGTGATGCCGTGGTCCTCTGGAGCCTATGGGATGGGGATGGTGATGCCATGGTCCTGTGGAGCCCACGGGGTGGGGATGGTGATGCCATGGTTCTGTGGAGCCCACGGGGTGGGGATGGTGATGCCATGGTTCTGTGGAGCCCACGGGGTGGGGATGGTGATGCCATGGTTCTGTGGAGCCCACGGGGTGGGGATGGTGATGCCATGGTCCTGTGGAGCCCACGGGGTGGGGATGGTGATGCCATGGTCCTCTGGAGCCTATGGGATGGGGATGGTGATGCACAAAGAGGCCCCGTGGGGATGTTTATTAGGGTGGTTCTGACGACAGGGAGCCTCCAGGGGCATCTGATGTCAGAGGGTCCTGGTGCCGGGGGGGAAACTCCTCACCTTGTCCCCCTTAAAAGCCCCTCATGGCTCGGGGTGGACAGTGTAGACCTCGACCTCACAGAGAGTGAACTGCTCCTCCCGGCCCAGGATGGTGACGGTGACGTAGCGGCCGCGGAGGCTGTGGCAGCAGATGGTGCTGAGCGACCCAGGACTGGCATCTGTGATGATGCCACAGCTGCAGGGAGCAAACCACAGAATCATTTGAGTTAGAAAAGCCCTTTGAGCTGCTGGAGCCCAGCCCTGAGCCCTCACCCTGCCACGGCCACCACTGACCCACAGCCCTCAGCACCTCAGCTCCAGGGCTTTGGGGTCCCTCCAGGGCTGGGCACTCCCCCAGCTCCCTGGGCAGCCTGGCACAGGGGCTGACACCCCTCTCAGGGAAACAGTTCTGCCTCAGCTCCAGCCTCAGCCTCCCCTGGGGCACCCTGAGCCCCTTTCCTCTTGGCCCGTCACTCACTAGCTGGGAGCAGAGACCGACCTCCAGCTCACTGCAGCCTCCTGGTAGAGATTTCACCACCAAAACCCCAATATTCTATCTTTTTGTCCAAACACCACCACAAAAACACTACTTTTTTTCCCTCAAATCACCTCCCCAATTTTCCCCTCAGAACTCCACCAAAATCCCACTTTTTCCCCCTTAAAACTCCACCAAACCCCAACATTTCCCTTCAGAACTCACAAAAAGCTCACTTTTCCCCTCAAAACTACACCAAAGCCCAACTTTTTCGTCAGAACCCCACCAAAGCACCACTTTTCCCCTCAACACTCCACAAAAACCCATCTTCCCCTCAGAACCCCATCAAAAACCCACCTTTGCCCTCAAATATCCACCAACCCCCCACTTTTTCACTCCAAAATCCACTAAAACCACACTTGTCATCTGAAAACACCAACAAAACTCCACTTTTCCCCTCAAAGCTCCCCCAAAATCCCACTGGTGCCTCAGAACCCCACCAATCTGCATCTTTTCCAACTCAGCAGAACTCCAACGTCCCTCTTTTCTCCTTAAAACTCTACAAAAAAACCTTTTTCTCCTCAGAATCCCACAAAAAACGCACTTTTGCCCTCAAAAACCCACCAAATCTCCACTTTTTCACTCCAAGGTCCACTAAAACCACACTTTTCCCCTCAACACTCCACCAAAACTCCACTTTTCATCTGAAAACTCCACCTCCCGGAGCCGCGCAGGGACCGCAGCGTCTGGGGCTCAGATCGAACTTCCCGCTGCCGCCGCCCTTCAGCCAATAAGAAGGGAGGAAGCGATGACAGACACGGCGGCAGCCAATGGGCGGGCGAGGATGGCAGGCGGCACCTAGTAACGACGCCGGGCCCGCCTTCCGTGGTGAAACTCTCGCTCTGATTGGCGGAGGGGCGGTGCCGGGGTGCAGTGCGCATGCCTGGAAGCGCGGCCGTGAGGGGCCCGGCGGGAGCGGGGCGGCGGGCGGGAGGTGAGCTGAGGGGTCCCCGGGGACTGGGGGCGTGAGGGCAGCTGAGGGGTCCCCGGGGACTGGGGGCGTGAGGGCAGCTGAGGGGTCCCCGGGGACTGGGGGGCGTGAGGGCAGCTGAGGGGTCCCCGGGGACTGGGGGGCGTGAGGGCAGCTGAGGGGTCTCCGGGGATTAGGGCGGGGTGAGGGCAGCTGAGGGGTCCCCGGGGACTGGGGGGCGTGAGGGCAGCTGAGGGGTCCCCGAGGACTGGGGGCGTGAGGGCAGCTGAGGGGGATCCCGGGGATTGGGGGGCGTGAGGGCAGCTGAAGGGGGGCCTCAGGGATTGGGGGGGGTGAGGGCAGCTGAGGGGTCCCCGGGGATTGGGGGGGCGTGAGGGCAGCTGAAGGGGACCCCGGAGATTGGGGGGGCGTGAGGGCAGCCAAAACTCCACTTTTCATCTGAAAACTCCACCAAAACTGCATTTTTCATCTTAAAACCCCACCAAAACCCCACTTTTCCCCTTAAAACTCCACAAAAACTCATTTTCCTTTCAGTGGACCACCAAACCCTCTCTTTTTCCCTCAGAACCACAAGACACCCCGCTTTTGCCCCAAATATCCACCAAACCCACACCTTACCACTCCAAAGTCCACAAAATCCCACATTTGCCCTTAAAAATACACCAAACCCACACTTTTAATCTAAAAACCCCACCAAAACTCCACTTTTCCCCTCAAAGCTCCTCCAAAATCCCACTTGTTCCTCTTAAGTCCACCAAATCCCAACTTTTCTTCTCAAACCTCCACTTTTCCACTTAAAACTCCACCAAAAAATCCATTTTCCCCCTCAGAATCCCATCAAAAATCCACTTTCGCCCTCAAAAACCCATTGAACAGCCAATTTTAACTCCAAGCTCCACCAAAACCCCACTTTTTCCCTCAACACTCCACCAAAACTTCACTTTCCCCCTCAAAGTTCCTCCTAATTCCCACTTGTTCCTCAGAAGTCCACAAATCCCCCACTTTTGCCCTCAAAACTCTGCCAAAACCCAGTTTTCCTCTCAAGACTACACCACAATCCCACTTTCTCCCCACAACACCATCAAAACCCAATTCTTTCCTCTCAGAATCTCACCAAAACCCCACTTTTGCCCTCAACACTCCACCAGAACCTTACTTTTCCCCTTAAAACCCCACAAAAACTCATTTTCACCTCAGATCCACACCGAAAACCTACTTTTACTCTCAAAAATTCATCAAATCCCCACTTTTTCACTCCAAACTCCAGTAAAACCCACTGTTCTTCTCAACACTCCGCAAAAAACCCCACTTTTCATCTGAAAACTCCACCAAAACTCCACTTTTCCCCTCAGAACCCCATCAAAAACCCAATTTCGCCCTCAAAACCCCACCGAACCTCCACTTTTCCACTCCAGACTCCACCAAGCCTGCACTTTTCCCCTCAGAACCCCACCAATCTCCACTGTTCCCCCTCAGCAGACCACCAATCCCACTCTTTTCTCCTTGAAACTCTACAAAAATCCCATTTTCCCCTCAAAACCCCACCAAAACCCCCACTTTTACCCTCAAAAACCCACCAACCCCCCACTTTTTCACTCCAAGCTCTACCAAAACCCCACTTTTTCCCTCAACACTCCACCAAAACTCCACTTTTCATCTGAAAACTCCACCAAAACTTCATTTATACCCTCAAAGCTCCTCCAAATTCCCACTTGTTCCTCAGAAGTCCACAAACCCTCCACTTTTGCCCTCAAAACTCTGCCAAAATCCATTTTTCCCCTCAGAACCACATCAAAAACTTACTTTTACCCTCAAAAATCCTCCAAATCGCCACTTGTTCACTCAGAACTCCACTAAAACCCCTTTTCTTCTCAACACTCCACAAAAACCCCACTTTTCCCCTCAGAGCTCCACTAAAATCGCACTTGTATCTCAGAAATCCACCAAACCCCTACTTTTCCCCTCAACACTCCACCAAAACCCCACTTTTCCCCTCCAAGCTCCTCCCAATTCCCACTTGTTCCTCAGAAATTCACAAACTCCCCTCTTTTCCTCTCAAAACTCCACCAAAACTCCACTTTTCCCCTCAGAACCCCATCAAAAACCCACTTTCGCCCTCAAAACCCCACCGAACCTCCACTTTTCAACTCCAGACTCCACCAAGCCCGCACTTTTCCCCTCAGAACCCCACCAATCTCCACTGTTCCCCCTCACCAGACAACCAACCCCACTCTTTTCTCCTTAAAACTCCACCAAAACCCATTTTTCCCCTCAGAACCACACCAAAAACCTACTTTTACCCTCAAAAATCCACCAAATCGCCACTTTTTCACTCCAAACTCCACTAAAACCCCTTTTCCCCTCAACACTCCACCAAAACCCCCACTTTTTCATTCCAAACTCCAGTAAAACCCACTGTTCTTCTCAACACTCCACAAAAAAAACCCACTTTTCCCCTCAACACTCCACCAAAACTCCACTTTTCCCCTCAGAACCCCACCAATCTCCACTGTTCCCCCTCAGCAGACCACCAACCGCACTCTTTTCTCCTTAAAGCTCTACAAAAACCTTTATTCCCCTCAGAACCCCACAGTAAAACACTTTTCCCCTCAAAACTCCACCAAACCCCCACTTTTCCCCTCAAAACTCCAGTAAAACCCACTGTTGCCCTCAAAACTCTGCCCAAACCCATTTTTCCCCTCAGAACCGCACCAAAAACTTACCTTTACCCTCAAAAATCCTCCAAATCGCCACTTGTTCACTCAGAACTCCAGTAAAACCCCTTTTCTTCTCAACACTCCACAAAACCCCCACTTTTCCCCTCAGAGCTCCACTAAAATCGCACTTGTATCTCAGAAATCCAACAAACCCCCACTTTTCCCCTCAACACTCCACCAAAACTCCACTTTTCCCCTCAGAACCCCATCAAAAACCCACTTTCGCCCTCAAAACCCCACCGAACCTCCACCTTTCCACTCCAGACTCCACCAAGCCCGCACTTTTCCCCTCAGAACCCCACCAATCTCCACTGTTCCCCCTCAGCAGACCACCAACCCCACTCTTTTCTCCTTAAAGCTCTACAAAAACCTTTATTCCCCTCAGAACCCCACAGTAAAACACTTTTCCCCTCAAACCTCCACCAAACCCCCACTTTTCCCCTCCAAGCTCCTCCCAATTCCCACTTGCTCCTCAGAAATTCACAAAACCCCTCACTTTTCCTCTCAAAACTCCACCTTTCCCCTCAGAACCCCATTAAAACCCCACTTTGCCCCGCCGCCCCTCCCCATCCCCGCCCCCCGCAGCGGGCACCTGGCCGGGCTTCCTCCGCTGCTCCCGGAGAAAAGCCGCTTCCCAGCTCTTCAGCAGGGCCTTGACCTCCCGCTGCCGCTCCATGGCGTGCGGAGCGGGGCCGTTCCCCGGCCCGGGGGGGATCCGAGACCTCCCGGAGCCGCGCAGGGACCGCAGCGTCTGGGGCTCAGATCGAACTTCCCGCTGCCGCCGCCCTTCAGCCAATAAGAAGGGAGGAAGCGATGACAGACACGGCGGCAGCCAATGGGCGGGCGAGGATGGCAGGCGGCACCTAGTAACGACGCCGGGCCCGCCTTCCGTGGTGAAACTCTCGCTCTGATTGGCGGAGGGGCGGTGCCGGGGTGCAGTGCGCATGCCTGGAAGCGCGGCCGTGAGGGGCCCGGCGGGAGCGGGGCGGCGGGCGGGAGGTGAGCTGAGGGGTCCCCGGGGACTGGGGGGCGTGAGGGCAGCTGAGGGGTCCCCGGGGACTGGGGGGCGTGAGGGCAGCTGAGGGGGATCCCGAGGATTGGGGGGCGTGAGGGCAGCTGAGGGGTCCCCCGGGATTGGGGGCGTGAGGGCAGCTGAGGGGTCCCCGGGGACTGGGGGGCGTGAGGGCAGCTGAGGGGTCCCCGGGGACTGGGGGGCGTGAGGGCAGCTGAGGGGGATCCCGAGGATTGGGGGGCGTGAGGGCAGCTGAGGGGTCCCCCGGGATTGGGGGCGTGAGGGCAGCTGAGGGGTCCCCGGGGATTGGGGGGCGTGAGGGCAGCTGAGGGGGGCCTCAGGGATTGGGGGAGTGTGTGGGTAGCTGAGGGGGATCCCGGGAATTGGGGGGGCGTGAGGGCAGCTGAAGGGGACCCCAGGGATTGGGGGGGGTGTGGGCAGCTGAAGGGGACCCCGGAGATTGGGGGGGCGTGAGGGCAGCCAAAACTCCACTTTTCATCTGAAAACTCCACCAAAACTGCATTTTTCATCTTAAAACCCCACCAAAACCCCACTTTTCCCCTTAAAACTCCACAAAAACTCATTTTCCTTTCAGTGGACCACCAAACCCTCTCTTTTTCCCTCAGAACCACAAGACACCCCGCTTTTGCCCCAAATATCCACCAAACCCACACCTTACCACTCCAAAGTCCACAAAATCCCACATTTGCCCTTAAAAATACACCAAACCCACACTTTTAATCTAAAAACCCCACCAAAACTCCACTTTTCCCCTCAAAGCTCCTCCAAAATCCCACTTGTTCCTCTTAAGTCCACCAAATCCCCACTTTTCTTCTCAAACCTCCACTTTTCCACTTAAAACTCCACCAAAAAATCCATTTTCCCCCTCAGAATCCCATCAAAAATCCACTTTCGCCCTCAAAAACCCATTGAACAGCCAATTTTAACTCCAAGCTCCACCAAAACCCCACTTTTTCCCTCAACACTCCACCAAAACTTCACTTTCCCCCTCAAAGTTCCTCCTAATTCCCACTTGTTCCTCAGAAGTCCACAAATCCCCCACTTTTGCCCTCAAAACTCTGCCAAAACCCAGTTTTCCTCTCAAGACTACACCACAATCCCACTTTCTCCCCACAACACCATCAAAACCCAATTCTTTCCTCTCAGAATCTCACCAAAACCCCACTTTTGCCCTCAACACTCCACCAGAACCTTACTTTTCCCCTTAAAACCCCACAAAAACTCATTTTCACCTCAGATCCACACCGAAAACCTACTTTTACTCTCAAAAATTCATCAAATCCCCACTTTTTCACTCCAAACTCCAGTAAAACCCACTGTTCTTCTCAACACTCCACAAAAAACCCCACTTTTCATCTGAAAACTCCACCAAAACTCCACTTTTCCCCTCAGAACCCCATCAAAAACCCAATTTCGCCCTCAAAACCCCACCGAACCTCCACTTTTCCACTCCAGACTCCACCAAGCCTGCACTTTTCCCCTCAGAACCCCACCAATCTCCACTGTTCCCCCTCAGCAGACCACCAATCCCACTCTTTTCTCCTTAAAACTCTACAAAAAACCCATTTTCCCCTCAAAACCCCACCAAAACCCCACTTTTACCCTCAAAAACCCACCAACCCCCCACTTTTTCACTCCAAGCTCTACCAAAACCCCACTTTTTCCCTCAACACTCCACCAAAACTCCACTTTTCATCTGAAAACTCCACCAAAACTTCATTTATACCCTCAAAGCTCCTCCAAATTCCCACTTGTTCCTCAGAAGTCCACAAACCCTCCACTTTTGCCCTCAAAACTCTGCCAAAATCCATTTTTCCCCTCAGAACCACATCAAAAACTTACTTTTACCCTCAAAAATCCTCCAAATCGCCACTTGTTCACTCAGAACTCCACTAAAACCCCTTTTCTTCTCAACACTCCACAAAACCCCCACTTTTCCCCTCAGAGCTCCACTAAAATCGCACTTGTATCTCAGAAATCCACCAAACCCCTACTTTTCCCCTCAACACTCCACCAAAACCCCACTTTTCCCCTCCAAGCTCCTCCCAATTCCCACTTGTTCCTCAGAAATTCACAAACTCCCCTCTTTTCCTCTCAAAACTCCACCAAAACTCCACTTTTCCCCTCAGAACCCCATCAAAAACCCACTTTCACCCTCAAAACCCCACCGAACCTCCACCTTTCCACTCCAGACTCCACCAAGCCCGCACTTTTCCCCTCAGAACCCCACCAATCTCCACTGTTCCCCCTCAGCAGACCACCAACCCCACTCTTTTCTCCTTAAAGCTCTACAAAAACCTTTATTCCCCTCAGAACCCCACAGTAAAACACTTTTCCCCTCAAAACCCCACCAAACCCCCACTTTTCCCCTCAAAACTCCAGTAAAACCCACTGTTGCCCTCAAAACTCTGCCCAAACCCATTTTTCCCCTCAGAACCGCACCAAAAACTTACCTTTAGACTCAAAAATCCTCCAAATCGCCACTTGTTCACTCAGAACTCCAGTAAAACCCCTTTTCTTCTCAACACTCCACAAAACCCCCACTTTTCCCCTCAGAGCTCCACTAAAATCGCACTTGTATCTCAGAAATCCACCAAACCCCCACTTTTCCCCTCAACACTCCACCAAAACCCCACTTTTCCCCTCCAAGCTCCTCCCAATTCCCACTTGCTCCTCAGAAATTCACAAAACCCCTCACTTTTCCTCTCAAAACTCCACCTTTCCCCTCAGAACCCCATTAAAACCCCACTTTGCCCCGCCGCCCCTCCCCATCCCCGCCCCCCGCAGCGGGCACCTGGCCGGGCTTCCTCCGCTGCTCCCGGAGAAAAGCCGCTTCCCAGCTCTTCAGCAGGGCCTTGACCTCCCGCTGCCGCTCCATGGCGTGCGGAGCGGGGCCGTTCCCCGGCCCGGGGGGATCCGAGACCTCCCGGAGCCGCGCAGGGACCGCAGCGTCTGGGGCTCAGATCGAACTTCCCGCTGCCGCCGCCCTTCAGCCAATAAGAAGGGAGGAAGCGATGACAGACACGGCGGCAGCCAATGGGCGGGCGAGGATGGCAGGCGGCACCTAGTAACGACGCCGGGCCCGCCTTCCGTGGTGAAACTCTCGCTCTTATTGGCGGAGGGGCGGTGCCGGGGTGCAGTGCGCATGCCTGGAAGCGCGGCCGTGAGGGGCCCGGCGGGAGCGGGGCGGCGGGCGGGAGGTGAGCTGAGGGGTCCCCGGGGATTGTGGGGGGTGAGGGCAGCTGAGGGGTCCCCGGGGATTGTGGGGGGTGAGGGCAGCTGAGGGGTCCCCGGGGATTGGGGGGGCGTGAGGGCAGCTGAGGGGGATCCCGGGGATTGGGGGGGCGTGAGGGGAGCTGAGGGGTCCCCGGGGACTGGGGGCGTGAGGGCAGCTGAGGGGGATCCCGGGGATTGGGGGGCGTGAGGGCAGCTGAGGGGGGCCTCAGGGATTGGGGGCGTGAGGGCAGCTGAGGGGGATCCCGGGGATAGGGGGGCGTGAGGGCAGCTGAGGGGTCCCCGGGGATTGGGGGGCGTGAGGGCAGCTGAGGGAGACCCCGGGGATTAGGGGGTTGAGGGCAGCTGAAGGGGACCCCGGAGATTGGGGGGGCGTGAGGGCAGCTGAGGGGGGCCTCGGGGATTGGGGGGCGTGAGGGCAGCTGAAGGGGTCCCCAGGGACTGGGGGATTGAGGGCAGATGAAGGGGACCCCGGGGATTGGGGGGGGTGAGGGCAGCTGAAGGGGACCCTGGGGATCGAGGGGGGGTGAGGGCAGCTGAGGGGGGTCGAGGGGTGTGAGGGCAGCACAGGGGGGCCCAGGGAGGGAAGGGGGGTGTTGGAGATCCTGCTGTAGGCTTCCTTTATGGGGTGCTGGGGGTACCCCTCATTAAGAGGGGTCCTGCCCTGGAGTTCCCTATTGATGGGGAGCTGGGTTAGGAGTGCTATAGGGTGCCCTATTAATGGGGGATAGGTTTAGGAGTGCTATGGGAGGTCCTATTGAGAGAGGGCTGGGTTAGGGGTACCCTATTGATGAGGTGCAGATCTAGGGGTGCTGTGGGGTGCCCTATTGATGGGGGGCTGGATTAGAGGTGCTATAGGATGCCCTATAGATAAAGAGCTGGGTTAGGGGTGCTCTAAGATGCCCTATTGATGGGGTCTGGGTTAGGGGTGCTCTAAGATGCCCTATTGATGGGGTCTGGGTTAGGGGTGCTATAGGATGCCCTATTGATGGGGGCTGGCTTAGGGGTGCTATAGGATGCCCTATTGATGGGGTCTGGGTTAGGGGTGCTATAGGATGCCCTATTGATGGGGGCTGGCTTAGGGGTGCTCTAAGATGCCCTATTGATGGGGTCTGGGTTAGGGGTGCTCTAAGATGCCCTATTGATGGGGTCTGGATTAGGGGTGCTACAGGATGCCCTATTGATGGGGGCTGGCTTAGGGGTGCTATAGGATGCCCTATTGATGGGAGCTGGGTTAGGGGTGCTATAGGATGCCCTATTGATGGGGGCTGGCTTAGGGGTGCTATAGGATGCCCTATAGATAGAGGGCTGGGTTAGGGGTGCTATAGGATGCCCTATTGATGGGGGCTGGCTTAGGGGTGCTATAGGATGCCCTATTGATGGGGTCTGGGTTAGGGGTGCTCTAAGATGCCCTATTGATGGGGTCTGGGTTAGGGGTGCTACAGGATGCCCTATTGATGGGGGCTGGGTTAGGGGTGCTATAGGATGCCCTATTGATGGGGTCTGGATTAGGGGTGCTACAGGATGCCCTATTGATGGGGGCTGGCTTAGGGGTGCTATAGGATGCCCTATTGATGGGAGCTGGGTTAGGGGTGCTATAGGATGCCCTATTGATGGGGGCTGGCTTAGGGGTGCTATAGGATGCCCTATAGATAGAGGGCTGGGTTAGGGGTGCTATAGGATGCCCTATTGATGGGGTCTGGGTTAGGGGTGCTATAGGATGCCCTATTGATGGGGTCTGGGTTAGGGGTGCTCTAAGATGCCCTATTGATGGGGTCTGGGTTAGGGGTGCTACAGGATGCCCTATTGATGGGGGCTGGGTTAGGGGTGCTATAGGATGCCCTATTGATGGGGGCTGGGTTAGGGGTGCTATAGGATGCCCTATTGATGGGGGCTGGGTTAGGGGTGCTATAGGATGCCCTATTGATGGGGGCTGGCTTAGGGGTACTATAGGATGCCCTATTGATGGGGTCTGGGTTAGGGGTGCTATAGGATGCCCTATTGATGGGGGCTGGCTTAGGGGTGCTATAGGATGCCCTATAGATAGAGGGCTGGGTTAGGGGTGCTATAGGATGCCCTATTGATGGGGTCTGGGTTAGGGGTGCTATAGGATGCCCTATTGATGGGGTCTGGGTTAGGGGTGCTCTAAGATGCCCTATTGATGGGGTCTGGGTTAGGGGTGCTACAGGATGCCCTATTGATGGGGGCTGGGTTAGGGGTGCTATAGGATGCCCTATTGATGGGGGCTGGCTTAGGGGTGCTATAGGATGCCCTATTGATGGGGGCTGGGTTAGGGGTGCTATAGGATGCCCTATTGATGGGGGCTGGCTTAGGGGTGCTATAGGATGCCCTATTGATGGGGTCTGGGTTAGGGGTGCTATAGGATGCCCTATTGATGGGGTCTGGGTTAGGGGTGCTATAGGATGCCCTATTGATGGGGTCTGGGTTAGGGGTGCTATAGGATGCCCTATTGATGGGGTCTGGGTTAGGGGTGCTCTAAGATGCCCTATTGATGGGGTCTGGGTTAGGGGTGCTACAGGATGCCCTATTGATGGGGGCTGGGTTAGGGGTGCTATAGGATGCCCTATTGATGGGAGCTGGGTTAGGGGTGCTATAGGATGCCCTATTGATGGGGGCTGGCTTAGGGGTGCTATAGGATGCCCTATAGATAGAGGGCTGGGTTAGGGGTGCTATAGGATGCCCTATTGATGGGGTCTGGGTTAGGGGTGCTATAGGATGCCCTATTGATGGGGTCTGGGTTAGGGGTGCTCTAAGATGCCCTATTGATGGGGTCTGGGTTAGGGGTGCTACAGGATGCCCTATTGATGGGGGCTGGGTTAGGGGTGCTATAGGATGCCCTATTGATGGGGGCTGGCTTAGGGGTGCTATAGGATGCCCTATTGATGGGGGCTGGGTTAGGGGTGCTATAGGATGCCCTATTGATGGGGGCTGGCTTAGGGGTGCTATAGGATGCCCTATTGATGGGGTCTGGGTTAGGGGTGCTATAGGATGCCCTATTGATGGGGGCTGGCTTAGGGGTGCTATAGGATGCCCTATAGATAGAGGGCTGGGTTAGGGGTGCTATAGGATGCCCTATTGATGGGGTCTGGGTTAGGGGTGCTATAGGATGCCCTATTGATGGGGTCTGGGTTAGGGGTGCTCTAAGATGCCCTATTGATGGGGTCTGGGTTAGGGGTGCTACAGGATGCCCTATTGATGGGGGCTGGGTTAGGGGTGCTATAGGATGCCCTATTGATGGGGGCTGGCTTAGGGGTGCTATAGGATGCCCTATTGATGGGGGCTGGGTTAGGGGTGCTATAGGATGCCCTATTGATGGGGGCTGGCTTAGGGGTGCTATAGGATGCCCTATTGATGGGGTCTGGGTTAGGGGTGCTATAGGATGCCCTATTGATGGGGTCTGGGTTAGGGGTGCTATAGGATGCCCTATTGATGGGGTCTGGGTTAGGGGTGCTATAGGATGCCCTATTGATGGGGTCTGGGTTAGGGGTGCTCTAAGATGCCCTATTGATGGGGTCTGGGTTAGGGGTGCTACAGGATGCCCTATTGATGGGGGCTGGGTTAGGGGTGCTATAGGATGCCCTATTGATGGGGGCTGGGTTAGGGGTGCTATAGGATGCCCTATTGATGGGGGCTGGCTTAGGGGTGCTATAGGATGCCCTATTGATGGGGGCTGGCTTAGGGGTGCTATAGGATGCCCTATTGATGGGGGCTGGCTTAGGGGTGCTACAGGATGCCCTATTGATGGGAGCTGGCTTAGGGGTGCTATAGGATGCCCTATTGATGGGGGCTGGCTTAGGGGTGCCCTATTGCTACGCGCCTATTGCTGCGCGCCGCCCTCCGCTCGCCCTGCGCCCCCCTGCGCCTGCTCTGCCGCGACTTCCACGCCGAGGAGCTCTCCGTCTCCACCGTCGTCTCCCTGCTGGACTCCCTGGAGCCTGCTGCCGTCCGCAGAGTTGTTTTATGCTTCAACAACCTGGGGCTGGCGGGGCTGTGCGCAGTGCTGCCTCACCTCAGCCGCTTCCCCGCGCTGCGCAGCCTCAAGCTGCCCTACAGCAACGTGGACGTGCGCCGCACGGCCCCCGGGCACGGACGCCGGCATCCGCTGCTTGGCCGCTCACCTCCGGGCCCTGCCTGCCCTCAAGGAACTCGATTTGTACTCCTCCAGGCTTTCTGGGAGACTCAGGCAGCTCCTGGGGTAAGCTGCCCGCTGGGGGAGGGACTCCAAAACCTTCACACGCTGCAGCGGGAGGGAATGTGTGTGTGTGGGGGGGGTGGCATTGGGGTATCACCCACACCCTGTGGGGGCAGATTTAAGAGGGGCTGGAGTCCAACAGTAGCTCTGCACTACCTCAGGGGTTGGTCTCAGGGGGTTTTGGGGAGAGGGTTTGGAAGGTTTGGCATTTGCCCTGTGAGCAAAGATTTAAGAGGGGATGGAGTCCCACAGCAGCTCTGCCTCAGCTCAGGGGGCTGGTCTCAGGGGGTTTTGGGGGGAAGGTTTGGCATTTGCCCCGTGGGCAAAGATTTAAGAGGAGATGGGAGTCCCACAGCAGCTGTGCCTCACCTCAGGGGGCTGGTCTCAGGGGGTTTTGGGGGGGCTCAGGGTGTTTTGGGGGGAAGGTTTGGAAGGTTTGGCATTTGCCCCTTGGGCAAAGATTTAAGAGGGGATGGAGTCCCACAGCAGCTCTGCCTCGGCTCAGGGGAGGCATAAAAGAGGGGTTTGGGGTGCCTGAAGATGTTTTGGGCAGCCTCAGGGTGTTTTGGGGTTGGGGTTTGGCATTGGGGAACTGTCTACACCCTGTGGGCAAAGATTTAAGAGGGGATGGAGTCCCACAGCAGCTCTGCCTTGGCTCAGGGGGTTTTAGGGGAGTTGCCCAGTTTGGCACTGTGCAACTGTCTACACTTATGAGGAGATGGAGTCCCAGAGCAGCTCTGCCTCAGCTCAGGGGTCTGGTCTCAGGAGGTTTGGGGATACCTCACGGGGGTTGGGGGAGACTTTGAGGGAGCTGAGGGATTTTGGGGGATCCTGGGGGTGGAATTTGGGCAGCCTCAGGGTTTTAGGGGTCTGTGGCTGGTTTGGGGAGGGCCTCAGGGGATTTGGAGGTGGGGGAGCCTCGTGGTGGTTTGGGGGTGCTTTGGGGGTTCCCCACTCTGCCACCCCATCCTGTCCTCCCAGCGAGCTGCAGACTCCCCTGGAGAGTCTGGCGCTGGCCTTCTGCTGCCTGCTCCCCTCCGACCTCATCTTCCTGTCCTCGAGCCTCCACGCGCCCTCCCTGCTCCAGCTGGACCTGAGCGGCCACAACCTCACGTCCCCCAGCCTCCTGCAACCCTTGCGGACGCTGCTGGAAGCCGCTTCGTGCTCGCTGCTGCAGCTGGAGCTGCTGGAGTGTCAGCTGGGGGACGCGGAGCTGGAGCTGCTGCTGCCGGCGCTGCGCCGCTGCCGCTGCCTGCGCTGCCTCGGTCTCCTCGGCACCCCCCTGAGCGCGGCGGCGCTGGGCGGCCTGGCCCGGCCCTGCCCGACCTGCGCCTCGTGGGCTACTCGCAGCCGCCGCGGGGCTCCGGCCACCACACCCCCACGCAGGGGGAGGAGGGTTTCCCGGCGGAGCTGTGCCGGCTGCTGGCGAGCGCGGGTAGAGCAGACGCCGTGTGGGCGACCAGCCTCCAGCGCTACGGAGCCATCGACTACTTCAGCTTGTAGCATCCCCCCCCCAGGGAAGCTTCACCTCGGGGCGCTGTGCCGGGCTCTGGGCTGTGCCACTCGGTTATGGTGAGTTCATTAAAGCCAACCCCACCTTGCCCGATTAACCCAAGTCCTCCTGGGATGCTTGGCAGGAGGAAGTGGCAGAGCTCAGCGGAGGGGATGGAGCTCTTCTGCTTTTAATGGACCAAGGAGAGAGCTGGCTGCTGTTCTGGCACACAGGGCACTGACCAGAGAATCATTACAGAGGGAAAAGCCCTTTGAGCTGCTGGAGTCCAACCCTGACCCCACAGTGCCACAGGCACCACTGAGCCACGGCCCTCAAGCACCTCAGCCCCACGGCTCTGGGACCCCTCCAGGGCTGGGCACTCCCCCAGCTCCCTGGGCAGCCTGGCACAGGGGCTGACACCCCTCTCAGGGAAACAGTTCTGCCTCAGCTCCAGCCTCAACCTCCCCTGGGGCACCCTGAGCCCCTTTCCTCTTGGCCTGTAGCTTTTAACTTGGGAGCAGAGACCGACCCTCTCAGCCACAGCCAGGGAGTCAGAGTGATCAGGTCTCCTCTGAGCCTCGTTCTCTGCAGACTGAACCTTTGCCTCAGGTACCCTCATTTAGCCCAGAGCTTCCCAGTGCATCTTCTCTCCCTGCAGCCCCTCAGTGTCCCTGTGGCAGTGAGTGAGGGGCCCAGCACTGAGCACAGCCCTGGAGCTGCAGCCTCCCCAGGGCCCAGCACAGGGGACAATCCCTGCCCTGGGGCTGCTGCCACCCCACTGCTCAGCCCAGCCAGGCTGCCACTGGCCTTCTTGCCCCCTTGGGCACGCTGCTGGCTCCTTGCCCTCAGGCAACCTCAGCCCATGGCCACATCCCTCTGAAGAACTTCCCTTCCCTCTACACACCAGCCAACATCACCACAGTGGCACCCACAGTGTGGCAGCAACACTGTCACCGTGGCAGCACCCGTGGGGACACCCACACTGTGGCAGTAGCACCGTGTGTCACCCACCACAGCTGCACCAACCTCACCATAGCAGCACCAACCTCTCCACAGCTGCACCCACACTGCTGCAGTGGCACCCATCACCTCTAGGCTCATTTCAATTGCCAGAGACCTTTAATAGCACAGTGGGGGACCCACACACAACACCCACATCCCTGGCACCGGCACAGGTGCTGTGGCACCTCACCACAGCATCAGCCACACGGTGTGGCTGAACACCAGCTCTGCCTCCTCCTCCTCCTCGCCCGGGGCCATGCAATGCCCCTTCCCACCCCCTCCAAGCCTCACCCCCGCCCCGCGGCCCCGCCGCTCTCCGCCTCCCCCGCCCCTTCCCCTCCCCGCAGCAGCTGCACCAGCTCCCCCGTGAGCCGATACCTCTTCCCCTCCCACCAAAAGTGAGTCGGGGGCTGCTCCGGCCCCTGCTCGTACTCGAAGCGGGACCCCCACTCCAGAGCCAGCGCCGAGCGCACCGGCCCCGCGCCCCCCGCCCGGCCCGGCGCCGGGTGGTACAAGCGCCCGTTCTCCGGCAGCATCACCAGCGCCTCGGGCCGGAACGGCACGGCCAGCCGCTCCCCGCCGCCGCAGAACGACAGCACGGCGCGGCGGGAGGAGGAGGAGGCTGAGGAGGAGGCGGCCGGGGGCAGGAGGCGGGTGAAGACGATGGGTCTGTGCTCGCAGCGCAGGAGGTTGCGCTCCGCGCCGCAGCGGGACACGAACGGGAATTCGCGCTCGTAGCGGCCGCTGCGGTTCCGCTCCAGCCGCGTGAAGAAGAACGTGAGGAAGGTCACGTCTGCCGGGATGGACCCTCATTAACCCGCGCCTCTCCTTAATTAACAGCCCCCCCTTTTAATTAAGCCGCATCGCCGCTCGTGGTTAGCCCGCTGGGAACGGCCGCTGCGGGGCTGCGAAGGGAGGGTGAGGAAGAAGAGGAGGAGGAAGGCAACGTCTGCTGGGATAAACCATCATTAACCCCTTCCCACAATTAACTCTGTGTGCTCCTAATTAACCTAACCCTCCTAATTAACCTCCAGCCCCCCCTAACTAACCCCCAGTGTCCCCATGATTAACCCCCTTGGAACAACTGCGGTTCTAAGGGAGGGTGAGGAAGAAGATGAGGAGGAGGAAGGCAACGTCTGCTGGGATAAACCATCATTAACCCCTTCCCTGAATTAACTCCCTGTGCTCCTAATTAACCTCCAATCCCCCTAATTAACCTCCAACGCCCCTAACTAACCCCTAGTCCCCCCATGGTTAACCCCCTCAAAACAACCACTGCGATTCTAAGGGAGGGTGAGGAAGAAGAAGATGAGAAAGGCAACATTTGCTGGGATAACCCCTTCCCACAATTAACCCCCAGTGCTCTTAATTAACCCCAACCCTCCTAATTTAACCTCCAACCCTCCTAATTAACCTCCAACCCTCAGTCCTCTCATGATTAAAGCTGCTCAGAACAACCACTGCTAAGGGAGTGAGGAAGAGGAAGGTGATACCTGCCAGGATGGACCCTAAGTAACCCCACTAATTAACCCCTAAACCTCCTAATTAACTCCCACCCTCCTAATTAACCCCAACCCTCCTAACTAACCCCCAATTCTCCATAATGAACCCTCCCATAGAGGCTGCCGGGGTTCAGCTCCAGGTGAGTGAGGAAGGCAACGTTAATTAACCTCACACCCTCGTTAATTAACCCTCCCCTAATTAACACCGGAGAAAGGGGGGTGTTCCTTAATGGGAAAGCGATTTGAAGGGGCTGAGGGAGGTTGGGGGGGGGGGGGGGGGGGGGGTGAGTAGGGATCAGTGTTACCAAGTGCCTGGGAGCAATTAAGGGCAGGAAGTGGTTAATTAAGGCGGTGATTAATATGCAAATTAGGTTGAGAGGAGGATGTTTTGGCACCTACAAAGGCAATGAAGGGGATGAGAGTATCTTCTCCCCACTCCACAGCCCCCCCAATACAGATGAGACCCCAAATAAAGATGAGTCTCTAATTAAAGACCCTAATTAAGGCTAAAACGCTACTGAATGGTGATGGGGAGGAGGGATTTTGGGGTGATTTGGTTTTTTGGAGGGGTTCTGAGGAGATTTGGGGGGGTTGGGGGGATTTTGATTGCTTTTGGAGAGAGTTGGAGGGGATTTGGGGTTTTTTGGGGGGGATTTGGGGGCTTTGAGGATTTTCGGGGGATTTATTTTGGGGGGGCTGGAGAGGATTTGGGGGTTTCTGGGGGGCTTTTGTGTTTTTTGGGGTGATTTGAGGGGATTTGGAGACTTTGGGGATTGTTTGGGGGGATATTTTGGGGGGTTTGGGTGGATTTTGACATTTTTGGGGGGGTTGGAGAGAATTTGGAGGCTTTTTGGGGGGGATTTGGGAGGTTTTGGGATGCTCTGGGGGGATTTGAGGGGGATTGTTGGGATTTGGGGGCTTTTGAGGTCAGGGGGAGTTGGGGTTTGGTTTTTTGGGAGGATTTGGGAGGCTTATTTGTGGGGGTTTTAGGGTGGGATTTGGGTCTTTGGAAGGGGTCAGAGAGGATCTGGGGGATAATTTTGGGGGGATTTTGGTTTTTGGGGGCATTTTGAGGGGTCATTTTTGAGGGGGAGGATTTGGGGGGGTTTTGGGGGGATCCCAGTACCTTTGAAGCAAGTGATGAAGTTCTTCACTTTGGTGTCATCGAGGAAAAGCTGCAGAAAAAAAGGGGGAAAGCCTCAAAATCCCAAAGCAGGTGCAAGGGCCAAATGGGATCTGGCTGGGATCCATCCAGGGGTCATCCAGGCTCTGCCCTGGGTCCATTTAGAGTCTTTCTGTGGGGGTTTTGTCCAGGATCCGTTTTGTCTCTGGGCTGGGATCCATCCAGGTTGTGTCCTGGGTCCATTTAGAGCCTTTTGGGGAGGGGGGTGGGGTTGTCTGGGATCCATCCAGGCTCTGCCCTGGGTCCATTTAGGGTCTTTTGGGGGGAGGGTTGTCCGGGATCTATTTTGTCTCTGGGCTGGGATCCATCCAGGTTGTGTCCTGGGTCCATTTAGGGTCTTTTTGGGGGGGTTTATCCAGGATCTGTTTTGTTTCTGGGCTGGGATCCATCCAGGTTGTGTCCTGGGTCCATTTAGAGCCTTTTGGGGAGGGGGGGGTTTGTCTGGGATCCATCCAGGCTCTGCCCTGGGTCCATTTAGGGCCTTTTTGGGGGGGTTTTGTCCAGGATCTGTTTTGTCTCTGGGCTGGGATCCATCCAGGTTGTGTCCTGGGTCCATTTAGGGTCTTTTTGGGGAGGTTTATCCAGGATCTGTTTTGTCTCTGGGCTGGGATCCATCCAGGCTATATTCTGGGTCTATTCAGAGCCTTTTGGGGAGGGGGAGGTTGCCCGGGATCCATTTGGGATCCATCCAGCCTCTGCTCTGGGTCCATTTAGGTCTTTTTGGGGGAGACTGTCCAGGATCTGTTTGGGTTCTGTGCTGGGATCCGGTTGGGATCCATCCAGCATCCATCCAGCCTCTGTCCTGGGTCCGTTGAGGTCTTTTTTGGGGGGTTCTGCCCAGGATCCATTGGGGATCCTCTCGGATCCTTACAGACACCCCTTTAACCCTATAGACACCCACATATATCCCTAGAGACATCCCATAACTGTACTGACACTCATACAGACACCCCCTTAACCCTATAGACACCCACATGTATCCCTACAGACACCCCCATAACCCTACTGACACTCCTACGTACCCCTAGAGACACTCCCATAACCTTACAGACACCCCCTTAACCCTATAGACACCCCCATAGATCCCTATAGGCATCCCCCATAACCATATAGGCACCCACATATATCCCTATAGACACCCCCATAACCCTACTGACACACACACACGTATCCCTATAGACACACACATGACCATACAGACACCCCCATAACTCTGTAGGCACCCACATATATCCCTATAGGCATCCCCGAAGCCTATAGACACCATATATATCCCCCCATAGCCTTCTCATAGCCCCTATAGCCCCGTCTAGCCCCCCATAGCCTCCTCATAGCCCCCCATAGCCTTCTCATAGTCCCTATAGGCCCTTCATAGCCCCCTATAGCCCCCTCATAGTCCCCCATAGCCTCCTCAGAGCCCCCATACCCCCTTCATAGCCCCCCATAGCCTTCTCATAGTCCCTATAGCCCCTTCATAGCCCCCCATAGCCCCTATAGCCCCCATAGCATCCTCATAGCCCCTATAGCCCCCTCATAGCCCCCCATAGTCTCTTCATAGCCCCTATAAACCCCTCATAGCTCCCATAGCCCCCATAGCATCCTCATAGCCCCTATAGCCCCTTATAGCCCATATAGCCCCCCATAGCCCATATAGCCCCTTCATATCCCCTATAACCCCTTCATAGCCCCCCATAGCCTCCTTATAGCCCATATAGCCCCCCATAGCCTCCTCATAGCCCCCATAGTATCTTGGTAGCCCCCCATAGCCTCAGCATAGCCCCTACAGCCCCCCATAGCCCCCTTATAGCCCATATAGCCCCCCATAGCCCATATAGCCCCCCGTAGCCCCCCACTGACGGGCTCCAGAGGGAACGAGCAGCACCAGCCAGACGCTTTTTATTCACACGCCGTGGGGGGAGGGGCGGGGGGGTGGTGCCTCTGGACCCCTCCCCCCAATCTGGATCCCCCCCCCCCCCCACGCCCCCGGCCCACGCGCGGGGAGGGTCCCACAGCCGCGGGGGTGGGGGGGCTCGGGGAGATGCTCGGAGTCGGCTTCATAATAAATAAAAGGCTGAAACGGAAAAAAAGGGGGAAAAAGGGGAAAAAGAGAGAGGGGAAATAAAAAAGCTGAGGGGGGGAAAGGGTTAAATGGGAACAGAGGAAGTGGGGACCCCTCCCGGCCCTGGGGGACCCCCCCACACACCGGTGTCACCCCCCACTCTCCCCCTGTGCCCCCTCCTCCCCACGCCTGGCAGTGAGCAGAGCTGGGAGGTAGCGCTGGGGGTCCCCCCACCCCGGGACCCCCCTCACCCTGTGACATCCACCTCGGGGACCCCCTGCGCCTTGGGGACCCCCCCACCTCGGTGACCCACCTTGAGGACCTCCCCTCCCCCTGGGGACACCCATCTTGGGGATCCCCTCTCACCCTGGGGACCCTCCCTCCCTACTTTGGGGACACCCCCACCTTAGTGACACCCACCTTGGGGACCCCCCCCACCTCAAGGACTCCCACTTTGGGGACGCCTCCCTTCACTTTGGGGACCCCTCACCTTAAGGACACCCTCCCATTCAGTGACCCCCCCCCCCCCTTCCACCTTGGAGACATCCCCCTCAACTTTGGGGACCCCTCCCACCTTAAGAACTCCCACTTTGGGGACCCCTCCCCTGGGGACACCCACCACTTTGGGGACCCCCTTCCTTGTGACACCCACCTTGAAGACCCTCCACTTTGGGGACCCCCCCCCCCTTCCCCTCCATGGCCCCCCCAACCCCGAGGAGAAATCAGCATCTGGGTTGATAATTAGGGGCTTCTAATTAATAACTCTCTTTATACATCTCTGGACTCTGATGGGTGTCCTGTCCCACCCCACCCCCTCCCCACCCATGGGTGCTCCTGGGGTGCCCCCTCCCCTGTGGGTGCCCCCCACCCTCACCGTCCCATGTCACCCGAAGGCACTTGGGAAAAGCATTTTTCTTCTTCTCTCACCATCCCCGTGTCCCCACACCATCCCCTTCTCCCCTCACCATCCACTTCTCCCCTCACCATCCTCTTCTCCCCTCACCCCCCCCCATCCCCTCACCAGCCCCATGTCCCCTCAATATCCCCTTCTCCCCTCACCACCCCCGTGTCCCCTAACCATCCCGTTCTCCCCTCACCATCCCCTTATCCTCTCACCATACCGGTGTCGCCTCACCATCCCCTTCTACCCTCACCACCCCCGTGTCCCCTCACAATCCCATTCTCCCCTCAACATCCCCGTGTCCCCTCACCACCCCCGTGTCCCCTTACCATCCCTTTCTCCCCTCACCATCCCCTCCTCCCCTCACCGTCCCCGTGTCCACTCACCCCTCCCATGTCCCCTCACCACCTCCTGGTCCCCTCACCATCACCTTTTCCCCTCACCACCCCCGTGTCCCCTCACCGTCCCCGTGTCCCATCACCACCCCCGTGTCCCCTCACCACCCCCCTATCCAATCACCCCCCCCGTGTCCCCTCACCAGCCCCATGTCCCCTCAGCAACTCCTTCTCCCCTCACCCCCCCGTGTCCCCTCACCAGCCCCATGTCCCCTCAGCAACTCCTTCTCCCCTCACCACCCCCATGTCCCCTCACCGCCCCTGTATCCCTTCACCCCCCCCCGTGTCCTCTCAGAAACCTCTTCTCCCCTCACCACCCCCGTGTCCCCTCACCGCCCCCGTGTCCCCTCAGAAACCTCTTCTCCCATCACCACCCCCTTCTCTCCTCACAACCCCCGTATCTCCTCACCCTCCCCGTGTCTTCTCACCTTCCCCTTCTCCCCTTACCATCCCCTTCTCCCCTCAGCATACCCTTCTCCCCAAACCATCCCTTTCTCTCGTCACCACCCCCGTGTCCCCTCACCATCGCCTTCTCCCCTCACCACCCCCGTGTCTCCTCACCGCCCCCGTGTCCCCTCAGAAACCTCTTCTGCCATCACCACCCCCTTCTCTCCTCACAACCCCCGTATCTCCTCACCCTCCCCGTGTCTTCTCACCTTCCCCTTCTCCCCTTACCATCCCCTTCTCCCCTCAGCATCCCCTTCTCCCCAAACCATCCCTTTCTCTCGTCACCACCCCTTTCTCCCCTCACCACCCCCTTCTGCCCTCACCACCCCCTTCTCCCCTCACCCTCCCCGTGTCCCCTCATCCCCCCTGTGTCCCCTCAGCAACTCCTTCTCCCATCACCATCCCCTTCTCCCCTCACCATCCTGGTGTCCCCTCACCACCCCCTTCTCCTATCACCAACCCCTTATCCCCTCACCCCCCCGTGTCCCCTCACCAGCCCCTTCTCCCCTCACCACCCTCTTGTCCCCCCACCACCCCCGTGTCCCCTCACCGTCGCCGTGCCCCCTCACCATCCCCATGTTCCCTCACCCCCCCCCATATCCCCTCAGAAACCCCTTCTCCCCTCACCACTCCCGTGTCCCCTCACCGTCCCATTCTCCCCTCACCGTTCCCTTCTCCCTCACCGTCGCGTGCCCCCTCACCATCCCCATGTCCCCTCACCAGCCCCTTCTCCCGTCACCACCCCCGTATCCCATCACCATCCCCGTCTCCCCTCACCATCCCTATGCCCACACTGTTCCCCACACCATCCCTGTGCCCACACCGTGTCCCCTCACCGTCCCTGTGCCCTCACCATTGTGTCCTCTCACCATCCCCTTCTCCCCGCACCACCCCCTTCTCCCCTCACCATCCCCGTGTCCCCCCCCATCGTGTCCGCAGCCCCCCGTCGCCCCCCATCATGCCATGCCTGTGCCCTCAAACAATCCTGAAGCTGCTGGTGACGGGCTGGGCGCCCTCTCGCACGCGGGTGCTGATGCCCATCCTGCAGTACCCGCTGTACTCGGCCACCATCGCCGAGCTGGGGTCGTGCAGCTCGGCTACTACCTGGACGACGAACGGTGCTGGGCACTGGCGCTGAGTGAGCTGCGGCGGGCGCTGGCCGAGGGCCGCCGGCACTGCTGCCCACGGGTGCTGTGCATCATCAACCCTGGCAACCCCACCGGTACCCTGCGGCACCAAGGGCTGGGACGGGACCCCAGGGGTGGGATGGGATGGGACTCCAGGGGTGGGATGGGATGGGACCCCAGGGGTGGGATGGGATGGAATGGGATGGGATGGAATTGGATGAGATGGGACTGGATGGGACCCCAGGGGTGGCACCTCAGGGGTGGGATGGGATAGGACTACGATGGGACTCCAGGGGTGGGATAGCACTGGGATGGGACCCTGAGGTTGGGATGGGACCCCAGGGATGGGACTTCACGGGTGGGATGGGACCCCAGGGTTGGGATGGGACTGGATGGCACCCCAGGGTTGGGATGGGATGGGACTCCAGGGGTGGGATGGGATGGGATAGGACTGGATGGGACCCCAGGGTTGGGATGGGACACCAGGAGTGGGACCTCAGAGGTGGGATGGGATAGGACTGGGATGGGACTCCAGGGGTGGGATGACACTGGGATGGGACCCTGAGGTTGGGATGGGACCCCAAGGATGGGAGTTCAGGGATGGGATGGGACCCCAGGATTGGGATGGGACTGGATGGGACCCCAGGGGTGGGATGGGACCCCAGGGTGGGATGGGATGGAATGGGATGGGACCCCAGGGTTGGGATCGAATGGGATGGGATGGGACTTGATTGGACCCAAGGGTTGGGATGTGATGGGACCCCAGGGGTGGGACCTCAGATGTGGGATGGGATAGGACAGCGATGGGACTCCAGGGGTGGGATGAGACTGGGATGGGACCCCAGGGGTGGGATGCGACCCCAGGGGTGGGAGCCAGGGGTGGGATGGGACCCGGAGGTTGGGATTGGACCCCAGGGATGGGAACTTAGGGGTGGGATGGGACCCCAGGGGTGGGATGGGATGGGACCCCAGGGGTGGGATGGAATGGGACTGGATGGAACCTCAGGGTTGGGATAGGATGGGACCCAAGGGGTGGGATGGGATGGGTTGGGATGGGATGAGACCCTAGGGTTGGGATGGGTCCCAAGGGGTGGGGTGGGATGGGACCCCAGGGGTGGGATGGGTCCCAAGGGGTGGGTGGGACCCCAGGGGTGGGATGGGGTGGGATGGGATGGGACTGGATTGGACCCAGGGGTAGGATGGGATGGGACCCCAGGGGTGGGATGAGTCCCCAGGGGTGAGATAGGATGGGACCCCAGGGGTGGGATGGGACCCCAGGGGTGGGATGGGATGGGACCCCAGGGGTGGGATGGGACTTCAGGGGTGCTATGGGACCCCAATGGTGGGATGGGATGGGACCCCAGGGTTGGGATTGGATGCGACCCCAGGGGTGGGATGAGTCCCCAGGGGTGGGATGGGATGGGACCCCAGGGGTGGGATGGGACTGGATTGGACCCCAGGGGTGGGATGGGTCCCTAGGGATGGGATCGGACCCCAGGGGTGGGATGGGATGGGACTGGATGGGACCCCAGAGTTGGGATGGGATGGCACCCCAGGGGTGGGACCTCAGGGGTGGGATGGCATAGGATTGGGATGGGACTGCAGGGGTGGGATGAGACTGGGATGGGACCCTCATTGTTCCTGTGCCCACATCATGTCCCCTCACCATCCCTGTGCCCACATTGTCTTCCCTTATTTTCCCTGTGCCAACACTGTGCCCCTCACCATCCCTGTGCCCACACCGTGTCCCACATCATCCTTGTGCGCACATCGTGTCCCACACCATCACTGTGCCCACACCTTGTCCCACACCATCCTTATGCCCACACCATGTCCGACGCAGTCCCTGTGCCCACACCGTGTCCCCTCATTGTCCCTGTGCCCAGTGTGCCCTCACCATCCCTGTACCCACACCATGTCCCCTCACCATCCCTGTACCCACACCGTGTCCCCTCATTGTCCCTGTGCCCACACCGTGTCCCCCCACCTTACCTATGCCCACACTGTGTCCCCTCACCATCCATGTGCCCACACCATGTCCCCTCATGATCCCTGTGCCGACACCATGTCCCTCACCATCCCTGTGCCCACACTGTGTCCCCACACCGTCCCTATGCCCACACAATGTCCCCTCATTGTCCATGTACAGTGTCCCACACCATCCCTGTGCCCACACCGTGCTCCACACCATCCCTGTGCCCATACCATGTCCCCTCAAAATCCCTGTGCCCACACTGTGCCCCTCACAATCCCTGTGCCCACACCTTTGTGTCCTCTCACTATCCCCTTGTCCCCTAACCATCCCCGTGTCCCCTCACCACCCCGTTCTCCCCTCACCATCCCCATCTCCCCTCACCACCCGCTGTGTCCCCTCACCAGTCCCATGTCCCCTCACCATCCCTGTGCCCACACTGTACCCGTCACTATCCCATTGTCCCCTCACCATCCCCGTGTCCATTCACCACCCCCTTGTCCCCTCACCATCCCAGTGTCCCCTCACCCCCGCCGTGTCCCCTCACCACCCCTTTTTCCCCTCAACCTCCTTCTCCCCTCACCACCCCCTTCTCCCCTCACCATCCCCGTGTCCCCTCACCATCCCCATGTCCCCTCACCCCCGCCGTGTCCCCTCAACCCCCCGTGTCCCCTCACGACCCCCGTGTCCCCTCACCTGCCAAATGTCCCCTCACCACCCCCTTGTCCCCTCACCTTCCCCTTCTCCCCTCACCACTCCCGTGTCCCCTCAACTGCCCCGTGTCCCCTCACGAGCCCCTTTTCCCCTCACCCCCCCCATGTCCCCTCACCATCCCCTTCTCCCCTCACAACCCTTCTCCCCTCACCACCCCTGTGTCCCCTCACTATCCCCTACTCCCTTAACCATCCCCGTGTCCCCTCACCCCCCCGTGTCCCCTCACGCCCCCCGTGTCCGCTCACTAACCCATTTTCCCCTCACCACCCCTGTGTCCCCTCACCAACCCTTTTACCCTCACCAACCCCGTTTTCCCCTCACCATCCCTGTGTCCCCTCACCACCCCCTTCTCCCCTCCAAAACCCCCGTGTTCCCTCACCATCCCCTTCTCCCCTCACCATCCCCGTGTCCCCCCCCATCGTGTCCGCAGCCCCCCGTCGCCCCCCATCATGCCATGCCTGTGCCCTCAAACAATCCTGAAGCTGCTGGTGACGGGCTCGGCGCCCTCTCGCACGCGGGTGCTGATGCCCATCCTGCAGTACCCGCTGTACTCGGCCACCATCGCCGAGCTGGGGTCGTGCAGCTCGGCTACTACCTGGACGACGAACGCTGCTGGGCACTGGCGCGGAGTGAGCTGCGGCGGGCGCTGGCCGAGGGCCGCCGGCACTGCTGCCCACGGGTGCTGTGCATCATCAACCCTGGCAGCCCCACCGGTACCCTGCGGCACCAAGGGCTGGGACGGGACCCCAGGGCTGGGACGGGACCCCAGGGGTGGGATGGCATGGGATGGTACTGGATGGGACACCAGGGTTGGGATGGGATGGGACCCTAGGGATGGAACCCCAGGGGTGGGATGGGACCCCAGGGGTGGGACTTCAGGGGTGGGATGGGACCCCAGGGTTGGGACTTCAGGGGTGGGGATGGGACCCCAGGGATGGGACTTCAGGGGTGGGATGGGACCCCAGGGTTGGGATGGGACTGGATGGGACGGGTTGGGACCCCAAGGGTGGGATGGGACGGGATGGGAAACCAGGGTTGGGATGGGATGGGTCCCCAGGGGTGGGATGGGATGGGATGGGACCCCAGGGGTGGGGTGAGTTCCCAGTGGTGGGATGGGATGGGACCCCAGGGTTGGGATGGGACCTCAGGGGTTGGATGGGACTGGAAGGGACCCCAGGGTTGGGATGGGACCACAGGGGAGGGATGGGACCCCAGGGGTGGGATGGGACCCCAGGGGTGGGACCTCAGGGGTGGGATGGGATAGGACTACGATGGGACTCCAGGGGTGGGATGACACTGGGATGGGACCCTGAGGTTGGGATGGGACCCCAGAGATGGGACTTCAGGGGTGGGATGGCACCCCAGGGTTGGGATGGGATGGGACCCCAGGGGTGGGATGGGATGGGACCCCAGGGATGGGATGGGACCCCAGGGATGGGACCTCAGAGGTGGGATGGGATAGGACTGGGATGCGACCCCAGGGGTAGGATGGGATGGGACCCCAGGGCTGGGATGAGTCCCCAGGGGTGAGATAGGATGGGACACCAGGGTTGGGATCGGACCCCAGGGGTGGGACCTCAGGGGTGGGATGGGATAGGACTGGGATGGGACCCCAGGGGTGGGATGCGACCCCAGGGGTGGGACTCCAGAGGTGGGATGGGACCCTGAGGTTGGGATGGGACCCCAGGGATGGGAATTCAGGGCTGGGATGGGACCCCAGGGTTGGGATGGGACTGGATGGGACGGGTTGGGACCCCAGGGGTGGAATGGGATGGGACTCCAGTGTTGGGATGGGATGGGAACCCAGGGTTGGGATGGGATGGGATCTTAGGGGTGGGACCTCAGGGGTGGGATGGGATAGGACTGGGATGGGACTCCAGGGGTGGGATGAGACTGGGATGGGACCCCAGGGTGGGATGCGACCCCAGGGGTGGGACCCCAAGGGTGGGATGGGACCCTGAGGTTGGAATGGGACCCCAGGGATGGGACTTCAGGGGTGGGATAAGACCCCAGGGGTGGGATGGGACTGGATGGGACCTCAGGGTTGGATAGGTCCCCAGGGGTGGAATGGGATGGGACCCCAGGGGTGGGATGGGACGGGACCCCAGGGGTGGGATGAGTCCTCAGGGGGTGATGGGATGGGACCCCAGGGGTGGGATGGGATGGGACCCCAGGGGTGGGATGGGATGGGATGGGACTGGATGGGACCCTAGGGTTGGGATGGGATGGGACCTTAGGGGTGGGACCTCAGAGGTGCAATGGGATAGGACTGGGATGGGACTCCAGGGGTGGGATGAGACTGGGATGGGACCCCAGGGGTGGGATGCGACCCCAGGGGTGGGACCCCAAGGGTGGGATGGGACCCTGAGGTTGGAATGGGACCCCAGGGGTGGGATTTCAGGGGTGGGATGGGACTCCAGGTTTGGGATGGGACTGGATGGAACCCCAGGGATGGGATGAGTCCCCAGGGGTGGGATGGGATGGGACCCCAGGGGTGGGATGAGTCCCCAGGAGTGGGATGGGATGGGACCCCAGGAGCGGGATGCGACCTCAGGGGTGGGATGGGATCCCAGGGTTGGGATGGGACTGGATGGGACCCCAGGGTTGGGATGGGATGGGACCCTAGGGGTGGGATGAGTCCCCAAAGGTGGGATGGGATGGGACCCCAGGGGTGGGATAGGACCCCAGGGGTGGGATGGGATGGGACTGGATTGGACCCCAGGGTTGGGATGGGTCCCCAGGGGTTGGATGGGATGGGATGGGACCCCAGGGGTGGGATGGAATGGGATGGGATGGGACTGAATGGGACCCTAGGGTTGGGATGGGATGGGACCTTAGGGGTGGGACCTCAGGGGTGGGATGGGATAGGATTGGGATGGGACTCCAGGGGTGGGATGAGACTGGATGGGACCCCAGGGGTGGGACCCCAAGGGTGGGATGGGACCCTGAGGTTGGAATGGGACCCCAGGGGTGGGACTTCAGGGGTGGGATGAGACCCCAGGGGTGGGATGGGACTGGATGGGACCCCTGGGGTGGGATGGGACTGGATGGGACACCAGGGTTGGATAGTTCCCCAGGGGTGGGATGAGTCCCCAGGGGTGGGATGAGTCTTCAGGGGTGGGATGGAATGGGACCCCAGGGGTGGGATGGGATTGGATTGGACCCCAGGGTTGGGATGGGTCCCCAGGGGTGGGATGGGATGGGATGGGACCCCAGGGTTGGGATGGGACCCCAGGTGTGGGATGGGATGGGTATCCAGGGGTGGGATGGGATGGGTACCCAGGGGTGGGATGGAATAGGATGGGATGGGACTGGATGGAACCCTAGGGTTGGGATGGGATGGGACCTGGATTGGGACTCCAGGGGTGGGATGAGACTGGGATGGGACCCCAGGGGTGGGATGCGACCCCAGGGGTGGGAGCCAGGGGTGGGATGGGACCCGGAGGTTGGGATGGGACCCCAGGGATGGGAACTTAGGGGTGGGATGGGACCCCAGGGGTGGGATGGGACTGGATGGGTCCCCAGGGGTGGGATGGGACCCCAGGAGTGGGATGGGAACTGGATGGGTCCCCAGGGGTGGGATGGGATGGGACCCCAGGGGTGGGATGCGACCTCAGGGGTGGGATGGGATCCCAGGGTTGGGATGGGACTAGATGGGACCCCAGGGTTGGGATGGGATGGGACCCCAAGGGTGGGATGGGACCCCAGGGGTGGGATGGGATGGGACTGGATGGGACCCCAGGGTTGGGATGGGTCCCCAGGGGTGGGATTGGACCCCAGGGGTGGGAGGGGTCCACAGGGGTGGGAGGGGTCCACAGGGGTGGGATGGGACTGGATGGGACCCCAGGGTTGGGATGGGATGATACGCCAGGGGTGGGATGGGATGGAATGGGATGGGATCCCAGGGGTGGGATGGGATGGAATGGGATGGGATAGGACTGGGATGGGACTCCAGGGGTGGATTGAGACTAGGATGGGACCCCAAGGGTGGGATGCGACCACAGGGGTGGGATGGGATGTGACCCCAGGGTTGGGATGGGATGGGAACCCAGGGGTGGGATGGGATGTGACCCCAAGGGTGGGATGAGTCCCCAGGGGTGGGATGGGAGGGGACCGCAGGGGTGGGATGCGACCTCAGAGGTGGGATGAGACCCCAGGGTTGAGATGGGATGGGACCCCAGGGGTGGGATTGGATGGGACCCCAGGGTTGGGATGGGACCCCAGGGGTGTGGTGGGATGGGATGGGAACCCAGGGGTGTGGTGGGATGGGATGGGAACCCAGGGGAGGGATGAGTCTTCAGGGGTGGGATGGAATGGGACCCCAGGGGTGGGATGGGACCCCAGGGTTGGGATTGGATGCGACCCCAGGGTTGGGGTGGGATGGGACCCCAGATTTGGGATGGGACCCAATGGTTGGGATGGGATGGAATGGGACCCCAGGGGTGGGATGAGTCCCCAGGGGTGGGATGGAATGGGATGGGATGGGACTGGATGGGACCCTAGGGTTGGGATGGGATAGGATCCCAGGGGTGGGACCTCAGGGGTGGGATGGGATGGGATGGGATAGGACTGGGATGGGACTCCAGGGGTGGGATGAGACTGGGATGGGACCCTCATTGTTCCTGTGCCCACACTGTGACCCTCACCATCCCTGTGCCCACACTGTGTCTCACACCATCCCTGTGCCCACAGCGTGTCCCCTCATTGTCACTGTGCCCACACCGTGTCCCACACCATCCTTGTACCGACATCGTGTCCCACACCATCGCTGTGCCCACACCTTGTCCCACACCATCCTTATGCCCACACCATGTCCGACGCAGTCCCTGTGCCCACACCGTGTCCCCTCATTGTCCCTGTGCCCACAGTGTGCCCTCACCATCCCTGTACCCACACCATGTCCCACACCATCCCTATGACCACACTGTGCCCCTCCCAATCCATGTGCCCACACTGTGGCCCCCCACCATCCCTGTGCCCGGACACCATGTCCCCTCACCATCCCTGTACCCACACCGTGTCCCCTCATTGTCCCTGTGCCCACACCGTGTCCCCCCACCTTACCTATGCCCACACTGTGTCCCCTCACTATCAATGTGCCCACACCATGACCCATAACATCCCTGTGCCGACACCATGTCCCTCACCATCCCTGTGCCCACACTGTGCCCCCACACTGTCCCTATGCCCACACAATGTCCCCTCATTGTCCATGTACAAACAGTGTCCCACACCATCCCTGTGCCCACATCGTGCTCCACACCATCCCTATGCCCATACCATTCTCCCCTCACCACCCCCGTGTCCCCGCACCTGCCCCACGCCCCGTCACCACCCCCTTGTCCGCTCACCACTCCCTTGTCCCCTCAACCTCCCCTTCTCCCCTCACCATCCCCATCTCCCCTCACCATCCCCATCTCCCCTCACCACCCGCTGTGTCCCCTCACCAGTCCCATGTCCCCTCACCATCCCCTTCTCCGCTCACCATCCCCGTGTCCATTCACCATACCATTCTCCCCTCACTACTCCCTTGTACCCTCACCATCCCAGTGTCCCCTCACCAGCCCCGTGGCCCCTCACCACCTTCTTTTCCCCTCAACCTCCCCTTCTCCCCTCACCATGCCCGTCTCCCCTCACCATCCCCATGTCCCCTCACCATCCCTGTCTCCCCTCACCATCCCCTTATCCCCTCACCCCACGTGTCCCCTCACCTGCCCAATGTCCCCTCCACAACGCCTTGTACCCTGACCCGCCCATGTCCCCTCACCATCCCCTTCTCCCCTCAGCATCCCCGTGTCCCCTCACCACCCCGGTATCCCCTCATCATCCCTTTCTTCCCTCACCACGCCCTTGTCCCCTCACCAGCCCCGTGTCCCCTCACAATCCCCGTGTCCCCTCACCAGCCCCTTCTCCCCTCACCACCCCCATGTCCTCTCACCTTCCCCTTCTCCCCTCACCACCCCCGTGTCCCCTCACCAGCCGCATGTCCCCTCATCCCCCCCCGTGTACCATCACCATCCCTGTGCTCACACTGTGCCCCTCTCCACCCCCTTCTCCCCTCACCATCCCCTTCTCCCCTCACCATCCCCGTGTCCCCCCCCATTGTGTCCGCAGCCCCCCGTCGCCCTCCATCATGCCATGCCTGTGCCCTCAGACCATCCTGAAGCTGCTGGTGACGGGCTGGGCGCCCTCTCGCACGCGGGTGCTGATGCCCATCCTGCAGTACCCGCTGTACTCGGCCACCATCGCCGAGCCGGGGGCCGTGCAGGTCGGCTACTACCTGGACGACGAACGCTGCTGGGCACTGGCGCTGAGTGAGCTGCGGCGGGCGCTGGCCGAGGGCCGCCGGCACTGCTGCCCACGGGTGCTGTGCATCATCAACCCTGGCAGCCCCACCGGTACCCTGCGGCACCAAGGGCTGGGACGGGACCCCAGGGGTGGGATGGCATGGGATGGTACTGGATGGGACACCAGGGTTGGGATGGGATGGGACCCTAGGGATGGAACCCCAGGGGTGGGATGGGACCCCAGGGTTGGGATGGGACTGGATGGGACGGGTTGGGACCCCAGGAGTGGGATGGGACGGGATGGGAAACCAGGGTTGGGATGGGATGGGACCCCAGGGGTGGGATGGGATGGGATGGGACCCCAGGGGTGGGATGGGTCCCCAGGGGTGGGATGGGATGGGATGGGACCCCAGGGGTGGGGTGAGTTCCCAGTGGTGGGATGGGATGGGACCCCAGGGGTGGGATGGGACCCCAGGGGTGGGATGGGATGGGACCCCAGGGGTGGGATGGCATGGGACTGGCTGGGACGCCAGGGTTGGGATGGGATGGGACTCCAGGGGTGGGATGGGATGGGACCCCAGGGGTGGGATGGGACCTCAGGGGTGGAACTTCAGGGGTGGGATGGGACTCCAGGGTTGGGATGGGACCCCAGGGGTGGGATGGGATGGGAGTGGATGGGACCCAGGGGTGGGATGGGATGGGACCCCAGGGGTGGGATGGGATGGGACTGGATGGGACCCCAGGGTTGGGATGGGACCCCGAGGGGTGGGATGTGATGGGACCCCAGGGCTGGGATGGGATGGGACTGGATGGGATGGGACCCCAGGGGTGGGATGGGATGGGACTGGATGGGATGGGACCCCAGGGGTGGGATGGGATGGGACCCCAGGGGTGGGATGAGACCCCAGGGGTGGGATGAGACCCCAGGGGTGGGATGAGATAGGACCCCAGGGGTGAGATGGGATGGGACTGGATGGGACGGGATGGGACCCCAGGGGTGGGATGGGACCTCAGGGGTGGAACCCCAGGGGTGGGATGGGACCCTAAGTTTGGGATGGGACCCCAGGGATGGGACTTCAGTGGTGGGATGTGACTCCAGGGTTGGGATGGGACCCCAGGGGTGGGATGGGATGGGACCCCAGGGGTGGGATGGGACCCCAGGGGTGGGACCTCAGGAGTGGGATGGGATAGGACTGGGATGGGAATCCAGGGGTGGGATGAGACTGGGATGGGACCCCAGGGGTGGGATGAGTCCCCAGGGGTGGGATGGGAGGGGATGGGATGGGACCTCAGGGGTGGGATGGGAGGGGACCCCAGGGGTGGGATGGGACCGCAGGGGTGAGATGGGATGGGACCCCAGGGGTGGGATGGGATGGGACCCCAGGGGTGGGACCTCAGGAGTGGGATGGGATAGGACTGGGATGGGAATCCAGAGGTGGGATGAGACTGGGATGGGACCCAGGGGTGGGATGCGACCCCAGGGGTGGGACAGGACCCTGAGGTTTAATGGGACCCCAGGGATAGGACTTCAGGGGTGGGATGGGTCTCCAGGGTTGGGATGGGATGGGACCCCAGGGGTGGGATGGGATGGGATTGGATGGGACTGGATGGGACCCCAGGGTTCGGATGGGAGGGGATGGAATAGGACCCCAGGGGTGGGATGGGAGGGAACCCTAAGGGTGGGATAGGATGGATGGGATGGGATCCCACGGGTGGGATGGGACCTCAGGGATGGGATGAGACCCCAAGGGTGGGATGGGATGGGACCCCAGGGGTGGGATGGGATGGGACCCCAGGGGTGGGATGGGATGGGACTGGCTGGGACCCCAGGGTTGGGTGGGACCACAGGGGTGGGATGGGACCCCAGGGGTGGGATGGGATGGGACCCCAGGGGTGGGATGGGATGGGACCCTAGGGGTGGGATGGGATGTGATGGGACCCCAGGGCTGGGATGGGATGGGAACCCAGGGATGGGATGGGACCCCAGGGGTGGGGTGGGATGGGACCCCAGGGGTGGGATGGGACCTCAGGGGTGGGATGGGATGGGACCCCAGGGGTGGGATGGGATGGGACTGGCTGGGACCCCAGGGTTGGGATCGGACCCCAGGGGTGGGATCGGTTGGGACCCTAGGGGTGGGATGGGACTGGATGGGAAACCAGGGGTGGGATGGGATGGGACCCCAGGGGTGGGATGGGATGTGATGGGAGCCCAGGGCTGGGATGAGTCCCCAGGGGTGGGATGGGATGGGACCCCAGGGGTGGGATGGGATGTGATGGGTCCCCAGGGGTGGGATGGCATGGGACTGGATGGGACCCCAGGGTTGGGATGAGTCCCCAGGGGTGGGATTGGATGGGATGGGACCCCAGGGGTGGGATGGGGCGCCAGGGGTGGGATGGGACCCCAGGTTTGGGATGGGATGGGACTGGTTTGGACCCCAGGGGTGGGATGAGTCTCCAGGGGTGGGATGGGACCCCAGGGGTGGGATGGGATGGGACCCCAGGGGTGGGATGGGATGTGATGGGACCCCAGGGGTGGGATGGGATGTGATGGGACCCCAGGGCTGGGAGGAGTCCCCAGGGGTGGGATGGGATGTGATGGGACCCCAGGGTTGGGATGAGTCCCCAGGGGTAGGATGGGATGGGATTGGATGGGACTGGATGGGACCCCAGGGCTGGGATGGGACCCCAGGGGTGGGATGGGATGGGACCCCAGGGGTGGGATGGGATGGGATTGGATGGGAATGGATGGGACCCCAGGCTTGGGATGGGACCCCAGATGTGGGATGCGTCTCCAGTGGTGGGATGGGACCCCAGGGGTGGGATGGGATGGGACCTCAGGGGTGGGACGGGACCCCAGGGGTGGGACGGGATGGGACCCCAGGGGTGGGATGGGACCCCAGGGGTGGGACCTGAGGAGTGGGATGGGATAGGACTGGGATGGGAATCCAGGGGTGGGATGAGACTGGGATGGGACCCCAGGGGTGGGATGCGACCCCAGGGGTGGGATGGGACCCTAGGTTGGGTTGGGACCCCAGGGATAGGACTTCAGGGGTGGGATGGGTCTCCAGGGTTGGGATGGGACCCCAGGGGTGGGATGGGATGTGATGGGACCCCAGGGGTGGGATGAGTCCCCAGGGGTGGGATGGGATGGGACCCCAGGGGTGGGATGGGATGCGACCCCAGGGCTGGGATGGGACCCCAGGGCTGGGATGGGATGGAAGTGGATGGGACCCAGGGTTGGGATGGGACCCCAGGGGTGGGATGGGATGGGAGTGGATGGGACCCAGGGTTGGGATGGGACCCCAGGGGTGGGACCTCAGGAGTGGGATAGGATAGGACTGGGATGGGAATCCAGGGGAGGGATGAGACTGGGATGGGACCCCAGGGGTGGGATGCGACCCCAAGGGTGGGACAGGACCCTAGGTTGGGATGGGACCCCAGGGATAGGACTTCAGGGATGGGATGGGTCTCCAGGGTTGGGATGGGATGGGACCCCAGGGGTGGGATGGGATGGGACTGGATGGGACCCAAGGGTTGGGAGGGGATGGGACCCTAGGGGTGGGATGGGATGTGATGGGACCCCAGGGGTGGGATGAGTCCCCAGGGGTGGGATGGGATGGGACCCCAGGGGTGGGATGGGACTGGATGGGAAACCAGGGGTGGGATGGGATGGGACCCCAGGGCTGGGATGAGTCCCCAGGGGTGGGATGGGATGGGATCCCAGGGGTGGGATGGGATGTGATGGGACCCCAGGGCTGGGATGAGTCCCCAGGGGTGGGATGGGATGGGACCCCAGGGGTGGGATGGCATGGGACTGGATGGGACCCCAGGGTTGGGATGAGTCCCCAGGGGTGGGATGGGATGGGACCCCAGGGTTGGGATGAGTCCCCAGGGGTGGGATGAGTCCCCAGGGGTTGGATGGGATGGGACCCTAGGGATGGGATGGGGCCCCAGGGGTGGGATGGGGCCCCAGGGGTGGGATGGGGCCCCAGGGGTGGGATGGGATGGGAACCCAGGGGTGGGATGGGATGGGAACCCAGGGGTGGGGTGGGATGCGACCCCAGGGGTGGGACGGGACCCTAGGTTGGGATGGGACCCCAGGGATAGGACTTCAGGGATGGGATGGGTCTCCAGGGTTGGCATGGGACCCCAGGGGTGGGATGGGATGTGATGGGACACCAGGGGTGGGATGGGATGAGTCCCCAGGGGTGGGATGGGACCCCAGGGGTGGAATGGGATGGGACCTCAGGGGTGGGATGGGATGGGATTGGATGGGACTGGATGGGACCCCAGGGTTGGGATGGGACCCCAGGGGTGGGATGGGACCCCAGGGGTGGGATGGGACCCCAGGGGTGGGATGGGATGGGACCCCAGGGGTGGGATGGGACCTCAGGGGTGGGATGGGATGGGACCCCAGGGGTGGGATGGGATGGGACTGGCTGGGACCCCAGGGTTGGGATCGGACCCCAGGGGTGGGATCGGTTGGGACCCTAGGGGTGGGATCGGTTGGGACCCCAGGGGTGGGATGGCATGGGACTGGATGGGAAACCAAGGGTGGGATGGGATGGGACCCCAGGGGTGGGATGGGATGTGATGGGACCCCAGGGGTGGGATGGGATGGGACCCCAGGGGTGGGATGGGATGAGATGGGGCCCCAGGGGTGGGATGGGATGGGACCCCAGGGGTGGGATGGGATGAGATGGGGCCCCAGGGGTGGGATGGGGCGCCAGGGGTGAGATGGGACCCCAGGTTTGGGAGGGGATGGGACTGGTTGGGACCCCAGGGGTGGGATGAGTCTCCAGGGGTGGGATGGGACCCCAGGGGTGGGGTGGGACAGGATGGGATGGGACCCCAGGGGTGGGATGAGTCCCCAGGGGTGGGATGGGACCCAAGGGGTGGGATGGGACCCCAGGGGTGGGATGGGATGGAATGGGATGGGACTGGATGGGACCCCAGGGCTGGGACCTCAGGGGTGGGATGGGATAGGACTGGGATGGGACCCCAGGGGTGGGATGTGACCACAGGGCTGGGACCCCAGGGGTGGGATTGGACCCTGAGGTTTGGATGGGACCCCAAGGATTGGAGTTCAGGGGTGGGATGGGACCCCAGGATTGGGATGGGACTGGATGGGATCCCAGGGGTGGGATGGGATGGCATGCGACCCCAGTGGTGGGATCGGATGGGACCACAGGGATGGGATGAGTCCCCAGGGGTGGGATGGGACCCCAGGGGTGGGATGGGACCCCAGGGGTGGGATGGGATGGGACCCTAGGGATGGGATGGGGCCTCAGGGGTGGGATGGGGCCCCAGGGGTGGGATGGGGCCCCAGGGGTGGGATGGGTTGGGACTGGTTGGGACCCCAGGGGTGGGATGGGATGGGAACCCAGGGATGGGATGGGACCCCAGGGGTGGGACGGGACCCTAGGTTGGGATGGGACCCCAGGGATAGGACTTCAGGGATGGGATGGGTCTCCAGGGTTGGGATGGGATGGGACCCCAGGGGTGGGATGGGATGGGACTGGATGGGACCCAAGGGTTGGGAGGGGATGGGACCCTAGGGGTGGGATGGGATGTGATGGGACACCAGGGGTGGGATGGGATGAGTCCCCAGGGGTGGGATGGGATGGGACCCCAGGGGTGGGATGGGATGGGATTGGATGGGACTGGATGGGACCCCAGGGTTGGGATGGGACCCCAGGGGTGGGATGGGATGGGACCCCAGGGGTGGGATCGGACCCCAGGGGTGGGATGGGATGGGACCCTAGGGGTGGGATGGGATGGGACCGCAGGGGTGGGATGGGACTGGATGGGAAACCAGGGGTGGGATGGGATGGGACCCCAGGGGTGGGATGGGATGGGACCCCAGGGGTGGGATGGGGCGCCAGGGGTGGGATGGGACCCCAGGTTTGGGATGGGATGGGACTGGTTGGGACCCCAGGGGTGGGATGGGATGGGACCACAGGGATGGGATGGGGCCTCAGGGGTGGGATGGGGCCCCAGGGGTGGGATGGGGCCCCAGGGGTGGGATGGGGCCCCAGGGGTGGGATGGGATGGGATCCCAGGTTTGGGATGGGATGGGACCCCAGGTTTGGGATGGGATGGGACTGGTTGGGACCCCAGGGGTGGGATGGGATGGGAATCCAGGGATGGGATGAGTCTCCAGGGGTGGGATGGGACCCCAGGGGTGGGGTGGGATGGGACAGGATGGGATGGGACGCCAGGGGTGGGATGAGTCCCCAGGGGTGAGATGGGGCCCCAGGGGTGGGATGGGGCCTCAGGGGTGGGATGGGGCCCGAGGGGTGGGATGGGATGGGACCCCAGGTTTGGGATGGGACCCCAGGTTTGGGATGGGATGGGACTGGTTGGGATCCCAGGGGTGGGATGGGATGGGAACCCAGGGATGGGATGGGACCCCAGGGGTGGGGTGGGATGGGACCCCAGAGTTGGGATTGGTCCGTAGGGGTGGGATGGGACTCCAGGGGTCGGATGGAATGGGATGGGATGGTACTGGATTGGACCCCAGGGTTGGGATGGGATGGGAACCCAGGGGTGGGATTGGATGGGATGGGACCCCAGGGGTGGGATGAGTCCCCAAGGGTGGGATGGGATGGGACCCCAGTGGTGGGACCTGACGGGACGGGACCCCAGTGGTGGGATGGGACGGGACCCCAGGGGTGGGATGGGACCCAAGGGGTGGGATGGGACCCAAGGGGTGGGATGGGATGGAATGGGATGGGACTGGATGGGACCCCAGGGCTGGGATGGGACCCCAGGGCTGGGATGGGACCCCAGGGCTGGGACCTCAGGGGTGGGATGGGATAGGACTGGGATGGGACCCCAGGGGTGGGATGTGACCACAGGGCTGGGACCCCAGGGGTGGGATTGGACCCTGAGGTTTGGATGGGACCCCAAGGATTGGAGTTCAGGGGTGGGATAGGACCCCAGGATTGGGATGGGACTGGATGGGATCCCAGGGGAGGGATGGGATGGCATGCGACCCCAGTGGTGGGATGGGATGGGACCACAGGGATGGGATGAGTCCCCAGGGGTGGGATGGGACCCCAGGGGTGGGATGGGATGGGACCCCAGGGGTGGGATGGGATGGGACCCCAGGGGTGGGGTGGGATGGGGCCCCAGGGGTGGGATGGGGCCCCAGGGGTGGGATGGGTTGGGACTGGTTGGGACCCCAGGGGTGGGATGGGATGGGAACCCAGGGATGGGATGGGACCCCAGGGGTGGGACGGGACCCTAGGTTGGGATGGGACCCCAGGGATAGGACTTCAGGGATGGGATGGGTCTCCAGGGTTGGGATGGGATGGGACCCCAGGGGTGGGATGGGATGGGACTGGATGGGACCCAAGGTTTGGGATGGGATGGGACCCTAGGGGTGGGATGGGATGTGATGGGACACCAGGGGTGGGATGGGGATGAGTCCCCAGGGGTGGGATGGGATGGGACCCCAGGGGTGGGATGGGATGGGATTGGATGGGACTGGATGGGACCCCAGGGTTGGGATGGGACCCCAGGGGTGGGATATCAGGGATGGGATGGGATCATGGGACTGGGATGGGACCCTGGGGATAGGACCCTGGGGCTGGGATGGGACCCTGAGGTTGGGATGGGACTTCTGGTACCAGGGTGTGAGCTCCCAGTGCCCTCCCAGTCCCATTCTGAGACCCCCAGTGCTTTACTGGTCCTACTAAGACCTCCAAAACATACCCAAGAACTGGTTGAGACCCTCCAAAAGCCATTAGGAAGTGGGACTGAGTCCCCTCAAATCCATCAGGAGTGGGGTGAAGGCCCCAAAACCCATCAGGAGCAGGGGCTAAGCCCCCCCAAACCCATCAGGAGTGGGGATGACTCTCCTCCCAAATCTATAGGGAGGCAGTTTGGGTCCCCCAAACCTATCAGGAGAGGGGGTCTAAGCCCCCCCATACCCATGGGAAACTAGACTGAGTCCCCTAAAACCCATCAGGAGTGGGGCTGAGCCCATACCCCAAACCCATAGGGAGCAAGACTGGGCCCCCAAACCTATCAGGAAAAGGGATTGAGCCCCCCAAAACCCATCAGGAGCAGGACTGGGCCCCCCAAACCCATGGTGGGAGTGGGACTGGACCCCCCCACTCCGCTATGCCAACCTCCCCCCTTCTCCCCCCTCCCAGGGCAGGTCCAGAGCCGTCAGTACATTGAGGCCGTCATCAAATTCGCCTTCGAGGAGAGGCTCTTCCTCATGGCTGATGAGGTGAGTGGGACCCTCAGACTCGGGGGGTATGTGAGGTGGACCCCAACATCTAGGTAACCCCACCAGTTTCCCCCCCTCCTCCAGGTGTACCAGGACAACGTGTATGCTGAGGGTTCGGCCTTCCACTCCTTCAGGAAGGTGCTGACAGAGATGGGGCCGCCCTACCTGGACTCGGTGGAACTCACCTCCTTCCACTCCATCTCCAAAGGCTTCACGGGCGAGTGAGTGACCTCCCACGGCCACCCCCACCCCAAGGTGGCCACCACAGGTCCTGGGGAGCCACAGAGTGGGGATGAGGATGGTGGAACCCCATGGGCCTCAAGGGTGGTGATGGAAAGAGGCTGGAGGTCCCGTGGGGTTGGGATGGTGATGCCATGGTCCTCTGGAGCCTATGGGATGGGGATGGTGATGCCATGGTTCTGTGGAGCCCACGGGGTGGGGATGGTGATGCCATGGTCCTGTGGAGCCCACGGGGTGGGGATGGTGATGCCATGGTTCTGTGGAGCCCACGGGGTGGGGATGGTGATGCCATGGTCCTGTGGAGCCCACGGGGTGGGGATGGTGATGCCATGGTCCTCTGGAGCCTATGGGATGGGGATGGTGATGCACAAAGAGGCCCCGTGGGGATGTTTATTAGGGTGGTTCTGACGACAGGGAGCCTCCAGGGGCATCTGATGTCAGAGGGTCCTGGTGCCAGGGGGGAAACTCCTCACCTTGTCCCCCTTAAAAGCCCCTCATGGCTCGGGGTGGACAGTGTAGACCTCGACCTCACAGAGAGTGAACTGCTCCTCCCGGCCCAGGATGGTGACGGTGACGTAGCGGCCGCGGAGGCCGTGGCAGCAGATGGTGCTGAGCGACCCAGGACTGGCATCTGTGATGATGCCACAGCTGCAGGGAGCAAACCACAGAATCATTTGAGTTAGAAAAGCCCTTTGAGCTGCTGGAGCCCAGCCCTGAGCCCTCACCCTGCCACGGCCACCACTGACCCACAGCCCTCAGCACCTCAGCTCCAGGGCTTTGGGGTCCCTCCAGGGCTGGGCACTCCCCCAGCTCCCGGGCAGCCTGGCACAGGGGCTGACACCCCTCTCAGGGAAACAGTTCTGCCTCAGCTCCAGCCTCAGCCTCCCCTGGGGCACCCTGAGCCCCTTTCCTCTTGGCCCGTCACTCACTAGCTGGGAGCAGAGACCGACCTCCAGCTCACTGCAGCCTCCTGGTAGAGATTTCACCACCAAAACCCCAATATTCTATCTTTTTGTCCAAACACCACCACAAAAACACTACTTTTTTTCCCTCAAATCACCTCCCCAATTTTCCCCTCAGAACTCCACCAAAATCCCACTTTTTCCCCCTTAAAACTCCACCAAACCCCAACATTTCCCTTCAAAACTCACAAAAAGCTCACTTTTCCCCTCAAAACTACACCAAAGCCCAACTTTTTCGTCAGAACCCCACCAAAGCACCACTTTTCCCCTCAACACTCCACAAAAGACCCATCTTCCCCTCAGAACCCCATCAAAAACCCACCTTTGCCCTCAAATATCCACCAACCCCCCACTTTTTCACTCCAAACTCCACTAAAACCACACTTGTCATCTGAAAACACCAACAAAACTCCACTTTTCCCCTCAAAGCTCCCCCAAAATCCCACTGGTGCCTCAGAACCCCACCAATCTGCATCTTTTCCAACTCAGCAGAACCCCAACGTCCCTCTTTTCTCCTTAAAACTCTACAAAAAAACCTTTTTCTCCTCAGAATCCCACAAAAAACGCACTTTTGCCCTCAAAAACCCACCAAATCTCCACTTTTTCACTCCAAGGTCCACTAAAACCACACTTTTCCCCTCAACACTCCACCAAAACTCCACTTTTCATCTGAAAACTCCACCTCCCGGAGCCGCGCAGGGACCGCAGCGTCTGGGGCTCAGATCGAACTTCCCGCTGCCGCCGCCCTTCAGCCAATAAGAAGGGAGGAAGCGATGACAGACACGGCGGCAGCCAATGGGCGGGCGAGGATGGCAGGCGGCACCTAGTAACGACGCCGGGCCCGCCTTCCGTGGTGAAACTCTCGCTCTGATTGGCGGAGGGGCGGTGCCGGGGTGCAGTGCGCATGCCTGGAAGCGCGGCCGTGAGGGGCCCGGCGGGAGCGGGGCGGCGGGCGGGAGGTGAGCTGAGGGGTCCCCGGGGATTGGGGGGCGTGAGGGCAGCTGAGGGGTCTCCGGGGATTAGGGGGGGGTGAGGGCAGCTGAGGGGTCCCCGGGGACTGGGGGGCGTGAGGGCAGCTGAGGGGGATCCCGGGGATTGGGGGGCGTGAGGGGAGCTGAGGGGTCCCCGAGGACTGGGGGGCGTGAGGGCAGCTGAGGGGGGCCTCAGGGATTGGGGGGCGTGAGGGCAGCTGAGGGGGATCCCGGGGATTGGGGGGGCGTGAGGGCAGCTGAAGGGGACCCCAGGGATTGGGGGGGGTGTGGGCAGCTGAAGGGGACCCCGGAGATTGGGGGGGCGTGAGGGCAGCTGAAGGGGACCCCGGAGATTGGGGGGGCGTGAGGGCATCCAAAACTCCACTTTTCATCTGAAAACTCCACCAAAACTGCATTTTTCATCTTAAAACCCCACCAAAACCCCACTTTTCCCCTTAAAACTCCACAAAAACTCATTTTCCTTTCAGTGGACCACCAAACCCTCTCTTTTTCCCTCAGAACCACAAGACACCCCGCTTTTGCCCCAAATATCCACCAAACCCACACCTTACCACTCCAAAGTCCACAAAATCCCACATTTGCCCTTAAAAATACACCAAACCCACACTTTTAATCTAAAAACCCCACCAAAACTCCACTTTTCCCCTCAAAGCTCCTCCAAAATCCCACTTGTTCCTCTTAAGTCCACCAAATCCCCACTTTTCTTCTCAAACCTCCACTTTTCCACTTAAAACTCCACCAAAAAATCCATTTTCCCCCTCAGAATCCCATCAAAAATCCACTTTCGCCCTCAAAAACCCATTGAACAGCCAATTTTAACTCCAAGCTCCACCAAAACCCCACTTTTTCCCTCAACACTCCACCAAAACTTCACTTTCCCCCTCAAAGTTCCTCCTAATTCCCACTTGTTCCTCAGAAGTCCACAAATCCCCCACTTTTGCCCTCAAAACTCTGCCAAAACCCAGTTTTCCTCTCAAGACTACACCACAATCCCACTTTCTCCCCACAACACCATCAAAACCCAATTCTTTCCTCTCAGAATCTCACCAAAACCCCACTTTTGCCCTCAACACTCCACCAGAACCTTACTTTTCCCCTTAAAACCCCACAAAAACTCATTTTCACCTCAGATCCACACCGAAAACCTACTTTTACTCTCAAAAATTCATCAAATCCCCACTTTTTCACTCCAAACTCCAGTAAAACCCACTGTTCTTCTCAACACTCCACAAAAAACCCCACTTTTCATCTGAAAACTCCACCAAAACTCCACTTTTCCCCTCAGAACCCCATCAAAAACCCAATTTCGCCCTCAAAACCCCACCGAACCTCCACTTTTCCACTCCAGACTCCACCAAGCCTGCACTTTTCCCCTCAGAACCCCACCAATCTCCACTGTTCCCCCTCAGCAGACCACCAATCCCACTCTTTTCTCCTTAAAACTCTACAAAAAACCCATTTTCCCCTCAAAACCCCACCAAAACCCCACTTTTACCCTCAAAAACCCACCAACCCCCCACTTTTTCACTCCAAGCTCTACCAAAACCCCACTTTTTCCCTCAACACTCCACCAAAACTCCACTTTTCATCTGAAAACTCCACCAAAACTTCATTTATACCCTCAAAGCTCCTCCAAATTCCCACTTGTTCCTCAGAAGTCCACAAACCCTCCACTTTTGCCCTCAAAACTCTGCCAAAATCCATTTTTCCCCTCAGAACCACATCAAAAACTTACTTTTACCCTCAAAAATCCTCCAAATCGCCACTTGTTCACTCAGAACTCCACTAAAACCCCTTTTCTTCTCAACACTCCACAAAAACCCCACTTTTCCCCTCAGAGCTCCACTAAAATCGCACTTGTATCTCAGAAATCCACCAAACCCCTACTTTTCCCCTCAACACTCCACCAAAACCCCACTTTTCCCCTCCAAGCTCCTCCCAATTCCCACTTGTTCCTCAGAAATTCACAAACTCCCCTCTTTTCCTCTCAAAACTCCACCAAAACTCCACTTTTCCCCTCAGAACCCCATCAAAAACCCACTTTCGCCCTCAAAACCCCACCGAACCTCCACTTTTCAACTCCAGACTCCACCAAGCCCGCACTTTTCCCCTCAGAACCCCACCAATCTCCACTGTTCCCCCTCACCAGACAACCAACCCCACTCTTTTCTCCTTAAAACTCCACCAAAACCCATTTTTCCCCTCAGAACCACACCAAAAACCTACTTTTACCCTCAAAAATCCACCAAATCGCCACTTTTTCACTCCAAACTCCACTAAAACCCCTTTTCCCCTCAACACTCCACCAAAACCCCCACTTTTTCATTCCAAACTCCAGTAAAACCCACTGTTCTTCTCAACACTCCACAAAAAAACCCCACTTTTCCCCTCAACACTCCACCAAAACTCCACTTTTCCCCTCAGAACCCCATCAAAACCCCACTTTCACCCTCAAAACCCCACCGAACCTCCACTTTTCTACTCCAGACTCCACCAAGCCCGCACTTTTCCCCTCAGAACCCCACCAATCTCCACTGTTCCCCCTCAGCAGACCACCAACCCCACTCTTTTCTCCTTAAAGCTCTACAAAAACCTTTATTCCCCTCAGAACCCCACAGTAAAACACTTTTCCCCTCAAAACTCCACCAAACCCCCACTTTTCCCCTCAAAACTCCAGTAAAACCCACTGTTGCCCTCAAAACTCTGCCCAAACCCATTTTTCCCCTCAGAACCGCACCAAAAACTTACCTTTACCCTCAAAAATCCTCCAAATCGCCACTTGTTCACTCAGAACTCCAGTAAAACCCCTTTTCTTCTCAACACTCCACAAAACCCCCACTTTTCCCCTCAGAGCTCCACTAAAATCGCACTTGTATCTCAGAAATCCAACAAACCCCCACTTTTCCCCTCAACACTCCACCAAAACTCCACTTTTCCCCTCAGAACCCCATCAAAAACCCACTTTCGCCCTCAAAACCCCACCGAACCTCCACCTTTCCACTCCAGACTCCACCAAGCCCGCACTTTTCCCCTCAGAACCCCACCAAACCCCCACTTTTCCCCTCAGAACCCCACCAATCTCCACTGTTCCCCCTCAGCAGACCACCAACCCCACTCTTTTCTCCTTAAAGCTCTACAAAAACCTTTATTCCCCTCAGAACCCCACAAAAAAAACACTTTTCCCCTCAAAACTCCACCAAACCCCCACTTTTCCCCTCAAAACTCCAGTAAAACCCACTGTTGCCCTCAAAACTCTGCCCAAACCCATTTTTCCCCTCAGAACCGCACCAAAAACTTACCTTTACCCTCAAAAATCCTCCAAATCGCCACTTGTTCACTCAGAACTCCACTAAAACCCCTTTTCTTCTCAACACTCCACAAAACCCCCACTTTTCCCCTCAGAGCTCCACTAAAATCGCACTTGTATCTCACAAGTCCACCAAACCCCCACTTTTCCCCTCAACACTCCACCAAAACCCCACTTTTCCCCTCCAAGCTCCTCCCAATTCCCACTTGCTCCTCAGAAATTCACAAAACCCCTCACTTTTCCTCTCAAAACTCCACCTTTCCCCTCAGAACCCCATTAAAACCCCACTTTGCCCCGCCGCCCCTCCCCATCCCCGCCCCCCGCAGCGGGCACCTGGCCGGGCTTCCTCCGCTGCTCCCGGAGAAAAGCCGCTTCCCAGCTCTTCAGCAGGGCCTTGACCTCCCGCTGCCGCTCCATGGCGTGCGGAGCGGGGCCGTTCCCCGGCCCGGGGCGATCCGAGACCTCCCGGAGCCGCGCAGGGACCGCAGCGTCTGGGGCTCAGATCGAACTTCCCGCTGCCGCCGCCCTTCAGCCAATAAGAAGGGAGGAAGCGATGACAGACACGGCGGCAGCCAATGGGCGGGCGAGGATGGCAGGCGGCACCTAGTAACGACGCCGGGCCCGCCTTCCGTGGTGAAACTCTCGCTCTGATTGGCGGAGGGGCGGTGCCGGGGTGCAGTGCCAATGCCTGGAAGCGCGGCCGTGAGGGGCCCGGCGGGAGCGGGGCGGCGGGCGGGAGGTGAGCTGAGGGGTCCCCGGGGACTGGGGGCGTGAGGGCAGCTGAGGGGTCCCCGGGGATTGTGGGGGGTGAGGGCAGCTGAGGGGTCCCCGGGGACTGGGGGAGTGTGAGGGCAGCTGAGGGGTCCCCGGGGATTGGGGGGGCGTGAGGGCAGCTGAAGGGGATCCCGGAGATTGGGGGGGGCGTGAGGGCAGCTGAGGGGTCCCCGGGGACTGGGGGGCGTGAGGGCAGCTGAGGGGGATCCCGGGGATTGGGGGCGTGAGGGCAGCTGAGGGGTCCCCGGGGACTGGGGGCGTGAGGGCAGCTGAGGGGGATCCCGGGGATTGGGGGGCGTGAGGGCAGCTGAGGGGTCCCCGGGGACTGGGGGCGTGAGGGCAGCTGAGGGGGGCCTCGGGGATTGGGGGGAGTGAGGGCAGCTGAAGGGGTCCCCAGGGACTGGGGGATTGAGGGCAGATGAAGGGGACCCCGGGGATTGGGGGGGGTGAGGGCAGCTGAAGGGGACCCTGGGGATCGAGGGGGGGTGAGGGCAGCTGAGGGGGGTCGAGGGGTGTGAGGGCAGCACAGGGGGGCCCAGGGAGGGAAGGGGGGTGTTGGAGATCCTGCTGTAGGCTTCCTTTATGGGGTGCTGGGGGTACCCCTCATTAAGAGGGGTGGGTCATGGGTCCTGCCCTGGAGTTCCCTATTGATGGGGAGCTGGGTTAGGAGTGCTATAGGGTGCCCTATTAATGGGGGATAGGGTTAGGAGTGCTATGGGAGGTCCTATTGAGAGAGGGCTGGGTTAGGGGTACCCTATTGATGAGGTGCAGATCTAGGGGTGCTGTGGGGTGCCCTATTGATGGGGGGCTGGATTAGAGGTGCTATAGGATGCCCTATAGATAAAGAGCTGGGTTAGGGGTGCTCTAAGATGCCCTATTGATGGGGTCTTGGTTAGGGGTGCTATAGGATGCCCTATTGATGGGGGCTGGCTTAGGGGTGCTATAGGATGCCCTATTGATGGGGGCTGGCTTAGGGGTGCTATAGGATGCCCTATAGATAGAGGGCTGGCTTAGGGGTGCTATAGGATGCCCTATTGATGGGGGCTGGGTTAGGGGTGCTATAGGATGCCCTATTGATGGGGGCTGGCTTAGGGGTGCTATAGGATGCCCTATAGATAGAGGGCTGGGTTAGGGGTGCTATAGGATGCCCTATTGATGGGGGCTGGATTAGAGGTGCTATAGGATGCCCTATAGATAGAGGGCTGGGTTAGGGGTGCTATAGGATGCCCTATTGATGGGGGCTGGGTTAGGGGTGCTATAGGATGCCCTATTGATGGGGGCTGGGTTAGGGGTGCTACAGGATGCCCAATTGATGGGGGCTGGCTTAGGGGTGCTATAGGATGCCCTATAGATAGAGGGCTGGGTTAGGGGTGCTATAGGATGCCCTATTGATGGGGTCTGGGTTAGGGGTGCTATAGGATGCCCTATTGATGGGGGCTGGGTTAGGGGTGCTATAGGATGCCCTATAGATAGAGGGCTGGGTTAGGGGTGCTATAGGATGCCCTATTGATGGGGTCTGGGTTAGGGGTGCTCTAAGATGCCCTATTGATGGGGGCTGGCTTAGGGGTGCTATAGGATGCCCTATTGATGGGGGCTGGCTTAGGGGTGCTATAGGATGCCCTATTGATGGGGGCTGGGTTAGGGGTGCTATAGGATGCCCTATTGATGGGGGCTGGGTTAGGGGTGCTATAGGATGCCCTATTGATGGGGGCTGGGTTAGGGGTGCTATAGGATGCCCTATTGATGGGGGCTGGGTTAGGGGTGCTACAGGATGCCCTATTGATGGGGGCTGGCTTAGGGGTGCTATAGGATGCCCTATTGATGGGGGCTGGCTTAGGGGTGCTATAGGATGCCCTATTGATGGGGGCTGGCTTAGGGGTGCTATAGGATGCCCTATTGATGGGGGCTGGCTTAGGGGTGCTATAGGATGCCCTATTGATGGGGGCTGGCTTAGGGGTGCTACAGGATGCCCTATTGATGGGGGCTGGCTTAGGGGTGCTATAGGATGCCCTATTGATGGGGGCTGGCTTAGGGGTGCTACAGGATGCCCTATTGATGGGGGCTGGGTTAGCGGTGCTATAGGATGCCCTATTGATGGGGGCTGGCTTAGGGGTGCTATAGGATGCCCTATTGATGGGGGCTGGCTTAGGGGTGCTATAGGATGCCCTATTGATGGGGGCTGGCTTAGGGGTGCTATAGGATGCCCTATTGATGGGGGCTGGCTTAGGGGTGCTATAGGATGCCCTATTGATGGGGGCTGGCTTAGGGGTGCTATAGGATGCCCTATTGATGGGGGCTGGGTTAGGGGTGCTATAGGATGCCCTATTGATGGGGGCTGGGTTAGGGGTGCTATAGGATGCTCTATTGATGGGGGCTGGGTTAGGGGTGCTACAGGATGCCCTATTGATGGGAGCTGGCTTAGGGGTGCTATAGGATGCCCTATTGATGGGGGCTGGCTTAGGGGTGCCCTATTGCTACGCGCCTATTGCTGCGCGCCGCCCTCCGCTCGCCCTGCGCCCCCCTGCGCCTGCTCTGCCGCGACTTCCACGCCGAGGAGCTCTCCGTCTCCACCGTCGTCTCCCTGCTGGACTCCCTGGAGCCTGCCGCCGTCCGCAGAGTTGTTTCACGCTTCAACAACCTGGGGCTGGCGGGGCTGTGCGCAGTGCTGCCTCACCTCAGCCGCTTCCCCGCGCTGCGCAGCCTCAAGCTGCCCTACAGCAACGTGGACGTGCGCCGCACGGCCCCCGGGCACGGACGCCGGCATCCGCTGCTTGGCCGCTCACCTCCGGGCCCTGCCTGCCCTCAAGGAACTCGATTTGTACTCCTCCAGGCTTTCTGGGAGACTCAGGCAGCTCCTGGGGTAAGCTGCCCGCTGGGGGAGGGACTCCAAAACCTTCACACGCTGCAGCGGGAGGGAATGTGTGTGTGTGGGGGGGGTGGCATTGGGGTATCACCCACACCCTGTGGGGGCAGATTTAAGAGGGGCTGGAGTCCAACAGTAGCTCTGCACTACCTCAGGGGTTGGTCTCAGGGGGTTTTGGGGAGAGGGTTTGGAAGGTTTGGCATTTGCCCTGTGAGCAAAGATTTAAGAGGGGATGGAGTCCCACAGCAGCTCTGCCTCAGCTCAGGGGGCTGGTCTCAGGGGGTTTTGGGGGGAAGGTTTGGCATTTGCCCCGTGGGCAAAGATTTAAGAGGAGATGGGAGTCCCACAGCAGCTGTGCCTCACCTCAGGGGGCTGGTCTCAGGGGGTTTTGGGGGGGCTCAGGGTGTTTTGGGGGGAAGGTTTGGAAGGTTTGGCATTTGCCCCTTGGGCAAAGATTTAAGAGGGGATGGAGTCCCACAGCAGCTCTGCCTCGGCTCAGGGGAGGCATAAAAGAGGGGTTTGGGGTGCCTGAAGATGTTTTGGGCAGCCTCAGGGTGTTTTGGGGTTGGGGTTTGGCATTGGGGAACTGTCTACACCCTGTGGGCAAAGATTTAAGAGAGGATGGAGTCCCACAGCAGCTCTGCCTTGGCTCAGGGGGTTTTAGGGGAGTTGCCCAGTTTGGCACTGTGCAACTGTCTACACTTATGAGGAGATGGAGTCCCAGAGCAGCTCTGCCTCAGCTCAGGGGGCTGGTCTCAGGAGGTTTGGGGATACCTCACGGGGGTTGGGGGAGACTTTGGGGAGCTGAGGGATTTTGGGGATCCTGGGGGTGGAATTTGGGCAGCCTCAGGGTTTTAGGGGTCTGTGGCTGGTTTGGGGAGGGCCTCAGGGGATTTGGAGGTGGGGGAGCCTCGTGGTGGTTTGGGGGTGCTTTGGGGGTTCCCCACTCTGCCACCCCATCCTGTCCTCCCAGCGAGCTGCAGACTCCCCTGGAGAGTCTGGCGCTGGCCTTCTGCTGCCTGCTCCCCTCCGACCTCATCTTCCTGTCCTCGAGCCTCCACGCGCCCTCCCTGCTCCAGCTGGACCTGAGCGGCCACAACCTCACGTCCCCAGCCTCCTGCAACCCTTGCGGACGCTGCTGGAAGCCGCTTCGTGCTCGCTGCTGCAGCTGGAGCTGCTGGAGTGTCAGCTGGGGGACGCGGAGCTGGAGCTGCTGCTGCCGGCGCTGCGCCGCTGCCGCCGCCTGCGCTGCCTCGGTCTCCTCGGCACCCCCCTGAGCGCGGCGGCGCTGCGCGGCCCTGCCCGACCTGCGCCTCGTGGGCTACTCGCAGCCGCCGCGGGGCTCCGGCCACCACACCCCCACGCAGGGGGAGGAGGGTTTCCCGGCGGAGCTGTGCCGGCTGCTGGCGAGCGCGGGTAGAGCAGACGCCGTGTGGGCGACCAGCCTCCAGCGCTACGGAGCCATCGACTACTTCAGCTTGTAGCATCCCCCCCCCAGGGAAGCTTCACCTCGGGGCGCTGTGCCGGGCTCTGGGCTGTGCCACTCGGTTATGGTGAGTTCATTAAAGCCAACCCCACCTTGCCCGATTAACCCAAGTCCTCCTGGGATGCTTGGCAGGAGGAAGTGGCAGAGCTCAGCGGAGGGGATGGAGCTCTTCTGCTTTTAATGGACCAAGGAGAGAGCTGGCTGCTGTTCTGGCACACAGGGCACTGACCAGAGAATCATTACAGATGGAAAAGCCCTTTGAGCTGCTGGAGTCCAACCCTGACCCCACAGTGCCACAGGCACCACTGAGCCACGGCCCTCAAGCACCTCAGCCCCACGGCTCTGGGACCCCTCCAGGGCTGGGCACTCCCCCAGCTCCCTGGGCAGCCTGGCACAGGGGCTGACACCCCTCTCAGGGAAACAGTTCTGCCTCAGCTCCAGCCTCAACCTCCCCTGGGGCACCCTGAGCCCCTTTCCTCTTGGCCTGTAGCTTTTAACTTGGGAGCAGAGACCGACCCTCTCAGCCACAGCCAGGGAGTCAGAGTGATCAGGTCTCCTCTGAGCCTCGTTCTCTGCAGACTGAACCTTTGCCTCAGGTACCCTCATTTAGCCCAGAGCTTCCCAGTGCATCTTCTCTCCCTGCAGCCCCTCAGTGTCCCTGTGGCAGTGAGTGAGGGGCCCAGCACTGAGCACAGCCCTGGAGCTGCAGCCTCCCCAGGGCCCAGCACAGGGGACAATCCCTGCCCTGGGGCTGCTGCCACCCCACTGCTCAGCCCAGCCAGGCTGCCACTGGCCTTCTTGCCCCCTTGGGCACGCTGCTGGCTCCTTGCCCTCAGGCAACCTCAGCCCCTGGCCACATCCCTCTGAAGAACTTCCCTTCCCTCTACACACCAGCCAACATCACCACAGTGGCACCCACAGTGTGGCAGCAACACTGTCACCGTGGCAGCACCCGTGGGGACACCCACACTGTGGCAGTAGCACCGTGTGTCACCCACCACAGCTGCACCAACCTCACCATAGCAGCACCAACCTCTCCACAGCTGCACCCACACTGCTGCAGTGGCACCCATCACCTCTAGGCTCATTTCAATTGCCAGAGACCTTTAATAGCACAGTGGGGGGACCCACACACAACACCCACATCCCTGGCACCGGCACAGGTGCTGTGGCACCTCACCACAGCATCAGCCACACGGTGTGGCTGAACACCAGCTCTGCCTCCTCCTCCTCGTCGCCCGGGGCCATGCAATGCCCCTTCCCACCCCCTCCAAGCCTCACCCCCGCCCCGCGGCCCCGCCGCTCTCCGCCTCCCCCGCCCCTTCCCCTCCCCGCAGCAGCTGCACCAGCTCCCCCGTGAGCCGATACCTCTTCCCCTCCCACCAAAAGTGAGTCGGGGGCTGCTCCGGCCCCTGCTCGTACTCGAAGCGGGACCCCCACTCCAGAGCCAGCGCCGAGCGCACCGGCCCCGCGCCCCCCGCCCGGCCCGGCGCCGGGTGGTACAAGCGCCCGTTCTCCGGCAGCATCACCAGCGCCTCGGGCCGGAACGGCACGGCCAGCCGCTCCCCGCCGCCGCAGAACGACAGCACGGCGCGGCGGGAGCAGGAGGAGGCTGAGGAGGAGGCGTCCGGGGGCAGGAGGCGGGTGAAGACGATGGGTCTGTGCTCGCAGCGCAGGAGGTTGCGCTCCGCGCCGCAGCGGGACACGAACGGGAATTCGCGCTCGTAGCGGCCGCTGCGGTTCCGCTCCAGCCGCGTGAAGAAGAACGTGAGGAAGGTCACGTCTGCCGGGATGGACCCTCATTAACCCGCGCCTCTCCTTAATTAACAGCCCCCCCTTTTAATTAAGCCGCATCGCCGCTCGTGGTTAGCCCGCTGGGAACGGCCGCTGCGGGGCTGCGAAGGGAGGGTGAGGAAGAAGAGGAGGAGGAAGGCAACGTCTGCTGGGATAAACCATCATTAACCCCTTCCCACAATTAACTCCGTGTGCTCCTAATTAACCTCCAACCCTCCTAATTAACCTCCAGCCCCCCTAACTAACCCCCAGTCCCCCCATGGTTAACCCTCTCAAAACAACCACTGCGATTCTAAGGGAGGGTGAGGAAGAAGAAGATGAGAAAGGCAACGTCTGCTGGGATAACCCCTTCCCACAATTAACCCCCAGTGCTCTTAATTAACCCCAACCCTCCTAATTTAACCTCCAACCCTCCTAATTAACCTCCAACCCTCAGTCCTCTCATGATTAAAGCTGCTCAGAACAACCACTGCTAAGGGAGTGAGGAAGAGGAAGGTGATACCTGCCAGGATGGACCCTAAGTAACCCCACTAATTAACCCCTAAACCTCCTAATTAACTCCCACCCTCCTAATTAACCCCAACCCTCCTAACTAACCCCCAATTCTCCATAATGAACCCTCCCATAGAGGCTGCCGGGGTTCAGCTCCAGGTGAGTGAGGAAGGCAACGTTAATTAACCTCACACCCTCGTTAATTAACCCTCCCCTAATTAACACCGGAGAAAGGGGGGTGTTCCTTAATGGGAAAGCGATTTGAAGGGGCTGAGGGAGGTTGGGGGGGGGGGGGGGGGGGGAGGGTGAGTAGGGATCAGTGTTACCAAGTGCCTGGGAGCAATTAAGGGCAGGAAGTGGTTAATTAAGGCGGTGATTAATATGCAAATTAGGTTGAGAGGAGGATGTTTTGGCACCTACAAAGGCAATGAAGGGGATGAGAGTATCTTCTCCCCACTCCACAGCCCCCCCAATACAGATGAGACCCCAAATAAAGATGAGTCTCTAATTAAAGACCCTAATTAAGGCTAAAACGCTACTGAATGGTGATGGGGAGGAGGGATTTTGGGGTGATTTGGTTTTTTGGAGGGGTTCTGAGGAGATTTGGGGGGGTTGGGGGGATTTTGATTGCTTTTGGAGAGAGTTGGAGGGGATTTGGGGTTTTTTGGGGGGGATTTGGGGGCTTTGAGGATTTTCGGGGGATTTATTTTGGGGGGGCTGGAGAGGATTTGGGGGTTTCTGGGGGGCTTTTGTGTTTTTTGGGGTGATTTGAGGGGATTTGGAGACTTTGGGGATTGTTTGGGGGGATATTTTGGGGGGTTTGGGTGGATTTTGACATTTTTGGGGGGGTTGGAGAGAATTTGGAGGCTTTTTGGGGGGGATTTGGGAGGTTTTGGGATGCTCTGGGGGGATTTGAGGGGGATTGTTGGGATTTGGGGGCTTTTGAGGTCAGGGGGAGTTGGGGTTTGGTTTTTTGGGAGGATTTGGGAGGCTTATTTGTGGGGGTTTTAGGGTGGGATTTGGGTCTTTGGAAGGGGTCAGAGAGGATCTGGGGGATAATTTTGGGGGGATTTTGGTTTTTGGGGGCATTTTGAGGGGTCATTTTTGAGGGGGAGGATTTGGGGGGCTTTTGGGGGGATCCCAGTACCTTTGAAGCAAGTGATGAAGTTCTTCACTTTGGTGTCATCGAGGAAAAGCTGCAGAAAAAAAGGGGAAAAGCCTCAAAATCCCAAAGCAGGTGCAAGGGCCAAATGGGATCTGGCTGGGACCCATCCAGGGGCCATCTGGGATCCATCCAGGGGTCATCCAGGCTCTGCCCTGGGTCCATTTAGAGTCTTTCTGTGGGGGTTTTGTCCAGGATCCGTTTTGTCTCTGGGCTGGGATCCATCCAGGTTGTGTCCTGGGTCCATTTAGAGCCTTTTGGGGAGGGGGGGGTTTGTCTGGGATCCATCCAGGCTCTGCCCTGGGTCCATTTAGGGCCTTTTTGGGGGGGTTTTGTTCGGGATCTGTTTTGTCTCTGGGCTGGGATCCATCCAGGTTGTGTCCTGGGTCCATTTAGGGTCTTTTTGGGGAGGTTTATCCAGGATCTGTTTTGTCTCTGGGCTGGGATCCATCCAGGCTGTATCCTGGGTTTATTCAGAGCCTTTTGGGGAGGGGGAGGTTGCCTGGGATCCATTTGGGATCCATCCAGCCTCTGCTCTGGGTCCATTTAGGTCTTTTTGGGGGAGACTGTCCAGGATCTGTTTGGGTTCTGTGCTGGGATCCAGTTGGGATCCATCCAGCATCCATCCAGCCTCTGTCCTGGGTCCGTTGAGGTCTTTTTTGGGGGGGTTCTGCCCAGGATCCATTGGGGATCCTCTCGGATCCTTACAGACACGCCCTTAACCCTATAGACACCCACATATATCCCTAGAGACATCCCATAACCCTACTGACACTCATACAGACACCCCCTTAACCCTATAGACACCCACATATATCCCTACAGACACCCCCATAACCCTACTGACACTCATACAGACACCCCCTTAACCCTATAGACACCCACATGTATCCCTACAGACACCCCCATAACCCTACTGACACTCATACGTACCCCTAGAGACACTCCCATAACCTTACAGACACCCCCTTAACCCTATAGACACCCCCATAGATCCCTATAGGCATCCCCCATAACCATATAGGCACCCACATATATCCCTATAGACACCCCCATAACCCTACTGACACACACACACGTATCCCTATAGACACACACATGACCATACAGACACCCCCATAAGTCTGTAGGCACCCACATATATCCCTATAGGCATCCCCGAAGCCTATAGACACCATATTTATCCCCCCATAGCCTTCTCATAGCCCCTATAGCCCCGTCTAGCCCCCCATAGCCTCCTCATAGCCCCCCATAGCCTTCTCATAGTCCCCATAGGCCCTTCATAGCCCCCTATAGCCCCCTCATAGTCCCCCATAGCCTCCTCAGAGCCCCCATACCCCCTTCATAGCCCCCCATAGCCTCCTCAGAGCCCCTATAGCCCCTTCATAGCCCCCTATAGCCCCCTCATAGCCCCCCATAGTCTCTTCATAGCCCCTATAGTCCCTATAAACCCCTCATAGCTCCCATAGCCCCCATAGCATCCTCATAGCCGATATAGCCCCCCATAGCCCCGTTATAGCCCATATAGCCCCCCATAGCCCATATAGCCCCTACATAGCCCCTATAGCCCCCCATAGCCCATATAGCCCCTTCATAGCCCCTATAGCCCCCCATAGCCTCCTTATAGACTATATAGCCCCCCATAGCCTCCTCATATCGCCCTCATAGCCTCCCATAGCCTTCTCATAGTCTCTATAGCTCCTTCATAGCCCCCCATAGCCTCCTCAGAGCCCCTATAGCCCTCATAGCCCCCCATAGCCTCCTCATAGCCCCCATAGTATCTTGATAGCCCCCCATAGCCTCAGCATAGCCCCTACAGCCCCCCATAGCCCATATAGCCCCCCGCAGCCCCCCACTGATGGGCTCCAGAGGGAACGAGCAGCACCGGCCAGACGCTTTTTATTCACACGCCGTGGGGGGAGGGGCGGGGAGTGGTGCCTCTGGACCCCTCCCCCCAATCTGGACCCGTCCCCCCACGCCCCCGGCCCACGCGCGGGGAGGGTCCCACAGCCGCGGGGGGGGGGGGGCTCGGGGAGATGCTCGGAGTTGGCTTCATAATAAATAAAAGGCTGAAACGGAAAAAAAGGGGGAAAAAGGGGAAAAAGAGAGAGGGGAAATACAAAAGCTGAGGGGGGGAAAGGGTTAAATGGGAACAGAGGAAGTGGGGACCCCCCCACACACCGGTGTCACCCCCCACTCTCCCCCTGTGCCTCCTCCCCCCCACGCCTGGCAGTGAGCAGAGCTGGGAGGTAGTGCTGGGGGTCCCCCCACCCTGGGACCCCCCTCACCCTGTGACATCCACCTCGGGGACCCCCTGTGCCTTGGGGATCCCCCGATTCTCCCATTCTCTGGAAAGAATTCTCTGTCTTTTATACTGTGTGCACAAAGTACATTCCACCAAGCCCTCCAATTATCACCCAAATCCTGCAACTTTCAGATATATACCAGCATTAAATTCAGAGGAGTAGTCTAGTTACCAGGCACAAAATCTGTATGTCTAAATCTGTGCACACTATAAAATCAATCAAGTCTTTTAATTATCAGTCAAATCCTTTCAGTTTCAGAAAGCTGCCTGCCTGCAATAACTTAAGAAGAATACTCCAATTCTTAGATAACAATTCTGTACTTTTATACTGTGTACACAAAGCACATTCCACCAAGTTCTCCAATTATCAGCAAAATTCTGTAACATTCAGATATATACCAGCATTAAATTCAGAGGAGTAATCAAGTTATCAGGCACAAAGTCTGTATGTCTAAATATATGCATAATGTAAAACCAATCAAGTCTTCCAATTATCAGTCAAATCCTTTCAGTTTCAGAAAGCTACCTGTCATAAATTCAGAAGAATACTCCAATTCTCTGGAAAGAATTCTGTATATTTATACTGTGTGCACAAAGTACATTCCACCAAGCCCTCCAATTATCAGCCAAATTCTGCAACTTTCAGATATATACCAGCATTAAATTCAGAGGAGTACTCTAGTTGTCAGGCACAAATTCTGTATGTTTTATTGTGTACACACTGTAAATTCAACCATGTCCTCCAATTATCGGTCAAATCCTTTCAGATTCAGAAAGCTACCTGTAATAAATTCAAAAGAATACTGTAATTCTCTGGAAAGAATTCTCTATCTTTTATACTGTGTGCACAAAGTACATTCCACCAGGCCATCCAATTATCAGCCAAAATTCTTTAACTTTCAGATACATACAAGCATTAAACTCAGATGAGTGGTCTACTTATCAGGCACAAATTCTGTATGTCTAAATCTCTGCACACTGTAAAATCAATCAAGTCTTCCATTATCAGTCAAATCCTTTCAGTTTCAAAACGCTACCTGTCATAAATTCAGAAGAATACCGCAATTCTCTGGAAACAATTCTGTATCTTTATACTCCGTGCACAAAGTACATTCCACCAAGCCCTCCAATAATCAGCCAAATTCTGTAACCTTCAGATATATACCAGCATTAAATTCAGATGAGTAGTCTACTTATCAGGCACAAATTCTGTATGTCTAAATCTCTGCACACTGTAAAATCAATCAAGTCTTCCATTATCAGTCAAATCCTTTCAGTTTCAAAACACTACCTGTAATAAATTCAGAAGAATACTCCAATTCTCAAATGATAATTCTGTATCTTTGTACTCTGTGCACAAAGTACATTCGACCAAGCCCTCCAATTATAAGCCAAATTCTTTTACTTTCAGATATATACCAGCAAAAAATTCACGTGAGTAGTCTAGTTATCAGGCACAAATTCTGTACGTCTCAATCTGTGCAAACTGTAAAATCAATCAAGGCTTCCAATTATCAGTCAAATCATTTCACTTTCAGAAACCTACCTGTCATAAATTCAGAAGAATACTCCAATTCTCTAGAAAGAATTCTATATATTTATACTGTGTACACAAACTATTTTCCACCAAGACCTCGAATTATCAGCCAAATTCTGTAAATTTAAGATGTACACAAGCATTAAATTCAGAAGAGTAGTCTAGTTATCAGGCAAAAATTCTTTATGTGTAAATCTCAGCACACTATAAAATGAACCAAAGCTTCCAATTATCAGTCAAATCCTTTCAGTTTCAGAAAGCTACCTATAATAAATTCAGAAGAATACTCCAATTCTCTGAAAACAATTCTGTATCTTTTATACTGTGTGCACAAAATACATTCCACCAAGTCCTCAAGTTATCAGCCAAAATTCTTTAACTTTCAGATATATACCAGCATTAAATTCAGAGGAGTAGTCTAGTTATCAAGCACAAATTCTGTATGTGTAAATTTGTGTACACTGTAAAATCGATCAAGTCTTCCAATTATCAGTCAATCCTTTCAGTTTCAGAAAGGTACCTGTCATAAATTCAGAAGAATACTCCAATTATCTGGAAAGAATTCTCTATCTTTTATACTGTGTGCACAAAGTACATTCCACCAAGCCCTCCAATTATCACCCAAATCCTGCAACTTTCAGATACATACCAGCATTAAATTCACAAAAGTAGTCTAGTTATCACGTACAAATTCCATATGTTTTATCGTGTGCACACTGTAAAACCAATCAAGTCTGCCAATTATCAGTCAAATCCTATCACGTTAAGAAAGCCACCTGTAATAAATTCAGAAGAATACTCCAAGCCTTGGACGAGAATTCCGTATGTTTATACTGTGTGCACAAATTATATTCCACCAAGCTCTCCAAGTATCAGAAAATTCTATAACTTTCAGATATATACCTGCATTAAATTCAAAGGAGTAGTCTAGTTATCAGGCACAAATTCTGTATGTTGTATTGTGTACACACAGTAAATTCAAACATGTCCTCGAATTATCGGTCAAATCCTTTTAGTTTCAGAAAGTTACCTTTCATACATTCAGAAGAATATTCCAAGTCTTAGACGAGAAATATGTATTTTTATACTGTGTACATTCAATAAAGCACTCGAATTATCGACCAAATTCTGTAACTTTCAGATATATACCACCATTAAAGTCAGAGTAGTCTAGTTACCATTTTTAACCAACACCGAGCATTTACAGCAGAAGACAGCTTGCCTTCTCTTCCGATTGGCTCGGGCGTTGCTAAGCGACGCCGACGGGAGATTCCGATTGGCCGCGAAATTCAAAATGGCGGCGAAAGGACGGCGCTTTCCGATTGGCCAAGGGCGGGCACGTGAAGCAGGAACGGGCGACGCGCGATTCCGATTGGCCGAAAAATCCAAGACGGCCGCGAGAGGACGCGGCCTTCCGATTGGCTCGGGCGTTGCTAAGCGACGCCGACGGGAGATTCCGATTGGCCGAAAAAGTCAAGATGGCCGCGAGAGGACGCGGCCTTCCGATTGGCTCGGGCGTTGCTAAGCGACGCCGACGCGCGATTCCCATTAGCCGAGAAATTCAAGATGGCGGACGAATCGACGCCGCTTTCCGATTGGCCGCGGGCGGCCACGTGAACCGGGAACGGGCGACGCGCGATTCCGATTGGCCGGCAGGTAAAAAAGCCGAAAAAATTCGAAAAAAAGCAGAAAAAACCCAAAGAAGCGGCAGTAAAAAAGCAGAAAAAAAACCCAGAAGCAAGGGAGATTAAAGGCGGAAGCGAGGGAGCGATCAGGGAGAAGAAATTGGCGAAGAAAGGCAGAAAAGTGGCAGGAAAATATAGAAAACCGCGGGAAAAAAGCAGAAAACGCACAGAGAAAAGGCTGAGAGAAGGCAGAGGGAGGACAGAAGAGAGGCAGGAGAACGGCGGAAAAAAATAGCAGAAGAGAGACAGAAAACGTTGGAAACGAATTTTGAAATGACAGGAAAAACGGCAGTTCAAAGGCTGAGCAACGGCACTAAAACGTGGCAGGAAGCAAGAAGTAAGGCAGGAGAAATACAGAAGAAAGGCAGAAAACCGCTAGAAAATCGTTAGGGAAAAGGTAGAAGAGAAAGGCACAACAAACACATGAAACGCAGATTAAAGCCTGCCATCTCGTTTTCCGCCACTGGGTGGCAGCGCCGCGCGGCTCCCGGGCTGCGATCTCGTTTTCCGCCACTGGGAGGCAGCGCCGAGCGTCCCGGGCTGCGATCTCGTTTTCCGCCACTGGGTGGCAGCGCCGAGCGTCCCGGGCTGCAATCTCGTTTTCCGCCACTGGGTGGCAGCGCCGAGCGTCCCGGGCTGCGATCTCGTTTTCCGCCACTGGGTGGCAGCGCCGCGCGGCTCCCGGGCTGCGATCTCGTTGTCCGCCACTGGGTGGCAGCGCCGAGCGTCCCGGGCTGCGATCTCGTTGTCCGCCACCGGGAGGCAGCGCCGCACCGGTCCCGGCTGCAATACCGCCCGTCGCCACCGGGTGGCAGCGCCGAGCGCACCGCGGCCCGTTTCCGCCAGGGGGCAGCACCGAGCCGCTCTTCTTGCGGCAACGCGGGGACACCCTGAGCGGGCCCGGGAGCAAGGTCCCGGGGAGACGCAGAACGGCAGGCAGAGAAGCAAAGGCCTGAAATCGAGAGCGGGAAAACACGTTGAAAAGGCAGCTCTGACACGGAGGGACAGTTTCTCTAACTTATTTTAAAGCACTGTTTTACCTACCACGGAGGCAAGGATGATTATACCTAAAACTGGTAAAAACCTGAGCAGTTATTCCTCACTGTCACTCACCTGTACTAAGGTTTCATGAGTGAAATGCTGGCAATTCCAAACTGTAGACAGACAAGTACCAGGGAGGGTGTGGAGGCTCCTTCCTTCGAGGTCTTCAAGACCCGCCTGGACGTGTTCTTACGTGACCTGATCTAGCCGGACCTGCTTCTGCAGGTAGGTTGCTCTAGATGATCTCTAAAGGTCCTATAGCTGCATCTCGAACGTGCTAGTCCTTCTATAGCCTCATAAAATCCACTCCCTCGCTTGACACAGAAGGACTATCCACAACGGATCTTGCCAAAAAATGCCCTTGTGCTGTGGAGGACACGGGAGTTTTTCCATCAAGACCGCTCTAGTCACCGAGATGTTTACCAAAGAAAACACCCACAGCCGAGATAGCCTCAGATTTCAGGTCTTGTGCACGTATACGTGGGAGAAGACCTCCATAACTCACGCTACTAGCATTACAGGGGAAAAAAAACGATGACGAAGGAGGTAATCGGAAGAACACCTTATTTAGGAAACAGCTCCGGGAAAAAAAAACCAAAAAACCACAACATACCACGGTAGCAATGCCAGAACATCTGGGCAGCTGGGCTGCACTGCACTTTGTTACTAGCAAACATCTCTCTAGTGCGGACATCGTCACCTCATACTTATTCCCCGTCTTGCCCAAATCCCCTCGGGAAGCTCGTGGCAGAGCAGAAAATACTGTGACAAGCACCGGGCCCAGCCAGCCCCTTTATAGTTAGCCAGACTTCTCTACTCTTTCAGCTTGGAGAAAAAAATCCCCGGTAAGAGCACGTGGCTCCTCGCGTCCCTTTGTGCCGAGCTGGTAACTGCCTGGGTTGCAGTTATGTACAGATGCTAGAGTCAGACACCAACAGTAACAAATTAGCAGAGAAGTCTGACCATCTGGTAAAGAGTTGATTTCTTTACTCTTCACCGTGGTAGACCAACATAGCTCAAGATCTCGCCGAGTCGGGGTATAAAACATATGGTCACTTAACCCAGCCAGGTCAGGGTCCCAGCTGCCTCCCACCCAAAAGCCCTGCATGGGAAACCTCTCCCCTCCTCAGCAGTTCCCAAAGTCAATCTCAAGCAGCTGCACCGCAAGGCAAAGGCAGCTCAGGCTGTCAGCACGGAAAGAGGAAAGCCAGAAATCTAACGGGTAAGTGCAGAAGCCCGGGAAAACGTAATCAAGCTTTAAATACGGACTTTTCCTAAAAGGTCCCAGGTGAGCCACTGCAGAGAAGGCAAACTGTCTTCTCTGCTGTAAATGCTCTGCTGTATGCAAGGAGAGAGCAGCTCTCACCTGGCACCGCTGCCTCCTCCAGCCAGGGCACACCACCAGCCCACAGGGAAACTGCGATGCCTCCAGTACGGAGAGGGAAAGCAATAAGCAAACCTTAGGAGGCCATGCAGCTGGGCACTAGCTACCTGTTCTCGGAATTAACTTCCCCGGGTTGGCGGGATCTCTACTTTCAACTTGGAAACCAGCTCTCTAGCTGTGTGGGGAATGCCAGAGCTGGACTGACTCAAACCTCAGCTAACAAGCCGTCAGCTCAGCTTCCCGCACGCTCACTGTCCCGAGCATCTGCTGACACTCTTTCCAAGCAGGATGAGTCTCCTTATCTCAACAGGACTCACAAGGTCAGAGCCCACGGCCGAGCCTACAGCAACATCTTTTAGCTCTTAAAACAAACCAGAAACAACATAACGAGAGAAAGATCCTCACCTTACCAAACCTCTGCTCTGTTCCTTGAGGGACAGTCAGCCCCGCAGCTATGCCAAGGAAAGCTACAGGTCCCCAAAACCTCAGGAAATCAAAGGCCAAAGCAAACCAACAGCAGGTAGAGCAGAGACGTGCCAGCACGGCATCAGGGCAGTCAGTGGCCCCACAGGGATGGGGCAAAGCCCACCTCTCTGCAGCAGCCAGGACGCTGCCTGGGCTGACAGACCGTGTCCTTCCGTGCCTTTTAAACCCATCTCTGCTGTGGGATGGTAGGTCCCACGGAGACACTGAAAGACCACCTCTGAAACAGGAAGAGTCCACAACATCTCAGCAACCTCCTCTCCTTCCCGCTCCCCCGGGCACAGCTCGGGGCTGCAGACCCGGGCTGAAAGACAAACGGATCAGAAACACACGCCTTACCCCACAGCAGGATTGCCTCATCTTAAACACCTCCGACATCTTTCAGCAGCTCCTCAGACACCCCACCCCGCTTCTGCTCATCCCTATCCCTGAGGCTTTCACCTGCTTCTCGAGCTTCAGGCAGCAGCTCCCACAGAGACGGTTCACGGGCACCACCGGGAGCAGTGAGGTGTTGACCAGCTCCCCCAGACTCACCCCCTCAGGCATCCACTGTGAAAAAGAGACCAGAACTGTCCTCCCAGAGACAAAAGGAGCACAAGCAGAGAGGGCGACTCCCCCGAAACCCCCACACTGTACCCTTCCTCTGGGTTAGAGGACAGTCTTGGGGAACAGGGCGATCCCAAAAGCTGGTCCCGTGGGAAGCCCGTGGCAGGGTGAGCACAGCTGCCTCTGCCAGGAGCTCTCAGCAGCACTTTGGGTTGTGTGGGCCCCCCCAATCCCCCCTCTCCTCCCCTCGTGCAGATGCTTTCACCCATTAGAGAGATTCAAAAAAGCTGCGGTATGGCTTTTGGCCACCGGGTGGCAGCGGCGAGCGCAACGTTCCGATTGGCGGCGGCGTTGCCCGGCAACGGCGACCCGCGATTCCGATTGGCCGCGAACTTCAAAATGGCGGCGAAACGACGGCGCTTTCCGATTGGCCGCGGGCGGGCACGTGAAGCAGGAACGGGCGACGCGCGATTCCGATTGGCCGAAAAATCCAAGATGGCCGCGAGAGGACGCGGCCTTCCGATTGGCTCGGGCGTTGCTAAGCGACGCCGACGCGCGATTCCCATTGGCCGAGAAACTCAAGATGGCGAACGAAACGACGCCGCTTTCCGATTGGCCGCGGGCGGCCACGTGAACCGGGAACGGGCGACGCGCGATTCCGATTGGCCGGCAGGTAAAAAAGCCGAAAAAATTCGAAAAAAAGCAGAAAAAACCCAAAGAAGCGGCAGTAAAAAAGCAGAAAAAAAACCCAGAAGCAAGGGAGATTAAAGGCGGAAGCGAGGGAGCGATCAGGGAGAAGAAATTGGCGAAGAAAGGCAGAAAAGTGGCAGGAAAATATAGAAAACCGCGGGAAAAAAGCAGAAAACGCACAGAGAAAAGGCTGAGAGAAGGCAGAGGGAGGACAGAAGAGAGGCAGGAGAACGGCGGAAAAAAATAGCAGAACAGAGACAGAAAACGTTGGAAACGAATTTTGAAACGACAGGAAAAACGGCAGTTCAAAGGCTGAGCAACGGCACCAAAACGTGGGAGGAAGCAAGAAGTAAGGCAGGAGAAATACAGAAGAAAGGCAGAAAACCGCTAGAAAATCGTTAGGGAAAAGGTAGAAGAGAAAGGCACAACAAACACATGAAACGCAGATTAAAGCCTGCCATCTCGTTTTCCGCCACTGGGTGGCAGCGCCGAGTGCTGTGTGCATAAAATACATTCCACCAAGCCCTCCAATTATCAGTCAAATTCTGTAACATTCAGATATATACCAGCATTATATTCAGAGGAGTAGTCTAGTTATCAAGCACAAATTCTGTATGTGTAAATCTCTGCACACTGTAAAATCAATCAAGTCTTCCAATTATCAGTCAAATCCTTTCAGTTTCAGAAAGGTACCTGTCATAAATTCAGAAGAATACTCCAATTCTCTGGAAAGAATTCTCTATCTTTTATACTGTGTGCACAAAGTACATTCCACCAAGCCCTCCAATTATCACCCAAATCCTGCAACTTTCAGATATACACCAGCATTAAATTCAGAGGAGTAGTCTAGTTACCAGGCACAAAATCTGTATGTCTAAATCTGTGCACACTATAAAATCAACCAAGTCTTTTAATTATCAGTCAAATCCTTTCAGTTTCAGAAAGCTGCCTGCAATAACTTAAGAAGAATACTCCAATTCTTAGATAACAATTCTGTACCTTTATACTGTGTACACAAAGCACATTCCACCAAGTTGTCCAATTATCAGCAAAATTCTGTAACATTCAGATATATACCAGCATTAAATTCAGAGGAGTAATCAAGTTATCAGGCACAAAGTCTGTATGTCTAAATATATGCATAATGTAAAACTAATCAAGTCTTCCAATTATCAGTCAAATCCTTTCAGTTTCAGAAAGCTACCTGTCATAAATTCAGAAGAATACTCCAATTCTCTGGAAAGAATTCTGTATATTTATACTGTGTACACAAAATACATTCCACCAAGCCCTCCAATTATCAGCCAAATTCTGCAACTTTCAGATATATACCAGCATTAAATTTACAAAAGTAGTCTAGTTACCAGGCACAAAATCTATATGTCTAAATCTGTGCACACTGTAAAATCAATGAATTCTTTTAATTATCAGTCAAATCCTTTCCGTTTCAGAAAGCTACCTGTCATAAATTCAGAAGAATACTGTAATTCTCTGGAATGAATTCTATACCTTTATACTATGTGCACAAAGCACATTCCACCAAGACCTCCAATAATCAAAAAATTCTTTAACTTTCAGATATACACCAGCATTAAATTCAGAGGAGTACTCTAGTTGTCAGGCACAAATTCTGTATGTTTTATTGTGTACACACTGTAAATTCAACCATGTCCTCCAATTATCAGTCAAATCCTTTCAGATTCAGAAAGCTACCTGTCATAAATTCAAAAGAATACTGTAATTCTCTGGAAAGAATTCTCTATCTTTTATACTGTGTGCACAAAGTACATTCCACCAGGCCATTCAATTATCAGCCAAAACTCTTTAACTTTCAGATACATAGCAGCATTAAATTCAGATGAGTAGTCTACTTATCAGGCACAAATTCTGTATGTCTAAATCTCTGCACACTGTAAAATCAATCAAGTCTTCCAATTATCAGTCAAATCCTTTCAGTTTCAAAACGCTACCTGTCATAAATTCAGAAGAATACTCCAATTCTCAAGTGATAATTCTGTATCTTTGTACTCTGTGCACAAAGTACATTCGACCAAGCCCTCCAATTATAAGCCAAATTCTTTTACTTTCAGATATATACCAGCAAAAAATTCACGTGAGTAGTCTAGTTATCAGGCACAAATTCTGTACGTCTCAATCTGTGCAAACTGTAAAATCAATCAAGGCTTCCAATTATCAGTCAAATCATTTCACTTTCAGAAACCTACCTGTCATAAATTCAGAAGAATACTCCAATTCTCTAGAAAGAATTCTATATATTTATACTGTGTACACAAACTATTTTCCACCAAGACCTCGAATTATCAGCCAAATTCTGCAAATTTAAGACGTATACAAGCATTAAATTCAGAAGAGTAGTCTAGTTATCAGGCAAAAATTCTTTATGTGTAAATCTCAGCACACTATAAAATGAACCAAAGCTTCCAATTATCAGTCAAATCCTTTCAGTTTCAGAAAGCTACCTATAATAAATTCAGAAGAATACTCCAATTCTCTGAAAACAATTCTGTATCTTTTATACTGTGTGCACAAAATACATTCCACCAAGTCCTCAAGTTATCAGCCAAAATTCTTTAACTTTCAGATATATACCAGCATTAAATTCAGAGGAGTAGTCTAGTTATCAAGCACAAATTCTGTATGTGTAAATTTGTGTACACTGTAAAATCAATCAAGTCTTCCAATTATCAGTCAAATCCTTTCAGTTTCAGAAAGCTACCTGTCATAAATTCAGAAGAATACTCCAATTCTCTGGAAAGAATTCTCTATCTTTTACACTGTGTGCACAAAGTACATTCCACCAAGCCTTCCAATTCTCAGCCAAATTCTGTAACTTTCAGATACATACCAGCATTAAATTCACAAAAGTAGTCTAGTTATCACGTACAAATTCCGTATGTTTTATCGTGTGCACACTGTAAAACCAATCAAGTCTGCCAATTATCAGTCAAATCCTATCACGTTAAGAAAGCCACCTGTAATAAATTCAGAAGAATACTCCAAGCCTTGGACGAGAATTCCGTATTTTTATACTGTGTGCACAAATTATATTCCACCAAGCTCTCCAAGTATCAGAAAATTCTATAACTTTCAGATATATACCTGCATTAAATTCAAAGGAGTAGTCTAGTTATCAGGCACAAATTCTGTATGTTGTATTGTGTACACACAGTAAATTCAAACATGTCCTCGAATTATCGGTCAAATCCTTTTAGTTTCAGAAAGTTACCTTTCATACATTCAGAAGAATATTCCAAGTCTTAGACGAGAAATATGTATTTTTATACTGTGTACATTCAATAAAGCACTCGAATTATCGACCAAATTCTGTAACTTTCAGATATATACCACCATTAAAGTCAGAGGAGTAGTCTAGTTACCCTTTTTAACCAACACTGAGCTCTTTTCAGCAGCAGGACACCGGAGCCCTCATTACAAGCCCGAGGCCAGTAACGAAGCAGGAGGAAAGCCACGTGTATCCCCGTATCAGGTGCCTCTGGGAAAGAGGAGAAGCAAAGCCCACTAAACATCGATCAGTATCCTGCAGCTGTGGCACACGCCTGACGTGGCCCTCCCATCCTGCAACCGAGACGCCCTGAAGGGACAAAAAAGGGCTGAGCTGCCCCAAGGTCTCATTGCTCACCCCTGCCCCTCACTGAGCCAATCTGCTTGAACCCTTGAAAAGACTCAGTTGCTCATATACGTGGGGACAAGGACAGGAAAATTCAGTTCCTACTTGGTTGCTACCTTAGAGAGCAGTACTCGGAGGCAAGGCACTGATCCCAGGCATCACTCAGCTGGGTAAGAGCCAGTCAGCGCCAGCACAGCCCGGTGGGATGTGGGCAGCCAGGCACTCCCCAGGCCAGGCAGGACTCTGCCACAGCACAACCAAACTCAACCTGCTGCCTCCAGCTCCTCCACCAAGCTGGAAAAGCCTCTTTTTCTGCTGTTTAGGTTACGTTGCACATCAAGAGAGCTGTGCCCTGTGGGTGCTGTTAGGAAGCTGCGTGTTTGTGTGTGTGTGTGAAGGCAGTGGGGCTGCACGGCCTCATACTCACAAACTGCCGCCCGAGCTCGGCTTTGACGCGCTCGGCCTCGCTCTCAGCGGGGTGCGGGGCGTAGCTGAGGGCACCCATGCGGTTGCTTATCCACAGACAGGCTCTTCCTCGTGTAGAAGGAGCAGGTGCGGAAGCAGCTGAAGGGAGCGTCCTGCACGGCCGTGCCGAGCTGGGGGTCGCAGGGGGGATGTGTGCAGTCATCCTCCAGGCGCCAGGCCTCCCCTGGGGAGCAGAAGGACAAACCACCCCGGTCAGAGCCACAGCCTGGGCTACGTCCTACCGCTCCAGCCATTGGTGGGGGTCCCAGTGGACGGCCCAGCCCAGCCCCCCTCTGCCCACCCCACACCCAGCAGCACGGAGTCACAGAACGGTTTCAGCTGGAAGAGAGCTTGAAGCTCGTCGAGCGCAGCCTTTGTCCCAGCCCTATCGCCCACCAGCCCACTTCCCGTAGTGCAACATCCACCCGGCTCTGAAATCCCTCCAGGGACGGTCACTCCTGCACCTCCCTGGGCAGCCGCTCCAACGCCTGACAACCCTGTCAGCAAAGAAATTCCTCCTCAGATCCAGCTTGAACCTCCCCTGGTGCCACTTGCGGCCGTCTCCTCTCGTTCTATTGCTTGCTACTGGGGAGGACAGACCCACTCCCACCTCGCTACAGCTTCCTTTCAGGTAGTCGCAGAGAGCGAGAAGGGCTCCTCTGACCCTTGTTTTCTCCCCCAAATCCCTCCGTGGGCACCCTACAGCCCCCACAGCTGGAGGGCACATCCCTGCCACAAGCCCCTGGCCATTCCTTGCCCCCACCTGCCCCAGGCAGCACTCCCTGCTCCCGCCCTGCGCAGCCTCGTGTACCCACAGCTCCCAACATCTTTCTGGCAGAAATCAGTTAAAAACAGTCAAGCGTAACAAAGACTTGGCCAGAGTCAGGACCTCCGAGCGCTGCTGCAGGATTCAGTATTATTACTCAGAATAAAGGGAAAATCAGAAAATGAGAAAGACACGATTCACTGTAAAATAACACCATGATAAGAAACCTCAGCTCACTGGAATTCGAACCAGTAGAGGCCTTGAAGACCCCGAATGCTGAAAACAAAGAAGCTGGAGTGCAGACAGCTGCAGACAAGAAGGACTCGGAACGTGGAAAACAGAATTGCTTGCCTTCTGCTCCGTGGCATGGAAATCTACCGGAGACGCTGCACCAGTACAAACCAGAAGGAGCCTTACACCACAATACGAAGCGGGGATAGGTCATAAATATGTAATAGGCACTTCTGCGTACCCCTACCTGTACCCTGTACGTAGCCCTTTGTTATACAATAAGGTGCACGGGCTGGGCAGAATTATCTCCCTCGCACCCACCGGCGCAATACATACCTGGTTCATAACCCTTCACCGTGTTGTAGCGTTTGTTCCGCACGTCAATTGGCGAGACAGGCAGGAGACCCTCTCGGCCCGGCTGCTGGACCGGGCGGGGCGTGGGACATTCTGGGTGCGCCACCAGACTGCTTCTCCAGAGAGTCTCCCATCCCCATCCCATCGCTGCAGGGGAAGAGACCGACCGGCGAGCGGGCCGGGAACGTAAACTGGGAAGCCTGCAGGGGTATAGGGGATGAGTCCATAAGCCGCGTATGGGACACCTCACGCTGTGACGGGGAGTAGCGGAGATCACCAAGACCCTGTAAGTTGTAACGGGGGGTATAAGTACCCCTTGCGCCCGGGTGAGGGAGCGATACTGCTCGCCCCTGGGGAATTAGCGAGTTCGCTGGTACGGTAACTTGGGCGCTCCTCGCTGGGACAGCGGGGGCAACGTGTGTGGTATATAATTGCTTGCAGAATTGCTGTACCGGTACCGTGCATATTTTAGCATGGCTAAAGTTACCAAAGCAAGTAGCGATTATGCATTGTCAAGCTCACCAAAACGGAACAACTGCACAAGAGGTAGCCAATTCGGCGGCAGATCAGGAAGCAAAGACAGCAGCTGAAAAAGGTACAGCAGAGATACCCTCTCTGATTCCGGATGGAAAAATCCCAATCAACCAAATTCCTAACCATTCAAAAGACGACCAGAAATCGATTCAGAATTTAGGGGGAAAACCAGAGAACAACGGTTGGGCTACACCACCACAGGTGACAGTAGCGGTGCCGAGCACACTACTTTTGGGTTCTAATCCTGGCTGAACATAGAAAGTCTCACTGGGGAGTCAAAGCCCTACGTAAGTATCTGAGCAAACGCATTGTCGCCTATAACTTGTACACAACCATCAAACAAGAAACACAACAATGTGAGATTTGGGAAGGGTACTTCCCCTGGACAGTGGTGGCAAATTGACTTTTCAGAACTTGAAAGAAAAAGGCGGTTCCAATATCTACTTGTACTAACTGATACCTTTTCAGGATGGCCAGAAGCATTCCCTTGCCAAACAAACAAGGCTAAAGAGGTAACTAAGGCTTTACTACATGAAGTAACACCGAGATTTGGGATCCCAGCAGTAATATCCTCAGACAGAGACCCTCATTTTGTGACCAAAATTACCCAACAAATTAGTCGGGTTCTGGGGATAGACTGGCAGTTGCACACTCCCTAAAGACCCCAAGCAACGGGCCAGGTAAAGAAGATGAACCACTTCCTTAAATTACAGATTGAAAAATTGTGCCGAGAAACCGGAATAGCCTGGCCTCTGTTACGACCTCTAGCCTTGTTGCGAACAAGAACCAAACTGAGGGCTAAGGAGACATTAAGTCCCTTCAAAATACTCTATGTAAGACCCTCTTCAGTTCAGGGGGGAACCTCAACAAAAGCTGCTGCCGAGATGTTAACTGACTACATAATAAGCTTAAAAAAAAAGTCCACCTCAGAAAAGTAGAAAAACTGGTTCTGGGGAACAGAGCTCCTGGCTTGGAGCAGGCTAATGGACAGGAGCTTTTCTGTCCCTGAATTAGGTCAAAGAATCAGCTTTCGGCTGCCGCTCTGGAAAGAGGGGAGATGTGAGCATGCTAGCAGGCAGCAGCACGGCCAGGTGCATCCCACCAGCCAGAGCCCATCAGCACTCACCAGCCCGAGCAGAGGGACGGTCGGTGGAGCAACACGCCCGTACCTCTCAGGCGTCCAGCTGCGGTTGAGATCGGGCTGGGAAAGTCTCCTCTCCCCCGCGCCGAGAAGAGGAAATGGCGTTCAAAATGGCGGCGAAAACGGCGGGAATTTTCTGATTGGCTGCTGTCGCGCGGGGCACCCGGCAGGAGAGAGAGCTTAAAAAAAGCTGCGGTATGGCTTTTGGCCACCGGGTGGCAGCGGCGAGCGCAACGTTCCGATTGGCGGCGGCGTTGCCGGGCAACGGCGACGCGCGATTCCGATTGGCCGCGAACTTCAAAATGGCGGCGAAACGACGGCGCTTTCCGATTGGCCGCGGGCGGGCACGTGAAGCAGGAACGGGCGACGCGCGATTCCGATTGGCCGAAAAATCCAAGATGGCCGCGAAAGGACGCGGCGTTTCTATTGGCTCGGGCGTTGCTAAGCGACACCGACGGGAGATTCCGATTGGCCGAAAAATTCAAGATGGCCGCGAGAGGACACGGCGTTCCGATTGGCTCGGGCGTTGCTAAGCTACGCCGACGCGCGATTCCCATTGGCCGAGATATTCAAGATGGCGGACGAAGCGACGCCGCTTTCCGATTGGCCGCGGGCGGCCACGTGAACCGGGAACGGGCGACGCGCGATTCCGATTGGCCGGCAGGTAAAAAAGCCGAAAAAATTCGAAAAAAAGCAGAAAAAACCCAAAGAAGCGGCAGTAAAAAAGCAGAAAAAAAACCCAGAAGCAAGGGAGATTAAAGGCGGAAGCGAGGGAGCGATCAGGGAGAAGAAATTGGCGAAGAAAGGCAGAAAAGTGGCAGGAAAATGTGGAAAACCGCGGGAAAAAAGCAGAAAACGCACAGAGAAAAGGCTGAGAGAAGGCAGAGGGAGGACAGAAGAGAGGCAGGAGAACGGCGGAAAAAAATAGCAGAACAGAGACAGAAAACGTTGGAAACGAATTTTGAAACGACAGGAAAAAAGGCAGTTCAAAGGCTGAGCAACGGCACTAAAACGTGGGAGGAAGGAAGAATACAGGAGAAATACCGAAGAAAGGCAGAAAATCGGTAGAAAATCGTTAGGGAACAGGTAGAAGAGAAAGGCACAACAAACACATGAAACGCAGATTAAAGCCTGTCATCTCGTTTTCCGCCACTGGGTGGCAGCGCCGCGCGGCTCCCGGGCTGCCATCTTGTTTTCCGCCACTGGGAGGCAGCGCCGAGCGTCCCGGGCTGCCATCTTGTTTTCCGCCACTGGGAGGCAGCGCCGAGCGTCCCGGGCTGCCATCTTGTTTTCCGCCACTGGGAGGCAGCGCCGAGCGTCCCGGGCTGCGATCTCGTTGTCCGCCACTGGGTGGCAGCGCCGAGCGTCCCGGGCTGCGATCTCGTTTTCCGCCACTGGGTGGCAGCGCCGAGCGTCCCGGGCTGCGATCTCGTTGTCCGCCACTGGGTGGCAGCGCCGAGCGTCCCGGGCTGCGATCTCGTTGTCCGCCACCGGGAGGCAGCGCCGCACCGGTCCCGGCTGCAATACCGCCCGTCGCCACCGGGTGGCAGCGCCGAGCGCACCGCGGCCCGTTTCCGCCAGGGGGCAGCACCGAGCCGCTCTTCTTGCGGCAACGCGGGGACACCCTGAGCGGGCCCGGGAGCAAGGTCCCGGGGAGACGCAGAACGGCAGGCAGAGAAGCAAAGGCCTGAAATCGAGAGCGGGAAAACACGTTGAAAAGGCAGCTCTGACACGGAGGGACAGTTTCTCTAACTTATTTTAAAGCACTGTTTTACCTACCACGGAGGCAAGGATGATTATACCTAAAACTGGTAAAAACCTGAGCAGTTATTCCTCACTGTCACTCACCTGTACTAAGGTTTCATGAGTGAAATGCTGGCAATTCCAAACTGTAGACAGACAAGTACCAGGGAGGGTGTGGAGGCTCCTTCCTTCGAGGTCTTCAAGACCCGCCTGGACGTGTTCTTACGTGACCTGATCTAGCCGGACCTGCTTCTGCAGGTAGGTTGCTCTAGATGATCTCTAAAGGTCCCCTCCAACCCCCACCATGCTGTGATTCTACGATAGGTACAGTAAGAACCGTAATAGTACTTGCCGGTACACGCTCTTGGACTGAATAGTACTTGGGGGGGGGAAATGCCCTATATCACCGTCAACGTAAAACAAATATGGGTATCCAAGTCCCACGAAGCCCGTAACACCTGCCTTTATAGGAGTTCCAGAGTAACAGCAAAATATTCCTTTCACATTTCTCAGAATAAAGCAAAGTTGTTACGATGAAAGCAAAAAAACCCAAAAAACCCACCAACTAAGGAAAAGAGTCAGTTAGCCATTTACAAGGGAAAACGAAGCTATTAAAGGTATCGGTTAAATAAGGATGGATACACTGCTACAGCCATAGAGAAAGTCTGCAAAGACATTACAATTCCTCTTATATAATTCTTTGGTTGTTTTCTGATTTAGGGGCTGGCTAAAGCTAGCTGCACCACTAAGCCTATAGCTGCATCTCGAACGTGCTAGTCCTTCTATAGCCTCATAAAATCCACTCCCTCGCTTGACACAGAAGGACTATCCACAACGGATCTTGCCAAAAAATGCCCTTGTGCTGTGGAGGACACGGGAGTTTTTCCATCAAGACCGCTCTAGTCACCGAGATGTTTACCAAAGAAAACACCCACAGCCGAGATAGCCTCAGATTTCAGGTCTTGTGCACGTATACGTGGGAGAAGACCTCCATAACTCACGCTACTAGCATTACAGGGGAAAAAAAACGATGACGAAGGAGGTAATCGGAAGAACACCTTATTTAGGAAACAGCTCCGGGAAAAAAAAACCAAAAAACCACAACATACCACGGTAGCAATGCCAGAACATCTGGGCAGCTGGGCTGCACTGCACTTTGTTACTAGCAAACATCTCTCTAGTGCGGACATCGTCACCTCATACTTATTCCCCGTCTTGCCCAAATCCCCTCGGGAAGCTCGTGGCAGAGCAGAAAATACTGTGACAAGCACCGGGCCCAGCCAGCCCCTTTATAGTTAGCCAGACTTCTCTACTCTTTCAGCTTGGAGAAAAAAATCCCCGGTAAGAGCACGTGGCTCCTCGCGTCCCTTTGTGCCGAGCTGGTAACTGCCTGGGTTGCAGTTATGTACAGATGCTAGAGTCAGACACCAACAGTAACAAATTAGCAGAGAAGTCTGACCATCTGGTAAAGAGTTGATTTCTTTACTCTTCACCGTGGTAGACCAACATAGCTCAAGATCTCGCCGAGTCGGGGTATAAAACATATGGTCACTTAACCCAGCCAGGTCAGGGTCCCAGCTGCCTCCCACCCAAAAGCCCTGCATGGGAAACCTCTCCCCTCCTCAGCAGTTCCCAAAGTCAATCTCAAGCAGCTGCACCGCAAGGCAAAGGCAGCTCAGGCTGTCAGCACGGAAAGAGGAAAGCCAGAAATCTAACGGGTAAGTGCAGAAGCCCGGGAAAACGTAATCAAGCTTTAAATACGGACTTTTCCTAAAAGGTCCCAGGTGAGCCACTGCAGAGAAGGCAAACTGTCTTCTCTGCTGTAAATGCTCTGCTGTATGCAAGGAGAGAGCAGCTCTCACCTGGCACCGCTGCCTCCTCCAGCCAGGGCACACCACCAGCCCACAGGGAAACTGCGATGCCTCCAGTACGGAGAGGGAAAGCAATAAGCAAACCTTAGGAGGCCATGCAGCTGGGCACTAGCTACCTGTTCTCGGAATTAACTTCCCCGGGTTGGCGGGATCTCTACTTTCAACTTGGAAACCAGCTCTCTAGCTGTGTGGGGAATGCCAGAGCTGGACTGACTCAAACCTCAGCTAACAAGCCGTCAGCTCAGCTTCCCGCACGCTCACTGTCCCGAGCATCTGCTGACACTCTTTCCAAGCAGGATGAGTCTCCTTATCTCAACAGGACTCACAAGGTCAGAGCCCACGGCCGAGCCTACAGCAACATCTTTTAGCTCTTAAAACAAACCAGAAACAACATAACGAGAGAAAGATCCTCACCTTACCAAACCTCTGCTCTGTTCCTTGAGGGACAGTCAGCCCCGCAGCTATGCCAAGGAAAGCTACAGGTCCCCAAAACCTCAGGAAATCAAAGGCCAAAGCAAACCAACAGCAGGTAGAGCAGAGACGTGCCAGCACGGCATCAGGGCAGTCAGTGGCCCCACAGGGATGGGGCAAAGCCCACCTCTCTGCAGCAGCCAGGACGCTGCCTGGGCTGACAGACCGTGTCCTTCCGTGCCTTTTAAACCCATCTCTGCTGTGGGACGGTAGGTCCCACGGAGACACTGAAAGACCACCTCTGAAACAGGAAGAGTCCACAACATCTCAGCAACCTCCTCTCCTTCCCGCTCCCCCGGGCACAGCTCGGGGCTGCAGACCCGGGCTGAAAGACAAACGGATCAGAAACACACGCCTTACCCCACAGCAGGATTGCCTCATCTTAAACACCTCCGACATCTTTCAGCAGCTCCTCAGACACCCCACCCCGCTTCTGCTCATCCCTATCCCTGAGGCTTTCACCTGCTTCTCGAGCTTCAGGCAGCAGCTCCCACAGAGACGGTTCACGGGCACCACCGGGAGCAGTGAGGTGTTGACCAGCTCCCCCAGACTCACCCCCTCAGGCATCCACTGTGAAAAAGAGACCAGAACTGTCCTCCCAGAGACAAAAGGAGCACAAGCAGAGAGGGCGACCCCCCCGAAACCCCCACACTGTACCCTTCCTCTGGGTTAGAGGACAGTCTTGGGGAACAGGGCGATCCCAAAAGCTGGTCCCGTGGGAAGCCCGTGGCAGGGTGAGCACAGCTGCCTCTGCCAGGAGCTCTCAGCAGCACTTTGGGTTGTGTGGGCCCCCCCAATCCCCCCTCTCCTCCCCTCGTGCAGATGCTTTCACCCATTTTTAACCAACACCGAGCTCTTTTCAGCAGCAGGACACCGGAGCCCTCATTACAAGCCCGAGGCCAGTAACGCAGCAGGAGGAAAGCCACGTGTATCCCCGTATCAGGTGCCTCTGGGAAAGAGGAGAAGCAAAGCCCACTGAACATTGATCAGTATCCTGTAGCTGTGGCACATGCCTGCCGTGGCCCTCCCATCCTGCAACCGAGACGCCCTGAAGGGACAAAAAGGGCTGAGCTGCCCCAAGGTCTCATTGCTCACCCCTGCCCCTCACTGAGCCAATCTGCTTGAACCCTTGAAAAGACTCAGTTGCTCATATACGTGGGGACAAGGACAGGAAAATTCAGTTCCTACTTGGTTGCTACCTTAGAGAGCAGTACTCGGAGGCAAGGCACTGATCCCAGGCATCACTCAGCTGGGTAAGAGCCAGTCAGCGCCAGCACAGCCCGGTGGGATGTGGGCAGCCAGGCACTCCCCAGGCCAGGCAGGACTCTGCCACAGCACAACCAAACTCAACCTGCTGCCTCCAGCTCCTCCACCAAGCTGGAAAAGCCTCTTTTTCTGCTGTTTAGGTTACGTTGCACATCAAGAGAGCTGTGCCCTGTGGGTGCTGTTAGGAAGCTGCGTGTTTGTGTGTGTGTGTGAAGGCAGTGGGGCTGCACAGCCTCATACTCACAAACTGCCGCCCGAGCTCGGCTTTGACGCGCTCGGCCTCGCGCTCAGCGGGGTGCGGGGCGTAGCTGAGGGCACCCATGCGGTTGCTTATCCACAGACGGGCTCTTCCTCGTGTAGAAGGAGCAGGTGCGGAAGCAGCTGAAGGGAGCGTCCTGCACGGCCGTGCCGAGCTGGGGGTCGCAGGGGGGATGTGTGCAGTCATCCTCCAGGCGCCAGGCCTCCCCTGGGGAGCAGAAGGACAAACCACCCCGGTCAGAGCCACAGCCTGGGCTACGTCCTACCGCTCCAGCCATTGGTGGGGGTCCCAGTGGACAGCCCAGCCCAGCCCCCCTCTGCCCACCCCACACCCAGCAGCACGGAGTCACAGAACGGTTTCAGCTGGAAGAGAGCTTGAAGCTCGTCGAGCGCAGCCTTTGTCCCAGCCCTATCGCCCACCAGCCCACTTCCCGTAGTGCAACATCCACCCGGCTCTGAAATCCCTCCAGGGACGGTCACTCCTGCACCTCCCTGGGCAGCCGCTCCAACGCCTGACAACCCTGTCAGCAAAGAAATTCCTCCTCAGATCCAGCTTGAATCTCCCCTGGTGCCACTTGCGGCCGTCTCCTCTCGTTCTATTGCTTGCTACTGGGGAGGACAGATCCACTCCCACCTCGCTACAGCTTCCTTTCAGGTAGTCGCAGAGAGCGAGAAGGGCTCCTCTGACCCTTGTTTTCTCCCCCAAATCCCTCCGTGGGCACCCTACAGCCCCCACAGCTGGAGGGCACATCCCTGCCACAAGCCCCTGGCCATTCCTTGCCCCCACCTGCCCCAGGCAGCACTCCCTGCTCCCGCCCTGCGCAGCCTCGTGTACCCACAGCTCCCAACATCTTTCTGGCAGGAATCAGTTAAAAACAGTCAAACATAACAAAGACTTGGCCAGAGTCAGGACCTCCGAGCGCTGCTGCAGGATTCAGTATTATTACTCAGAATAAAGGGAAAATCAGAAATTCAGAAAGACACGATTCACTGTAAAATAACACCATGATAAGAAACCTCAGCTCACTGGAATTCGAACCAGTAGAGGCCTTGAAGACCCCGAATGCTGAAAACAAAGAAGCTGGAGTGCAGACAGCTGCAGATAAGAAGGACTCGGAATGTGGAAAACAGAATTGCTTGCATTCTGCTCCGTGGCATGGAAATCTACCGGAGACGCTGCACAAGTACAAACCGGAAGGAGCCTTACACCACAATACGAAGCGGGGATAGGTCATAAATATGTAATAGGCACTTCTGCGTACCCCTACCTGTACCCTGTACGTAGCCCTTTGTTATACAATAAGGTGCACGGGCTGGGCAGAATTACCTCCCTCGCACCCACCGGCGCAATACATACCTGGTTCATAACCCTTCACCGTGTTGTAGCGTTTGTTCCGCACGTCAATTGGCGAGACAGGCAGGAGACCCTCTCGGCCCGGCTGCTGGACCGGGCGGGGCGTGGGACATTCTGGGTGCGCCACCAGACTGCTTCTCCAGAGAGTCTCCCATCCTCATCCCATCGCTGCAGGGGAAGAGACCGACCGGCGAGCGGGCCGGGAACTTAAACTGGGAAGCCTGCAGGGGTATAGGGGATGAGTCCATAAGCCGCGTACGGGACACCTCACGCTGTGACGGGGAGTAGCGGAGATCACCAAGACCCTGTAAGTCGTAAAGGGGGGTATAAGTACCCCTTGCGCCCGGGTGAGGGAGCGATACTGCTCGCCCCTGGGGAATTAGCGAGTTCGCTGGTACGGTAACTTGGGCGCTCCTCGCTGGGACAGCGGGGGCAACGTGTGTGGTATATAATTGCTTGCAGAATTGCTGTACCGGTACCGTGCATATTTTAGCATGGCTAAAGTTACCAAAGCAAGTAGCGATTATGCATTGCAAAGCTCACCAAAACGGAACAGCTGCACAAGAGGTAGCCAATTCGGCGGCAGATCAGGAAGCAAAGACAGCAGCTGAAAAAGGTACAGCAGAGATACCCTCTCTGATTCCGGATGGAAAAATCCCAATCAACCAAATTCCTAACCATTCAAAAGACGACCAGAAATCGATTCAGAATTTAGGGGGAAAAACAGAGAACAACGGTTGGGCTACACCACCACAGGTGACAGTAGCGGTGCCGAGCACACTACTTTTGGGTTCTAATCCTGGCTGAACATAGAAAGTCTCACTGGGGAGTCAAAGCCCTACGTAAGTATCTGAGCAAACGCATTGTCGCCTATAACTTGTACACAACCATCAAACAAGAAACACAACAATGTGAGATTTGGGAAGGGTACTTCCCCTGGACAGTGGTGGCAAATTGACTTTTCAGAACTTGAAAGAAAAAGGCGGTTCCAATATCTACTTGTACTAACTGATACCTTTTCAGGATGGCCAGAAGCATTCCCTTGCCAAACAAACAAGGCTAAAGAGGTAACTAAGGCTTTACTACATGAAGTAACACCGAGATTTGGGATCCCAGCAGTAATATCCTCAGACAGAGACCCTCATTTTGTGACCAAAATTACCCAACAAATTAGTCGGGTTCTGGGGATAGACTGGCAGTTGCACACTCCCTAAAGACCCCAAGCAACGGGCCAGGTAAAGAAGATGAACCACTTCCTTAAATTACAGATTGAAAAATTGTGCCGAGAAACCGGAATAGCCTGGCCTCTGTTACGACCTCTAGCCTTGTTGCGAACAAGAACCAAACTGAGGACTAAGGAGACATTAAGTCCCTTCAAAATACTCTATGTAAGACCCTCTTCAGTTCAGGGGGGAACCTCAACAAAAGCTGCTGCCGAGATGTTAACTGACTACATAATAAGCTTAAAAAAAAAGTCCACCTCAGAAAAGTAGAAAAACTGGTTCTGGGGAACAGAGCTCCTGGCTTGGAGCAGGCTAATGGACAGGAGCTTTTCTGTCCCTGAATTAGGTCAAAGAATCAGCTTTCGGCTGCCGCTCTGGAAAGAGGGGAGATGTGAGCATGCTAGCAGGCAGCAGCACGGCCAGGTGCATCCCACCACCCAGAGCCCATCAGCACTCACCAGCCCGAGCGGAGGGACGGTCGGTGGAGCAACACGCCCGTACCTCTCAGGCGTCCAGCTGCGGTTGAGATCGGGCTGGGAAAGTCTCCTCTCCCCCGCGCCGAGAAGAGGAAATGGCGTTCAAAATGGCGGCGAAAACGGCGGGAATTTTCTGATTGGCTGCTGTCGCGCGGGGCACCCGGCAGGAGAGAGAGCTTAAAAAAAGCTGCGGTATGGCTTTTGGCCACCGGGTGGCAGCGGCGAGCGCAACGTTCCGATTGGCGGCGGCGTTGCCGGGCAACGGCGACGCGCGATTCCGATTGGCCGCGAACTTTAAAATGGCGGCGAAACGACGGCGCTTTCCGATTGGCCGCGGGCGGGCACGTGAAGCAGGAACGGGCGACGCGCGATTCCGATTGGCCGAAAAATCCAAGATGGCCGCGAGAGGACGCGGCGTTTCTATTGGCTCGGGCGTTGCTAAGCGACGCCGACGCGCGATTCCGATTGGCCGAGAAACTCAAGATGGCGGACGAAACGGCGCCGCTTTCCGATTGGCCGCGGGCGGCCACGTGAACCGGGAACGGGCGACGCGCGATTCCGATTGGCCGAAAAATTCAAGATGGCCGCGAGAGGACACGGCGTTCCGATTGGCTCGGGCGTTGCTAAGCGACGCCGACGCGCGATTCCCATTGGCCGAGAAACTCAAGATGGCGAACGAAACGACGCCGCTTTCCGATTGGCCGCGGGCGGCCACGTGAACCGGGAACGGGCGACGCGCGATTCCGATTGGCCGGCAGGTAAAAAAGCCGAAAAAATTCGAAAAAAAGCAGAAAAAACCCAAAGAAGCGGCAGTAAAAAAGCAGAAAAAAAACCCAGAAGCAAGGGAGATATAAAGGCGGAAGCGAGGGAGCGATCAGGGAGAAGAAATTGGCGAAGAAAGGCAGAAAAGTGGCAGGAAAATATAGAAAACCGCGGGAAAAAAGCAGAAAACGCACAGAGAAAAGGCTGCGAGAAGGCAGAGGGAGGACAGAAGAGAGGCAGGAGAACGGCGGAAAAAATATCAGAATAGAGACAGAAAACGTTGGAAACGAATTTTGAAACGACAGGAAAAACGGCAGTTCAAAGGCTGAGCAACGGCACTAAAACGTGGGAGGAAGGAAGAATACAGGAGAAATACCGAAGAAAGGCAGAAAATCGGTAGAAAATCGTTAGGGAACAGGTAGAAGAGAAAGGCACAACAAACACATGAAACGCAGATTAAAGCCTGTCATCTCGTTTTCCGCCACTGGGTGGCAGCGCCGCGCGGCTCCCGGGCTGCCATCTTGTTTTCCGCCACTGGGAGGCAGCGCCGAGCGTCCCGGGCTGCGATCTCGTTTTCTGCCACTGGGTGGCAGCGCCGAGCGTCCCGGGCTGCGATCTCGTTGTCCGCCACTGGGAGGCAGCGCCGCGCGGCTCCCGGGCTGCGATCTCGTTGTCCGCCACCGGGAGGCAGCGCCGCACCGGTCCCGGCTGCAATACCGCCCGTCGCCACCGGGTGGCAGCGCCGAGCGCACCGCGGCCCGTTTCCGCCAGGGGGCAGCACCGAGCCGCTCTTCTTGCGGCAACGCGGGGACACCCTGAGCGGGCCCGGGAGCAAGGTCCCGGGGAGACGCAGAACGGCAGGCAGAGAAGCAAAGGCCTGAAATCGAGAGCGGGAAAACACGTTGAAAAGGCAGCTCTGACACGGAGGGACAGTTTCTCTAACTTATTTTAAAGCACTGTTTTACCTACCACGGAGGCAAGGATGATTATACCTAAAACTGGTAAAAACCTGAGCAGTTATTCCTCACTGTCACTCACCTGTACTAAGGTTTCATGAGTGAAATGCTGGCAATTCCAAACTGTAGACAGACAAGTACCAGGGAGGGTGTGGAGGCTCCTTCCTTCGAGGTCTTCAAGACCCGCCTGGACGTGTTCTTACGTGACCTGATCTAGCCGGACCTGCTTCTGCAGGTAGGTTGCTCTAGATGATCTCTAAAGGTCCCCTCCAACCCCCACCATGCTGTGATTCTACGATAGGTACAGTAAGAACCGTAATAGTACTTGCCGGTACACGCTCTTGGACTGAATAGTACTTGGGGGGGGGAAATGCCCTATATCACCGTCAACGTAAAACAAATATGGGTATCCAAGTCCCACGAAGCCCGTCACATCTGCCTTTATAGGAGTTCCAGAGTAAGAGCAAAATATTCCTTTCACATTTCTCAGAATAAAGCAAAGTTGTTACGATGAAAGCAAAAAAACCCAAAAAACCCACCAACTAAGGAAAAGAGTCAGTTAGCCATTTACAAGGGAAAACGAAGCTATTAAAGGTATCGGTTAAATAAGGATGGATACACTGCTACAGCCATAGAGAAAGTCTGCAAAGACATTACAATTCCTCTTATATAATTCTTTGGTTGTTTTCTGATTTAGGGGCTGGCTAAAGCTAGCTGCACCACTAAGCCTATAGCTGCATCTCGAACGTGCTAGTCCTTCTATAGCCTCATAAAATCCACTCCCTCGCTTGACACAGAAGGACTATCCACAATGGATCTTGCCAAAAAATGCCCTTGTGCTGTGGAGGACACGGGAGTTTTTCCATCAAGACCGCTCTAGTCACCGAGATGTTTACCAAAGAAAACACCCACAGCCGAGATAGCCTCAGATTTCAGGTCTTGTGCACGTATACGTGGGAGAAGACCTCCATAACTCACGCTACTAGCATTACAGGGGAAAAAAAACGATGACGAAGGAGGTAATCGGAAGAACACCTTATTTAGGAAACAGCTCCGGGAAAAAAAAACCAAAAAACCACAACATACCACGGTAGCAATGCCAGAACATCTGGGCAGCTGGGCTGCACTGCACTTTGTTACTAGCAAACATCTCTCTAGTGCGGACATCGTCACCTCATACTTATTCCCCGTCTTGCCCAAATCCCCTCGGGAAGCTCGTGGCAGAGCAGAAAATACTGTGACAAGCACCGGGCCCAGCCAGCCCCTTTATAGTTAGCCAGACTTCTCTACTCTTTCAGCTTGGAGAAAAAAATCCCCGGTAAGAGCACGTGGCTCCTCGCGTCCCTTTGTGCCGAGCTGGTAACTGCCTGGGTTGCAGTTATGTACAGATGCTAGAGTCAGACACCAACAGTAACAAATTAGCAGAGAAGTCTGACCATCTGGTAAAGAGTTGATTTCTTTACTCTTCACCGTGGTAGACCAACATAGCTCAAGATCTCGCCGAGTCGGGGTATAAAACATATGGTCACTTAACAATAAAGTTGCTCGCGCTTCTGATTGCTTTTGTGATTGCATTACACTCGGGGGGCGTGATTTTATTTTGAGGCCAGCAATGGCTGCCTTTTCATTCCTTTATGCAAGATATTAATTAACATACTGTCAATAAGAAATACTTGCCTTCACTCAATGCTCATTGTGAAATGCTCATGATCTTTATCCATTCACATTGCTAATCCTCGAGATGCCTTTGCACTGCAAGAGCAGTATCATCCTTTCCAAGCAGGATAACTTTTTCCATCCCACCCTTTACACATATTAAACCTGAATGCTGCTCCCCAGGAAGCCTTCATGGCTCCCTGCAGCTTCCTCTGCCTTTTCCCAGGGGTTGCTGGTAAGAGCAGTGGTTGAGAGCCAGGGTATACGAGCCACAGTCCCTGGTAAGGAAGTTCCTTTTGTTCATGGGCGGCTCTAGAGTCCATGCTCTGCCGATTTCTCTGGTGAGAGCCCAAGTGAGAATAAGCAGAGATGCCTGCAAGAACTGATGCTTGCTGCTGCTGCTGCCCTTTAGGTGACTGTCTTAATTAGTCCCCAGGTCTACCGTCTTCTAGGAAAGTCAGCTGCACACCTGAGTGGTATTAAAGCTCTTGAAATCCTCTGTAGCTCCCTAGCTCAGCTGTGCATGGAAACAGCTAGGCCTGTAAATATCTATCTCATCACTAGATGTCCTCGTCCCCCTTCTTCTCTTCAGTTAGCATGCTGATATTAAAATAGACGTGGAGTCATGTAAGAGATCGGCTGTGCAAACTCGTGTAGTTACAAATGACCCTGGAAGGGGCAGGATGTTGGATGGGGAAGGGCAGGATGAGTGTTAAAAGGCAGTGGGGAGTTTTCCCCAGGAACTACAGCCTTTCCTGACTCCCTCATCACAAGCTGTTGAAGTGACACGTGCCTCTTGCAAACCGCTGTGTCACCCAAAAATGCTTTTAAATGCTAGTGACATTAAAGAACACCAGGGTAATAACGGAGAGATATGCTGGTTGTGGAGAGGTATAGCTTGAGAGATTAAGAGTTCCATGGACCTGGAGGAAGGGTGATGTTTTAAAGGGTTTTTGCTATTTCTGGAATGTTGGTGCTGAGGGCTTGGGTTTTGCTCTGGGCCACTGGACAAATAGGGGTGTTAGGCTGCTAGATTTGGTCTAAGGGCTAAGGTGACATACAACAGACTGTGATCCAGAGCACAGTTAAAGGCATTAAATTAAATGGGATAGTGACAAAGCAAGCAAAGTTTCTGAATTGAAAGTGCATTTCCAGAGTGCTTACTGACCTTTAAGTCAAATGGATTTTCTCTCTGAGGTGTCCCAGAGAGAGTTCTTTCAGCAAATGGCATCCATGCAAAGCCCAGTCTGAAGTACTGGGGCAGGAATTTTTTGCTGAGCTTATCTCCTAGTTGTTGCTGCTTCCTGAGGGTTCACTTGTACATTATCAGCCTGGAGGGACAGTCATCTGTAAAAAGGCTTTTTTGGATCAAGTCATGTTTATTAACAGTAGCTGGAGAAAGAAAAGGTTGGTAGCTTCTGCTTTAAGTAGCATTATGATGAGTGCTCTCCACTCTCATGGAGAGTGATAAGAAACGGTGTATCATTTTGAGCTACATGATTTTTTTCCAGCTTGTAGCCGATCACTTGGAGTAGCTTGAGAGTTGGGCAGAGAGGAACCTCCTGAGGTTCAACAAGGACAAGTGAAGAGTCCTGCATCTGGGAAGGAACAATCCCATGCATCAGTATGGGCTGGGAATCGAACTGCTGAAGAGCAGCTCTGCAGACTCTGGGAGTCCTGGTTGATAACAAGCTAAATATGAGCCAGCAATGTGCCCTCATGGCCATGAAGGCCAATGGCATCCTGGGACACATCAAGAAAAGTGTGGCCAGCAGGTCGAGGGAGTTTCTTCTCCCTCTCTGCTCTGCCCTGGTGAGGCCTCATCTGGAGTCCTGTGTCCAGTTCTGGGCTCCTCAGCTCAAGAGGGACAGGGAAGTGCTGGAGAGAGGCCAGTGCAGGGCCACCAAGATGATCAGGGGACTGGAACATCTTTCATACAAGGAAAGGCTGCGGGACCTGGGGCTGTTCAGTCTGGAGAAGAGGAGACTGAGGGGAGATCTTCTTAACATTTACAAATATCTAAAGGGTGGGTATCAGGAGGTTGGGACATCCCTTTTTTATATAGTAGCCAGCAACAGGACAAGGGGTGATGGGATGAAGCTGGAACACAAAAAGTTCCACTAAAACATAAATAAAATCTATTTCACCATGAGGGTGACGGAGCAGTTCTTGTTGTGCAGAGAGGATCATGGCTGTAACAGGTTTTAAGGTATCTTTTCCATTCCAGAAGACATCATGTGATTTAAAAATACATTGTACCAAATACAACCAAGGAAAATTTATTTAAAAACAAACCCTTGAAATATTCCAGACAGAGAGTTATTTGGAATTGTATCTGTTACTTGTGTAACTTCTGTGAAATTGCTGTTTCCAGATGAGACAGTGCCCTACAGCCAGCACAATGACTCTGTTTACAGTGCAATAGCATTTTTGGGAAATATTAGCTGGGCTGCTGCTGCTGTGGAGTTCAGACTTTTTTATCAGCAAATCACTTTCTCCCAGCAGTTTGCTTTTGTTCCAAATGGTGGTGCTGAATCCAAAGAAAATTATCCCAGCACTACATATATGAATTGGAAATTCAAGACTTCCCATCTCAGTAATTTCTTGATCAGTCAGTGTTATTTCTGGCAGAACAAAACCAGGATATCATGAAACTGTGATTCAAAGTTGGTACAAAGTGAGCATAATTTCTCTTTCAAGTACACCTTGAGACTTACCCATGCAACACAGGGCAGGTTATTGCCTGTTTTGCTAATAACTGTTGCCATATGACACAGATGAATACTTGCTATTAGAGCTATAAAACTACATCATATAGTGTGTCTCACTGCAGGTATAATCTGACTACTCACATTGTTACTGGACATGCAACAAACAACAATTATCCAGGGATCATTACTTCAAAAGTTGGTACAAGTATGATTTTGTGTAATTCAAACTGAAATATGTATTTCTCAATAGAAACAACAAAAGATTTTTGTTCAAATTTTCTTGTTTTAGACACTTAGAAAACAAAGTGTGGGAACTGAAGACTATATATCAGCTCCGATTAAAATCCAGTGGGAGCAGCTCTTCTTCAAGTCAATAGCTCAAGACAGAGGATGTTTTCTTAGTTCAAGCCCCATATCTTCCTGAGACAATGCCTCCTGCCTCCACAGCCTGTGAAATACTCTATAAAGAGCCTTCCTAGTGAGTTATTTGTGCTTTCTGGTTGTTTCTCACCACTCTTACTAAAACCTTCGTATCCTACTCATGAGTGCCAGAGGTTCTGATTTAGGACGGGTGTTGAAGCCACATTTGCAGTAACACACTGTCAGAAACTGCTGCCCTGGTACAAGGTGCTGCAGAAGTGAACATGTGCTAATCTCTCAGATGCCACAAATGCTCTCCAGAGGGAGGTTGGAGTTGTACTGTGGTCTGCTGAGCTGGACATACAGAGGTGACACACATCTGGCTCTGCCACCTCTCCTAGACACAAGTAACCTCTGCCAGAGCGAGCAGTGGACTGTCAGAGGTGGGAAAGCTGCTATAAGGAGACGGGGTTCAGCTGCCATAGCCCTAGTCCTGCTCTTGGTCTCTTTGCACCTCAGGAATTGAAATGCCACACAGGAGAAACAATCTGTGAGACAAGTTGAGCTGGAGGAACACCATACTTCCAAATCAATTTGGTTTCAAGTCATATGTTTTCTTCAAGGGGAGAGGAGGACAGGCAAGTTCAGTAAAGTCAACTGCTTGTCAAGAAAAATGAAAACACACTGTAATCACATTTTAGATCAATAAAAAGTTTTCACTGGACTGGAAAGGAAATATTTCACTTTTTTAACCTTCTAAATAGGTCAAATTGAAATGCAGGACATGACTTTGTAACCTTTTTTTTTAAAGCACAAGAATACAAAAATCACAGCTTTGATGTTGAAGCAAAATATCATGGCATTTTCCAGTGAAACATCCTAGTGCTCCACACTCTGACCAGCCGACAGCCAAGAGACTGAGATTGTGACATCTGATTTGTGCAAGATGTTCACACATTTAGGATGTTAAATCATGAAAAAAAATAGTTCAGATCCTGATACATCAGTGGCAAGAAATATCTGCAAATACCTGAAAATAAACAAGATCAAACATTAAAGTTAATTATGTAAAGATTATAAAGATCTTGTGACACTAAGCAGTGAATCCACAGTGCATCCTGAATAGCCAAGATTCCCAGCACTTTGAGTGCCAGTAATAAGAAGAAACAGCAGGTTAAGGAGTACAAAGATATTAAGAAATAATTTTTGATATGCGAGTCAACAAAGCATAGCATATTAACCACGTTTGATTTCCATGGGCTGACTCCAGGCTTTGTCTCTGGAGGGAAAAATAAGCAAGCACATAATTGCTGGTCCTGGCAGGGAAGCAAAGGAAAAAGAACTGTAACAGCAGCAGAGCTATAGGGGTCCCAAATATATGAGCTGCTGTGTATATACCTTCTCTGGGGGAAGCCTGCATGATTCTAGAGCATAAACAGCAGAAGCTGTTTGCACTCTCATCCTGCTCGGAGTGAGGGAGAGGTCTTCTTTGTTCCCAGGAGAAATATTGTAAAGAGGATATATACTTTTTTTTTTCCCAGAAGTTTCCAAAATGTTAATAGGCCACACTGAAAAAAAACCAGACCAACAAACCCCTCAGCACAATCAATACAACAGTTCTGTTTAGTTTTTCATAAAAACACTATTTTACAAGACCCTCCAGGACTTGTAATTTTCTACAAAAATTTGTAGAAAACAAAAGCCAGTGCTAAGAATCATCAGTACTTCCCAGCACTAACCAGTGAAGTTCCAAACAGAAATCTGTGAATATCTAGTGAGAAGATACCACAGTAATTTACTCTGAATTCAAATTAAAGCAATTGCCCACATTAATATGAACCAAGGTCTGTGAAATTAATCCGTGTTACTCTGTCCACACACTGCAGCTACTGTGTACTCGCAGTTTCCCCTTCAAATGTCAGTTTTGAGAAATCAGTTTTAAAACTCTATGTCTTGCTGCTGTCTGCAAATGATTTCCCTTGGGCCATTCCCCCATGTGCTGTGGATCCAGCATGTCACCAAACAGGACAGCGGACAGTGATTGTCCCATGCAGTCTGTCCACTACAAACAACCCCAAAAGGGTAAAACCTACAGAGAGTGCTGAGTTTCCAAGTTTTTGAGAGGGGCTGCTGGCGGTGAAGTGCTGAGAGGTCAGTCATGGCCTGGGTTCCACCTGGCGGCCAGATCACCTGTGATAGTCACAGACTCCAAAGCATCCATCCCCATGGCCAGAAGGACTTGTAGAAACACCCATGGACCCCACAAGTCATGCTCTGGCCATGAAGATCTGAGTAGCACTGAGGAGGTGAGAGGAAACACTCAGGTCTGCTCTGCAGACTGACTAGGATCAGCTCAGCACTGGGCACTGCCAATGCCTGAGCAGGCACCTTGCTGCAGGTGTAAGCAGGGGCACAGCTTTCTCCAGCCAGTGCATAGTGTCCAGCTCCAGGAAATAGACAATTGAGGGCCATTTATAGCTCCTCTTTCTCCTCTTTCTTTTAGGGCTTTGTCATAGGCTGTCTAGGGGAAGAGTATCAGCCTTTGGAGGCTCTTCCCATCACTTACATGGCTCACAAGCCCAGCTATCACTCTGCAGAACACTCAGTATGCCAACATAGTAATGCTCAGTGGCTGCAGCAGAGTCACATGTCAACTCCCAAGCTTATAACTTCTGCTGACAAAATGGATATATAGATGCTCTGGTCTCTGACAAATCACAGGATATTCTTGGGCTGAACAGAGGATAGTCTCAGAATGAACCAGTACAAGTTCCAGATGCAGCAGTAGTTTCTCTGCTGGATATTTGACCATCAAATTGTTCCCAACAAGATAATTAGTCACAGTGACATGCCCCAAGGAGGGACTGTATGGTGTTTATTAACTGAAAAAGTGTTCAATCTTGCTAATAAATTTGCACTTCCACTCCAAAAGTAGAATCCCAGGAAATTGTTATGATGGGAAGATTCACCCTTGGGCGACTCTTAGCGGGATACTTCTGCAAGAACCTCCTGTTAAACAACCACCAGATGTCATTGTAGGATAAATTGTTTTTAAAAATACTGTCTAAAGAGCAGAAAGCAAACTCAGATTATTTCACTTGTTTTCCAGAAACCCCATGCAGGGCATACTTTGGGCCATATGTCCAGTTTCCCTTCACTCAGAATGAGAGAAACTGTGAAACTCGAGTCAAAGTCTTAAGGCTGAATTTCTCAGTGAGTTAAACTCAGCTCAACCAGCCACACATTGTACATCACTTGAACAGGACTGCTTCTTTGTCAGCATAATTTTTAAAAAAGTGGACATTTCCCCCACTTCTATCAGTTGCTCTATTAAACATTACTCCTATGTAGAGCCATTTTGATTCACATCTGCCATGTTTTCAGGACTACTGTGACTCTCAGAAGAATATTTGTTGGTGACAATCAACGAAAGACATGTAACAACAGTCACTTATTCAATAACAAAATCTCATTTCTACAAGAGAATGCTGATTTTCATCTCCCCAGATGTTTTGAGATATGAATAATACAACCCTTTTGCCACAGTCAGAGTCATTGCTCTGTGCTGGAAATAACCTTAAAAGTTTATCTACTGTCAATCACATTTACAAAGTCATCTAAACAGGCATACAAAAGAGAGTTATTGCATTGAGTTTCCTAAGTATAGAAGAATCTTTATTCATAAGGTCTGTATGTCATGGTCTTTTCTACAATGGGACTACTGCTCTAAAACCTGAAACAAGTTGCTGAAGTGACTAAAGTTGTTCCTTTCTCTACATCACATGCTAGTCATATGGCAATGAACTCCTCTTATCCATAAAACATTTGGTTCTTCATCTCTCATCCTTCCTTCAGTGTGTGAAAGATTAAATGTCTCTCTGTGAGCACCACTGATCTTGAAGAAAGGAATACAGCTTTCACCCATCTTCAGAACTGCTTCTGTAGCAATATGAGAATAAAGTCCAGTGATCATCGAAACCTGGGCATCCTTTGGAAACCTGTATGAGTCATAGTGGCCTTCAGGGCTATCTTGCAAAGGTCATCTGCGTCAGTGTCTCCACAGTGCCACTTGCAAAACTTCCCTCCTTCCTCTGGCCTGGGATTTGGGAGGGGAACCCCAAAAGGAGACCTCATGTTCACCCTATACAGTGCCCACTTCAAGGAAATTCCTTATTCATCCCAGCAGAGCTTCCACAGACCCTGTGCATCTATTCGGTTGCCATAACATGACTTGAGCACACAAAAGGAGTTAGTTACAACTCCTGTTACATCTCCAATAAGATGCCCTTCCCCAACATCACATTATCCTTCCCTTGTAGTTCTAATTGTGTATTGCTACACCCCCAATCACATGCCACAGAATCAGAGGAGGGATACATACAGGATCTCCATCCCTCATGTCCATGTTGTGGTACAAAAATATAAAGCAGCCTGAAATAGTTGACAGACTCCAGTCCATTGGCCTTCAACTTTATGCTCCTTTCTGCTGACTCCAACCAGATAGACAGCTGGGCTGAGACAAAACCCAGCTTTCTGCACATGATGTGCCACTGTTCACATCTTGGAGCTCCTCTGCCGAGACTTGTCTTGCTGCATACTGCTTCTAGGCTATGGTTTCACCAGGAACACAGAAACTTGTATGATTGTGTGAAGTGAATGAGCATGCATAGTTATAAAATACAAGTGGGGAGCATTTCTGCTTTCTAAGAGCTTTATTGGCTTTGCAGGCAAAACTCCTGCTCCAAATGGGAGTTTGAATTACTGACCAGTAGAGGTCCTTTCCAGCCAACATTTCTCTGTTTCTACTACTTTTCTATTCATTTCTCTCTTTGTTCAAGGGAAGCTGAAAATAGTTCTTTGAGCAGACAATGATAATTTCAGTATTTAGAGTTTTATGCACAATATTTTATATTATTTTGTAGGTCGAAACCTGTTAACAAGAAGAGTGTCAGAGATAGCAATTATCAATGTTCATACTGAAGGCATGTCTGGCTATCATGTCCAATAATCTTCTTCCTGTGTATCGGTGGGGGAGAAGACAGAAGAGGATTTTTATGATGCTACTGCTGCCGCATGAAGAGAACAAAGGAAATAATTTGATTTCTTATTGAAAACAAACCCAAATGTTGTTTCTTGAGATATTCTTATGGCCAGGAGGAACTCTCTTAGGTGATTCAACTTAGGCTGCCTCAGACAATCTTTCCAGTTTGGTTTTGACCTGCAAGACAGAAATCTAACACAGAGTTATTCTAAAGTCAACATGGTATTTCCAAATAAATGAAAGTGCCTCAGTTTTGAACATTACAGAACCCACCATTTTCTCTCCCAGAAGATCTCCCACAAGCTCTGGGACAAGCCTGTGGTTCTCTATGAATCACATTCTCAGTGTATACACAATTCAACACAGCATTGCAGATACCTGCAGAGCATCTGTCTCTTGACCTCCAAATCAAGACCTAATAGCGACATGTCGTACATGTGTTGATCTGTCTTGGTTCCTTTTATCAGGAGGCAATGTTATACACAGATCCTTCTTGCTGACAGTTCCTTTGCTGTTCATTACATCTACTGGGGATCTAGGGTGAAGTAATGGCACCTTTTCTGAAATTTCACAGATGGTAACATACTGCAATGTTCAAGGAATAAAAATACATCCTCTACATTTAAGCTGCCTTGGATCTGGCCTGATCTTATGACATTCATATTTGCATGCCTAAAGCAGAATCAGCTAAGAAATAAACATTGTGATCAAGGAATAATACAGCTAAGATCTATTACACACATAGTCAAATAAAACTAGGGCTGTAAAATCAAACACTATGAAGTTAGGAAAGGTGGCCCTAAATCAGCTCTTTTGGATCATACCGATATGCATTGTCATTAATTGCATGATCATATACTGTTTCTTCCACTGCCTCATCAACCCACAGAATGGATGATGTTCACTTAGTAAGCAGGTGCTTCATGATGTGTTTTCTCTTCATTTTTTGGTGTGTTGCTCTGTGTGTTATTTATCACAATGTATTACTGATTTGTTCTGAGATGAGGATTATTCCTTTTCTGTCTGAGATCATACAGGGGAAGAACACAAAAAAATTAAAAATTAAAAAAAACCCCTCTCCTTTCCTACCTTCCCTCTAAAAGTGAATAGTCTAACAACTTCCATGCTGTGAGACTGCACTACCTCACACCTCCCAAAATCTTTTCATTATTTCCTTATCTATGTATATCTTTATCTATACCTTGTCTCTTGGCAAAAGGCTTGGTGTGAAATATGTTTGTGCTTTGAGCTTGCCAAAATCAAGAAGTTCCTCAGCAATATTTGATGCTTATAGTTTTCTCTGCTAACAAGCATTTTGTCTTCCTTCTTCCAGGACACTCTTGAGGCTTTTCATTGAGTTAAGAGGAACACAGAGTTATCAGCAGGATATTACAATGACGAAAGATTTATAAAACTCCAAGGCTGATCAGTTTTAATGGAGTCACACTAGGTTGCAGCAGATGTGGGGAGCCCATATCATTCTGGCATCAAACAGAATTTCTCAAGGGACGCCATCGCAGAGGCTGGAATCCACAGCCTTACCGACTGGCACCACATCCATCTATTTCTGCCTCTGATTCCTGCAATCATTATGTTTATCCAAATGAATTGCCCAAACTGGAAAGAAAAGAAAATACAAATTCCCCCCTTCCCAAACCACCACGACAACAACAAAAACATATCCTACTGTGAAAAGGAAGCTTGGGGAAGAGAGATAATAAGCAGTAAGACTATCCTGCAGCTCCCGTCTGCGGGGACACATTCACATGAAGTTGCTGTCGCAAACTAATTGCCTGTGCTGACTCATTCACAGAATCATGCAGGCCACAGACTGTAATTATCATGTCATAATTATCACTTCAATAGCATAAAGAGTGCACTCTTATCTGATATGATAAAATACTTCAATTAATTTTAAACAGAGGGAAACACTAGTACATCCTTACAGGCCGGCTGCCGAGACAAAGCAAGCCATCAGAATTAGATTATTGATTTCATGTTCTCTTCTGGCTTTATTAATTTTCATTCATGCATTACAGTCACCATTTTTCATGCACTCAGGAGATTTTAATTTGGCATAATACAGAAGAAAAAGAGTAAAGTTAGGTACAAATTTAGGAGAGAGACAGAGATAATAGAAGTAAACTATAGGTAATATTTACAGTGGAGGTACTGGTGATTTCAGTAAGCAGAAATCTGTTCCCACTGGGAGCAAAAGGTGGCAAGGTGTAAAGAGGAGAGGAATTACTTACTGTGGTCAACAGTAGGCCTTTTGTTTCTCTTTACAAATCAAAGCAGATTGCTGCAAAATTAAAGCTTGTATCTGAAGCGAGGGAATTCTAAAATGAAATAGAACGAAAGTATCCTTTAATGATGATACATCCAATTTTTTCAGCTCGATAGTTTTAATAAGCAATTACCTTTGGGCTTGATGCTGTTGTGTGCTGCAGAGACAAATGTTCTGTAGCATGTCAGAGTGATTCTCTGCAATGTTATCAGTCAATGAGTCCAGTGCTTTTAAAAAATATGGTGAGCCTGGAAATTTCACAGGAAACCTAATGTGCAAGGTTGTGTTAAACTAATTCTTTTAGTATCAGAAAACTTTCCAATGAGTGCATTGTGTTACCATGGCTGCAAGGCATTTCACTATTCCAGAACTATCTCCTGTCAACACTGCTCAAAAAATAATGGAAAAGTCTGAAATAAATAGTTCTGAAAGAAATCGGGGTTAAAGAGTTAAGATTAGGGTTAAATTTAGGGTCAGTGATTCTACACTTTTCTAATGAGAAAGGCAGAAAGAGCCTTGTAAGAGAAAAGCTGTATTTAGGAAGCACAGCAACCAGCAGATCCCAGGATATATCTGCAGTGCAGATCTTGCCAGCTCCAGGAGGGGAAAATCATGCAGCTGTGTACTGATCTGCTGATGCTTGCAGTGTGCTGACGCCAGGGCTGCAGTCACCCTGTTGGGGCTCCAGGACTTCTGGCACTACAGAAAGTAAGAACTTGTGTGAAGGTGGCAGAGGATTTCTATCTCCCCAGCCTCAGATTCTGCAACTGGGGCAGCAGAATAGCATGAATCCACCCTGCAGGGTAACCCGTGTTACTGCAAAACCCAAGCTACTGCTGCACTCCTCGTCTAGGCTGGAAGGCTGGACTTCAAGAGTGGGTGAAAAGGTTGTTTGTGGGCTTGTTTGTGGGTTTGTGGGATCTGAGGAATAAGTCTTGTCAGGAATGTTTGACATAGCTGGGATTATTTAGCCTGGAGAAAAGGAGGCTGAGAGTAGACAGGATCGCTCTCTACAACTATGTGACAGGAGGCTGTAGTGAGGTGGGGGTCAGTCTCTTCTCCCAAGTAACGAATTATAGGGAAAAAGGAAAGGGCCTCAAATTGCACCAGGGGAGGTTTAGATTGGAGATTAAGAAGAGCTTTTTCCCTGAGAGAGTTGTTAGACACTGTCCCAGGCTGCCCAGAGAGGTAGTGGAGTCCCCATCCCTGGAGATACTGAAAAGCCATGTAAACATGGGTTAGTGGTGGGCTTGACAGTGTGAGGTTAGTGGTTGGGCTTGATGATCTTCCAGGTCTTTTCCAACCAAACAACTCTATGATTCTATGAAATTTCTGTGGTTACTGCATCCACCCGAGGACTTCCAATCAAGCGTAACCAAATTTTATGAGGAACGAAGATAAGCTAGTTTTGGTTACAAAATCACAATATAGGCTGTGCCCTGGTCTGCAGTTTCTTTTCTCAAGTATCTCTGAAGATGAGCCAAAGCCATCTGAATGCCTGTGGCAAGCTCTGTTAATCAGAGTCTCAGCAGGTCTTGGTATAACAAACTCCAGGAACTCCGGCATTTCTTTCAGAGCATAATGAAATTTGCAGTAGCTTGTCTTCCCTCAGCACTCTCACTCTCTACCCCATTGCATCACATTCTTTACTGCAATTACCCTCATAGCATACCTTAGGTAGGCTAAACCTTATTTTCACTGTCTTCTTCCTATCCACAGGTTGTAGAGAGAGCATACAGCAATTAGAGTCCTTAGATATCTTAAACACCTACTTTTCTGGGACAGGAGCCAAGTTTGAATGACTTAAGTGAGCATATCTGAATTTCTGTGATACAGGGAATTTAACTGAATTTCTCAAAGCTCTACTATTTCACTATCACCTCTGTCTTAGAAATCTAGTGTAGTTCGAAAATACATAGATAAGGTGTACATTTCCTTTTGAAATATGAACTAAACTTTGGGATGACGCAGTCAACAAAGTAAAAAAGATTTATCTCAGATATCAGTCCCAAGTTTTTCTGCTGACGGAGAGCTATGTCCTGCAATCTCACACATGTTAGCAGTAAGTTTTCATCACTCTTTCTTTGAGGGGGAAGCTAACAAATGGCAATGCCAGGAGCTGCCTTCAGCTAGAACACAAGCTTGTGCTTTGAGGCTGCCATGAATTCCTGGTAGGAGTGTAGCCAATAGTGCTGGAATTTGTAGTGGTTGATTCTCAGCTCATAAGAATTCTGGGTTGCCAGATGCTAAAAATACCTTACTGGTTTTCAGTTTGTACTGGGATTTCTCCAAGTTTAGACTATAAGGCAATATCTAGTAAGATTCAGGAAAACAGAGGATTCCAAAAGCAAGTTAGGGATTCTGCCCTTTGGCCACATCGACAGTCCAGCTTTGTATCCAGTAACTGGATTCTTCTGCAAACCTTTTACTTGTAATACAAGCTGTGAAAAACTGAGCTCTGACCTCTATTAGTTGACATTTTTGTACAACATGTCCCGTATTAGAGTCAAAGAAGAGAGGTTATATGTTGTAACACAGCATCACAGGACCGAATGTAGCTCTTGAAGGTAAAAAGAGTCAGTAGTGTTCAACATCATTCAGATTGATGTCAAATAGTTATCCCCAAAGAAAGCCTATAAAGCCTTTGTACACAGTATGGAAAGGCAGATATTGATTGTATCCTTTGACCAGCTAGAAAATCAGATAGGTGCTACTAAAGTGGGAACATATATTCAGGTAAGAGGACATGAGAGTTGTCAGCCAATCAGACCACAGAGCAACTTGCCTTAGCAAAGTTTCTGGGCAGTCAGTTTGGACCCATCTATACCCCAGTCTTTCCTGATATTCCCCACTGTATGACACTGCTCCCATGTTCTTTTCACGGGGTGCAACACCTCTGAGATCAGCGAGTCTCCTCATTTATTAGTGGCTGGCAATTAACTGTGACTATTACTACGGGAACCCAAGATGCGGGAAATTCAACACCACAAACTGCTTCAGCTCAGTCCTCTTCTTCTGCTAACTGTTCGCTCCAAGGGTGAGAGAAAGGGCAGCCTCTGTCGAGATGTTCTATTGTTAGAGCAGGTACAAGGGCACACTGATCACTACCCAGGAGGTTATGGCATTCAGTTCACTTGTAGTAGCTTGTTCAATGGATGTAACTCAATGATATTAACTGAATGTTCAGAACAGAAAGCAGTACTGACTTATGCCACTGTTTTTCCCTTTCTGGTGCATACAATATAGAATGCATTGTTTATTTTCTCCATGTAGATCTCACAGACCATGTGGTATCTGATTATCTCATACGCTGCAAAATGGGCTATTATACTTGCTCCAAATTTTGATGGCAGAGATTGCCTGCTTCTCAAAGATAACATCAAAACTTAGCAGAACAATCTAAAGCATACTGCCAATTTGATCTCATTCTCTTAGGCAAAACCTAGTAGCTAAAAGGGGCAGGCAGAGATAATAAACATTGTTTCTGCTGAGATGTAAGAGTTGACTCAATTACTCCTTGGTACATTGCTGCTTAAGAGTGAACATCACTTAATTAATATAGTAAGTGCAATTACAAGGCTATTTATATATTCATAGAAAAATTACTTTTTTTTCCCGAAAGAAGGAATGTAAAATGCATTAATGTATTTATGGATATCTCACTTCCATAAAAAGGGCTTAGCATACTCAATTGATGTTAATAGCAAGCTTCCACTGGCTACATTGATGCATAAATTTTTGACACATATACACAAGTCAGGTAATGCATTTGCATCCTAAGCAGGGAGTCTGAGTTCTAGCTTTCCGGGGTAGAAATCACTTTTAATTGTGCATGATACATAGCACAGGGAGGCTGACAGTGCTAATCGAAAGTTAACAAGCAGGAAGGATTTGCTCTTTGAAAGCTGAAATTTCCAAGTAATCCTTTACATCTAATCCAACTTGAGCTAAGGAGTGGGAGAAGAATTGCAACTGGACTTTTGTGACCTCTTCAAAAGATTGTGAATTGAGTTTTTCTTCCAGGTAGACAGACATATTTCTGGCCTAGTCAGGGGAATAAACAAGGCAAAAAAGTATTGCACAAAATCAAACAGGGAAAAAAGTTTGATTGCATTTCTCTAAATTGGCATTTTTTGTTGAGTGACTGCCAGATGCATGTCAATGCTTTTCTGCATAGTGTTTAGGACTTGCTGGTTTCAGCAGTAAAATGAACAGAAATGGAAGCTTTCAGTGTGTTTGAAGATTAATGTCACATAATCTCAACAAAGCTAAAGTCAACAAGCTGAATTTAATTACTACCCTGACAGCTGGAAGGCAATTAATGCCCTTAAACTTTCAAGCTCTTTCTCCTTGTATTTTTCCTCTTGCCTTATTCCTACTAATTAGAAATATGCTTCAGGGTAAAGCTGACCATGATGGTAAATTCCAACCTTATCATCAGGACCATAGAAACCTCCCAATTAGACATCAACTCTTGCATCAGAACAGGAACCAAGGCCATCTCTGGATGGTATGAGCTGCAGAGTACTGCTAACATGTCTGTCTTAGAGTTTCAAGTTTCAATATATTAATCCCCTGCAATGTATAACTAAAGGAATATCCAACAGGGAGTGTGACAGGAATTTCTTATCACATTATAACCTTCCAGATTTTTGTATTGGTAATAAACTGTAGGAAAAATTTTGCAAAGGACATTAGTGTGACAGCAATTTAGTTATGAATGTGAAAAACACGTCTTATGAAACTTACTATACATCATCTTTCATCTGAGAGGAGTGGAGTTGCATGTCTGCAGAGAATCATTCCTGGCTTTGGTGAGGTTGCATCTCAAATACTGTGTCCAGTTCAGGGCCTCTCTCTACAAGAAGGACATGAAGGTGTTGGAGAGGATACAGAGGTAAGCTACCAAGCTAGTGAAAGGATTTGGAGCACGTTTCCTATGAGGAACAGCTAAGGGATCTGGGGCTGTTTAGCTTCGAGAAAAGACGGCTCAGGGGAGACCTTACTGCTCTCTACAACTACCTGAAAGGAAGCTGTAGAGCGATGGGGTTCGGTCTGTTCTCCCTAGTAACAAGCAATAGAACAAGAGGAAGCTGCCTCAAGTTGCACCAGGGGAGGTTCAGGCTGGATATGAGGAAGAATTTATTTTCTGAAGGGTTGTCAGGCATTGGAACAGGCTGTCCAGGGAGGTGTTGGAGTCATCATCCCTGGAGATGTTTAAGAGACTGTTGGATGATGCGCTTAGGGAAATAGTCTAGTGGTTGATAGGGCTGAGACAAAGGCTGGATTCAATGATCTTAAAGGTCTCTTCCAGCTGAAACAATTCTATGGTTCTATGAAAGTAAACATTAAAAAAACCCCTAATTGTAATGACATCATTAAAAATAAGATCTATGCTGCATGCAGCATCAGGACCATGATGCTTTGAAACTGGAGGAAAACCATTGATTCTGCAAAGTACATTTTGGAATGTCATCGCCAAATAAAATTCCAGTGTTTAGGTTTGTTACGAGTCAGGAAAAAAATGAGCTTCTCACAGAATCAGAGTTTTTTGTGGATGTTTTAGCATTTTCACTATTCCAGAATTTAAATTGTTTATTTTGCTTGGCTGACTGATGTAAACATCCTTTGCTTCTGTCAACATTAAACTGCATTTTCCTGTTTCAGTACCTTCCCCAATGCACATAAACATGTCTATCTGTGGATGAGCAAGGCAGCATGTTGCCAACCACAAAGTGGTCCGTAACACACAGCTATATATGCACATGGTACTAACCATTAAACAGCCCAAAGAGAACTCAAAACAGCTTCATGTACAAAATAAGTCTACCACAACACAGTATGGAGATGCAGTTTAGCACTTTAATGAAGAGGTTACTTCTACAGAATGAGGCATTTTAGTTTGGTTTTCTTCTATGGGAAAATGATACTTCCCAGAACAGTTACATTTTTGAAACCTTTAGATAGCATAAAACATGTATCTTTAAGGTTCAGATCAGAATACATTTCTTATTTTTGGAAAACCACTTTCATTGTCAGTGGAGTACTGCTGAGATTGGAAACCTCTGTAGGTTCCTTCTCTGTTGGGTTCAGTGGAGAGCTAAGCCTTTCTGCTGGCCAATCACAGCTATTTTTCTGTGTGCTCAGCCTTACCACTGTCAGCAGAATAGAATCTGGAAAAGAAACTCTGCCCAATAGTTTTGCTTTATGACCACGTTTCAGCAAGTACCAGCAATTAATGATCTGTTGGCAAATTAACACTGCACATGGCAATTGACTGTGGTAATGAAGTTATAGAGTCTTCTTTATGGTTTATTAGTACAATAATAAACCACACTCAGCGTGTAATAATGGCACACAGTTAAATTAAAGACTTGCTGATGCCTTATAAACCATTTTGAGAAACATTCTTGAGCAACTGGTAATAGTCTTCCCTGTGAGCACAGGCAGGCTTTGCTCTGTATTCTACAGATACAGTTCTGTCAATACATTTTTTCTATTACTCTTGCATCACTAACAAAACAGGTCAGATAGTGGAAAAACAAATTGACTGGAACATTTACTTCAACTTGAACTAATTTTTAAGCTCTTTGGGTGAAAAATAAGTCTTGGCTTCTTCAGACTGCATCTATTTCTTCTGTTATGAACACTAGACTTGTTCATCACTTTCCTCTCAGACAGAGGCACCAGCTGAATATTATTACAGTGTTTCTCAACACTTGGCAACTGGAATTGAATATCTGTATTTTTAAAAATTAGCAGAAGCTGAATCTATCCTCCCAAGTCAGATAGGTGAAATTTACTGCTGTGAACCAAGTTTTATAATGAGTTTCCCTGAAAATTTCTACTTCATGATTGTGATCAAGATCCAACTTGTTTAGAGAAGAGGCCTTATTTCAGACTCTCTACCCTTTCCCTATTTGATGCTCGAAGTGGAGAGACATTCACACTGAACCAGAGCTCTACATCTGTGCACCTACTAAGCTCAAAACAGCCAGAGAAGTCTGCCACCAAAGTACTTTCAGATCCACTTTACAGCCTCTACTGTAATGTAGGAACAGTCTTTCTCTCATCTTCTTGCAAGAATGTCAGGGACTTTGTTTTATTCGGTGTTATAATATAGGAGTCATGCTGTGAATGATCAGGCTCTTAGAGTGGTCTGTAATGGCAACTATATGCTGAATTTAGAACAGGCAAAAAAATCTGGAGCTCTCCAGATTTCTCTCTGTAGGAAGTCAAAGCAACATTTAGGAAAGGTATTATCTGCCTTTTTCCAGAAGAGCCACATTTCTCTGCTCCAACTCCCACCGTGTTGGCCACTAGAGGACACGCCAGACCTCTCAAAATGCTGGGCTCATTCACAAACTGCACTGACACCCACATCTCCCTCACTCTGTTAAAGCTGATAGGTTTTCAGATCAGTCAAGTTTTCAGGTCAGTCAGATTTTCTTTTTTTTTTTTTTTTTCTGCCTGAGAGAATGAATATAGGAATATAGGAGGAAAAGCAATCTTTTTCCTACCCCTTACATGTCTTACCTGCTTAAACTGAAAACTCACTAGGGAATGGATAAGCCTGAGGTGAGGTTTCATTGCAGGCCTAGGTATTATCTGTGTACCTGAGATTTTCTTAGTCAAAACACTGAGAAGATACTGTAGTTAGTGTATGTAATGTACTGTACTAACCAGAGCAAAGAGTCTGTAAGAGAGAAGAACTCTTACGTCAGTATCTGAGATGTTAGCCTGCAGTTCAGCAAGATGCCAGGTCATGCTCCTGAGCTGAACAAGAACAGTCCTGGTTGTGCTGATACAGGTATGCTTATAGGACCCCTACAGGAAAATCTGCATCTTCCACATGTGTTCATGAAAGCTGTGATTCCAAGATGAGAGGCAAAGAGAATGAGCTCATCAGAAAACCCTGAAACTTTAAAATTTTCCTTTTATGCAAGCTAGAGTACAGACAAGAACAAGGTGACCACTGCCTTCTCACAGTCATCTCAGGAGGGGGACAACCTATAAGAATAGGAGATTACTTTGGGACATGCACATAAAACTTCACTTTAGCCAGTGCAAAGAGACTCAACAGAGGCTCTAAGGAGCTCTTAGAACTTCTACTGACTGCAGTGAGACATTTATCTTGCTAAACTAAAGCTGATAATGTGTCAATCTCAGACTGGAACAGTATTTAATTCGTCTTTTTGTGCCTACAAGGAATTGCTAGGATCTAAAACTTCCTTTGTGATAGGCATCTATAAATCCTACATCGGTTTCTGCTCACCAGCCTTTGCAGATTCTCCATCAGGGTAAAATGGCTTGGAGTATGTCCATTTTGTTGCCAACTATTCTGTTGTTAACCACTCAGAAAAGCTTACTCAGCATTATATTGTAATACAAGTTCCATGCAACAGAATTTATTTATCTTTGTGATTACTTTTATACTATTAACCTCTTTAAGAACTTCTCTCCTTTAGGAGCTTAAAATCTTCTTGATTTTGAAGGTTATGATTTTGATTAGTCTCCAGGCTAACACTGTCTTAAGACTGGCATGACTTTCTATCCACCTCTGGCACTGTCATTTCCTTGAATTGCCAAATTCTTCTCTCTCCCATGTTCTTACAGGCACTGCAAGATGTTTCTGAAGCAATTTAAAGAATATCTGTCAGATTCTACTGAAGCTGAATATCCTCACAGAGGAATGGAAAAGTCAGCAGGGAAATGGAGAGCATGAAGCTGTATCCTGCTGTCACAAGGTAGTCTGGTTTAATTTTTGTTCAGTTGCTCCTAGCTGGCCACTTCCACATCTAGCTTCAAACTGCTAATCCAGAGCTTCTCATTAATTAATGAGCTTTGCCTGGTGGGAATTGCTTACTGAAAGATTTCTGTGCCTGAGATGAGCACCTTCTCTAGAAGTCTAATATTCTCAGCAGAAGATGCTCAGTAAACTCAAATGTGTGCATATGCACTAATTAATATGTAATAAATATACCTAGTAATGCCAGTGTCTAAAGATTGGCTCATAAATACTGACTAGACTCAAGGAGCTGTAACAATTCATAATGAGCAATTATAAGCAACGACTTTATTCTTCTTTAATGCCTTGGAAAATGTCTATCTGGTAACAGCCTGAAAAAGAGACTTGCAAAACCAAATGGTGCAGCTCAAACTATGGCTCCTCTCCACCAGCCACCTTATAAATGGAATTATTTCTGTTGTAGCCAATTTCACTAATACTTTTTGTGACTTGTCCTTGCCCTGGTCCTACTGACACTAATGACAAGATATTTCACAGGTCAGTTGGTCACCATGGGGTAGGTAGGTACGTCCTTCGTTCTTTTGTAGTATGAGAGGAGTTCAGCCACATTATATTTTGATTCAGAACATATTCTCACTGCCCTGAGAAATAATCCAAGCTCTTTCACTCTATTGCTGTAGAAATGACCATCGTGATCTCTCTGACCTTTATAAGGGTAAGAGGTTAGTGATAATACTCTGTTCATTTCAGAAGAACCAAAACAACTTACACTAAAATAACCTAGAAAACACCTGTTACCCCTTATTCTTAGAACAGAGCCATTGAGGTATTCAGTGATCAAACTGTTGAGCTTTGAAATGTCTGCTCAGAAGAGGGAATGCAGTCTATGTCTCAGGGCAGGCAAATGGATTAAAGAGTATCTTGAGACCCTTTCAAGTATGAATCTATGGAGCCACAACCAGAGTAGATGTGAGTGCTCAGAAGGTGTGAATTTAGAAGGTCTTTGAGGTCAGGAATGCAGATTGCTTATATTACTAACATGCTGCTTTGGAGGTTATCTGTAAGGATTAAATCCGGGACATTCAGATTTCAAAGCACATCTCTTGTAGAAAACCAGACACTTGTGATTTCTGTTCCTATTTGAAGGCAGAACATAACCAACCTCATTTTACCAACACAGTTGTATAGTGGACCGGAGACAGCCCAAATCTGAATTCAGAACTACCCTTATGTTTTAGACTAAGTTCATTTTAGATTAAGTTATCTGAAAAGCCATTACAGTTTTCTGATTATTGATTGCTGTGCTTAAAATATAGGACAGATGTTCAGTGCTGAGGCTTGTCCCTACTAATGAGATGGAATGCAAAAAGTATTTGGATGTTAGAAGGAAAACTTCAGCAACATAGAATCACAGAATGGTAGGGGTTGGAAGGGACCATTAGAGATCATCTGGTCCAACCCCCCTGCAGAAGCAGGTCCACCTAGATCAGGTCACATAGGAACATGTCCAGGTGGGTCTTGAAGACCTCTAACATCAACCCCTCCTATCAGCCTCCCATCAGATCTCAAATCTCAGACAGCAACCTCCCATCACTTTGCAAAACTTTGATCCAAAGCATCTTTGATAATAACTTAAAACACTGGCTTATTTTCATGATCACTGCCAATAAATACCTTCTCTGTGACCTCTGGAGAGTTTAATCTCCATTGTTCTCTCTCAAACTACTCAGACTTCTCATCATTACAGAAAAAGACAGAATGCATGATATGTGTTTGCGGGTTACCTTTGAATTCAGACTGAATTGCAGTCTGGTCACATTTCTGAAAGACTAGCACACAACAGTACTTTTTGCTAGTGTTATTGTAGACCGTAACAATTTTCTGAAAAGACAATTTAACAGCACAGGACTCTTTCTTAGACTTTAGAATAGAGTTGGTCATGGATTCACATTTACCAATGAAAATGTTTGAATGATCTCTCTGCCAAATGAAACCTCATCACCGTTATATATTATATCACATCATATCACATCATATTATAACATAAATCACATAATATGCTCGGCATTCCTTTAAAATGTGTTTTCTCATTCTTCTGGTAGGAGCACGATCAAATGATAGCAAATAATATACCCTCAACAGTTTCGTTCTGGTGTTCTGCCTAACTAAGAATAGTTATTCACTGACTTACCCTAGAAGCCAGACTATCCAAGGGTTGTTAGTTCTAGTTAGAATCATAGAATCATTTTAGCTGGAAAAGACCTTTAAGGTCATCGAGTGCAGCCTTTGTTCCAGCCCTGTCAACTACTAGGCCACTTCCCCGAGTGCAACATCCATCCATCTCTTAAACACCTCCAGGGACATTGACTCCAGCACCTCCCTGAGCAGCCCGTTCCAATGCCTGACAACCCTTTCAGGAAAGAAATTCCTCCTCATATCCAGCCTGAACCTCTTCCGGCACAACATGAGGCCATTTCTATTCTATTTCTTGTTCTATTGCATGTTACTAGGGAGAACAGACTGACGGCTGTTTCACTACAGCTTCCTTTCAGGTAGTTGTAAAGAGCAATAAAGTCTCCCCTGAGCCTTCTTTTCTCCAGGCTAAACAGCCTCAGATCCCTCAGCTGTTCCTCATATGAGACATGCTCCAAATCCTTTCCTAGCTTGGTAACCCGCCTCTGTATCCTCTCCAGCACCTTAATGTCCTTCTTGTAGAGAGGGGCCCAAAACTGGTCACAGTATTCAAAATGTGGCCTCACCAAAGTTGAGTATAGGGCATTGATCACCTCCCTACTCCTGCTGACAACACTATTTCTGATATAGGCCAGGATGCTTTGACTTTCTTGGCCACCTGGGCACACTGCTGGCTCATGTTCAGCCACTGTCAATCAACACTCCCAGGTCCCTCTTTACCTGGCAGTTCTGCACTACAAACCAGACTGATGCACCACTGAGATCTTTCCGGGAACAGTGGAGGAATCAGATATGTTTAGGAGAAAGGTCTCTGAAAAGCTTTAATTTTGGATTCTACTCCAATTGCAATAGATTCAAGGGTCAAAACCCCACTTCAGGAGGGATTTTGATATGCCTTGGCTTTCTGACAAGAGAACTACTTCATTCTGTTGCTAGCCAGGGGCTATGATGTAGACGAGAAGTGACTAAGATGACAGCTACATGGATGAATGTGCTCTTCCCTCATACTGTGAGTATCAACTGACCAGGAAAGATTTTCTGTTAGAAGAAGAGCATCTGTAGGCATTATGCCTAGCAGAATCCAGAAAGTAGAACTATCTCTCATGGTCCCTTGTGTTTTCATTACAATCAAAATCTTCTGACTCTTTTTGTAGAAATCATGGCCAAGTAACCCGAGCTCTCTGACAGGCCCAGCAATCAATTCAGCCACAGGGATGTTAAGACTTCAGCTAATAGTGCAAAGAGACTTTTTGCCTTCCAGGAAGACATTTTCCCAGCTGTTGATACCAGTCAGGAGTCACTGACTGGGTCAACTACTTGCAGTCTGACAGTAAATCCTTATAGACTGATACTTTCATAAGGTTTCATCTCAGAAGCATTACATAGGCTTATTTCCAGTAAGAGAGGTTCAGGTATGTAATAGTGAGGTGACATCGGTCAGTTCCTAACTAACATTTAAAGGAGAAAGAACAAATGAGCAGCTTGGAAGGCACTCCTCATCTCCAACCAACTGAAACTCCAATAATGGCAGCTAGGCTCAGACTTCAAATCGATTCCTGATTATGCCATCCAGTGAGAGCATTGCTATTTGGGATACTGACTGAGATAAAGTGGGTTGTTAACAATGAGCCAGGACAAACTAAGTGATTTTAATAGTTGAAATGTTATCGTCTCTGAAGAAGTCATAATAAAAATGCAATATTATTGAGTTTTCTAGTCTGAGGGCATCAGTCATCTGTCTGCCTAAAACTGATAGGGTAGAGTGCACTTGAATTTCTTCTGCAGGAAAAAAAAAATGATAAAGCTTTATCACTGCTCTCATTTTCCCCCTTCTTTGCTGCCTGAACATTCCAACAACTGCATTTTGACCCTTCTTTTCTTGCTTATTTTTTTAATCTTTCTACATATGGAAACCCATTACAATACATGACAACACTGTTACTGTGGATTTACTGGCTAAGGTGACATGAATGGGGGGCGACCATGATTACACACAGATATTTTCATATCAGAAGTAATGGGAGAAGTAGTCTTAGGAAAGACAAATATTTTTGTTCCTGCTTTGGCTTCTTATTCATTTGCCTGTGAGAAATCCACACCAGAAATCTTATTCCTGATGTGCATGAAGGTGTTAAGGGTTCCTACTGACAACCGCTCATGTACAAGTGGTCCATGATGAGAGTTCCAGAAGCACCTGCTTTCCTTTTCAAGGGTGCAAAAGACATTCAGCTTACATAGATTTCAGCAGGATCCCTGAATGTTCAGCAGGAACCGTACAGAAAGCATTGATAAATAGTACTTATGCATATGGGTTACCTAATAGAACCTGAGCTAGCACAACAGGTTTTCATAATGCTGGGACCTGAAAAGACACTGCAAGATCTGATAATCTGTGCTTTGAAGAGCAGCAGCACTGATGTTAATACATTACTCAAATACACACAGGATTTGGATGACTCAGGACACTGAACACATCTAATCTCTAGGTCATCTGATGTTGATTTCAATGACTTCTGCATCTGGTAGTGACACAAAATGTGGTTCTAACTGTCCTGTGCCTGTTGATTTAGAAGTGACAATCTGCCTGTCAAACTTTATGCCTGCCTAGGGTATATTTATTCATGTTTTTTTTAATGTGGTATCATGTCTTACTCTGTAGCCACAGGCCTTCAGTATTAGAAATATAAGTGAACTATTAATATAGGAACATGATTAAATCGCTGTTTGGGATGCGCCCAGAAAGATGTTGCCTGTATCTTCACAAAAGAAAGGGCTAGTTAATGTTTACATATGCAAATACTTATTAGCCATCTAATTTAATCTATTTTGGAGCTTAAAACAACCTCCATCATCAGACTGAATGACTTTTGTTTAATTAACTCTGACTGCTTAATGTGTGAGATGATTAACATACAGGCAGAGAATTTGAGGTGCAGTGTGTCCGTTGTTAGTAGAGGACATGATCTAATAGGATTTCTCCTCTCTGCCTTTTTTCCTTTCCCAAAATGTTAGGTTTCTCATATGTTAAACATAAACCCCAAATGTCATTATGGGATTGCTGTATCTATTCTCTGACAGGAACAGGCTGATCCTAGAATATGATCACACAGGATTATAAAATATATGTATATTGCCCCCTCCTCAAGAACAACTGAAGCACCCTCAGGAGCTCTTGTTATTAATGTGCTCACATCTGCCCCAGTCAGAAGTCGCTGAGTATCAGGATCTGAACCCATTCACTTATCTCTTCTGCAGGTATCCAATTTTCTCTGAACAGCCATGGCATAGGAAAATGTTGGTTCGTAAAACGTCAGCACGCTTGCAGGAGCTACTGTAGCTCACTGAAGACAATTGATCAGTAATCTTCTGTATGACTATGACTATGTGCAGCAGGCAAGACAGAGTGACTCTTCCAAGCCATCAATGTGAAGTCAGGATAGAGATAGCTGCATGGTGATACTGATGAAAAATGAACTGATGTACAAGATGTAGAAGACTGTAAGTGTAGTCTGCTCTTCTAGTAGAGTCTAAGTGTTGTGAGTAGATGATGAATCCCACTAAGCACAGAATGAGAGCATTAGTAGTGTTTGGGCAAACAAGCTCTCAGCTCAGGAACCAATAATCAAATTGTGTTCTTGAAAGAAAACATATTTAATACAACCTTATAAATCAGTCATTTTACAATTGCATTGTGAATCCCTTCCCTTCCCTTTCCCTTTGTTTTATTTTGCTGTATTTTAGTTATTGAACTGTTCTTATGTCAATCCACAAGTTTGGATTTTTTTTCCTGATTCTCCTTCCCATCCCACCGGGCAAGTGTCTTGTCTGTGCAGTGCATAGCTGCTGGCTGGGATTAAACCACAAGAATAACATGCTGTTTCCAAAGCCTGGAGGCAGCTGTTTGCATCTGAAGAAATGCTCTCAAAATGAGTTTGACAGCTGCACTTCTTGTAGGAGAAATCACTCATGCAAAGTTATTCCTGCTCATAGATCCTTCTCTGCCAAGACCTGGGCAGAATCGACTTTGGACTGAGTTCACCTTTCCTGCCAGATTTGTGTCAATGCCTCACCCACACAACAGCCTTTTTGGAACTGCTCTTAGAGTCGGTTAACTGAAGAGCATATTTTAAAGCTGTGTTATTGTTACTCCTCATTTCCCCCTTCTACACAGCATGAAATTCTAACGTGCAATCAAGGAGCTAACCCCAGGACCACTAAGCTTAATGTTCTCCTGATGCCTGTCATTAGGAAGTATAAATGCCAGAGTGTTGTCTGGCTGTTGTATAAAATAAAAAGATCCATCTTAGGGATATTTATATTATATCGTATTTATATAATGATATATTTCTATATATATTAATTATAATTAATATAATTATTAAGTATATATTTGTTTTTATATAATAATTATGTATTGTATATTTATATTATTATATAATATTCATATTATATCAGCTTTCCAAAAGTAGAAGAGACTGAGCAGCGGGGACATGCAAAGTGAAACTTTGGCCAAAACCAGCAGGATGGTGGTGCTACCTGAAATATCCATGCAGGACAGATCTTTTACTCTGCAACAGTATGGAAAAACCTCCCATGCAGTGAACTGCTCAATACCTCATTCATCTATTGCTTCTTGCAAGGGTACAGGGCTGAGTTAACTGCCAAGATTTTCAATACAGGAGGTTAATATAAACCCGACACATTTTTTCCAAGCCCTATTGTACTCAACAACTAGAAATAACAGCTTGTCTGCTTCCTGTACAGTAGAAGCAAAGAAATAGTAGGACCTTTAGAAAGAGAACCTGAATGCAAGCCAATCATCTTCCTTCTGGCTCCTGCTGACTCTCATCTCTAGTTACAAAAGAATAATTCACTATCCAGGCTATTTCTACAGCATTTCTAACTGGGCACTGAAGTATCAAAAGTTATTGTTAGCCTGCCACACTCCTGAGAAGAGAAATAAAGAAGAGATAATAGAAAGACAGAAATGACCCAGATTAGTGAGATATGCTTTATGATTTATTACAAAGGAGTTTCCCAAGAGACCTTGATGTCATGCTCCATGCACACATGCACACATGCACACATGCACACGTGCACACATGCACACATGCACACACACATCCCATAGAGATAATGAGGGAAAGAAAGCTGCAGTTTGCATCAGTATGGACACTGGTTTCATTCAGAACACTTATCCCCACCAAAATATATTCCCTTTGTATCTAAATGTGCATGGCCATACTTTCTCCTCTAGATGACACTGTGTCTGCTTGGAATCCAGAGCCGGAATACCAGGAGCCCTTCAGCACTGGCAAAGTCATGTGGAAGAAAACTGCACCAGCACCTGCACACACTATTCTCGTCTCCAGTGATTTCTATACAATTTAGAGTTGCTTGCTTAAGGACTCATAGCCACTGAATCTCAATATCTCAGCAGCAGCTAATATTATATATGTGCAATTCAATGTGAGAGCAGAGTTGCAGAAATTGTCTGTGTATGTATATGTCTATACATACACATTCACCTTTTGGTTTGTCTGTCTATGTTTACAAATATCATGAGGCCAAAGTCTGCAAAACAATCTGCCAGTCCCAGGCAAATCTATTCACTACTGGGTAAATTTCCATGCAGGATTGAACTGGTAGTACTGACAAGCTAGAAGAGTAAAACAGACTGAATCTAGACACTGTAGAGTCTGGTACCTAGAACTCAGGTTAACTGCATGCACTCTATATCCCTCTGGGGAGAAAAGTTCTGGAAGCTAGATTTGCATTTCAGCTTCCCTGGAACACCTCTGATTTCCCCATGGTTTCCCCAGTGTATTGGGAAGTAGTTGTGATCAGATTCAGACTCATGGGAGTTCAAATGTATAAGTAGTACAAAGAGATTAATTAGCAAAAAAACAGGAAATAAATGCAGATGGCTCTAAAGAAATTAACAGAAATATAATTTCTTTGTGCCCCAAAAGTTGACAGCAGGACTCAGAAGTTCATAACTCTTTCCTGACAAAATAAAGAGTAATTTTTTTTTCCTGTTTCACCAGTTAAAGGATAATTTTAGACACCCTTCATGTAAGGTAGATCCAGAGGATCAGGTCAAAATTTGAACAACAGGAACCTAATATAGTGACAGCAACGTGTGGGGATACTTTCCTGTTGGCATCAGTGTGCCATTAGTCATGTCCCGATTAGGAATATCTTGTGCACAAGACAGATCAGTGGGCTAGCACAGATGGGAGGAGGGGATTTACACACAAGTCTGAGCTTCTAGTGTGGGAAGAGTTACCTGTCTTCAGAAATCTGGGAAGAAGCTCCACCAGGAGAGGGATGGAGAAGGTGAACTATGAAGAAGGTTCTTTCATGACTCATCACCCACTCAAAAAAAGAGAAAGAGACACCTTAAAATTGATTCCTTCCTTCTTTGTCTGGAAGAAGGAAGAGTGAGATTTCTTAGCTCTCTCTTAACATGGCCTGCCAGCTTCACATTGCAATGTCAGAAAGCTGATACCAGTCCAGGTGTCTACAAATTGACTCACAATTTTATTCTGTGTAATGAATAAACAAACCTTCCTCTGTAAGATTGAATTAATTTGGATTTATTTGCCTAGGTATAGACATTGCAGATGTTTTAATTTACACAGTTTGCACTGTCAAAGTGGCTGGGCTGGCTTAGCCTTCAAATTCTGTCCGTGCAGGCAGAATTCAGAGTGGCTGTTGCAGGCTTTTTGACCATGAGAAGGGCAAATCCAGCTGAATATCATCAGAGGAAAAGAAGTTAAGTGAAATTTAACTAAAGTGCATGGAGTGGTTGCCATAGCAAAAGTGATGGAAGGCTCTTTGCTTTAGCTGTTGAGAGCAGGACTGTCAAATGTATGGAATACTATACTCTCAGCAACATTTCCACAGCTGAGATGAACATCTCTAATTTCTACTTTCCTGATCAGGAAATTAGTTGAGAGAGAAAAGGAGAATTGAGGATGAAATTGAGGTTTCCTCTTCTGCAAAGGGACATCAGCTCTTCAGACCTCAGGGGAATGGGGAGAGGCTATGAACTCAAGGGGGAAAAGTTACAAGATGTTTCCCTCCAAATGAGATCTAAGTGCAGTGATCCAATTAAATACTCTTTATCTTGGCCTCAGAGTCTCACTGCTTACCAGTAGATGTGTTGATCAACCTCTCTGTGAATCTCTTTTTAGTTTCTTGCCTCAGTGAGGGCTCAGATCCCAAATGCAAACAGTGTTGATAGTTCATAATTCTCAGTTGAATGCTGAGTTTGATCCATGAAGTCTAATTCTATTCTATTCAGTTTCTTCTGACTTTAACTGATAACTCCAGAGAGGGCTTTGGCCCTTCATTTGTTCCTGTCCTGTGGGTGAAAAAGATGACAACAAAGAAAAAATGTTTATTTCCATTCTTTCCAATGTACAAGTTTGATATTCATTTGCTTCCTCAAGGATTTTGTTTTCTCAGATCACATCTCATCAAAGGCTCTAGTTTGTGGATGAGTAATAGGTTGTTCTCTGTCCTCTCATCATCCACCCACGTAATACTCCTGCCTGGATCCCAGTGCCACACCATCCTCATTACTGTGGGTGGGTAGGATAGAGCTTCTACAGATCAGTAGTAATTGGAAAAACCCAGTGCTATGGTTTTGCCTGGGCCAGTCCCTGCTAGTGGAGTCCTAGAAGACTGGGGCAAGCATGATGAAAACTGCAGAGGGACAAAGCGACTCCTAAGCCACAGAGTACCAGCTACAGGTAACTGCATCACACAATGCTTTTGCTTCATCTTACAACTTAGTACTAATTTTATGTGTTCCCTCTGTTCCTAATAAATATTGCAGAGTGTTACTGCCCAGGGACAGATTTCTAGTAAACAGACTATTTTCTCCTTCCCTTGCTAAAGCTGGTTTTCAAGGGTAACATATTCTGGGCTCCCAATGATATTCCCAATATGATATCTTCACTCAATAAGATATTTTTGGGGAAAATATGTGGCAAGACTGTCTTCAGCCAAGTGTCATGTAAGCCCATCTCCTTATAGGTCACACATTTAGCTTCCAATAGTCCTTGCCTCTTTGCAACCTATCATTTGCTGTATAATCAATTTTATCCTCCTAAATCTATATCTGAGCTCCCATTCTGTTTCAACCCATGTCTATAGAAAACTAGAATCCAAGAAAGGGGCTTGAGTTTTCCTCTTTCAAAGCCTTTCCTTTCCTCCACTGATTTATCTCTTGCCATTTTAATTCTGTTACTACAGCAACCTTGTATTTCTTGCTTTGGCAAAGTTGACATGTTAGCACGGGGACACACAAGGCCTCTCTAATCAGCGCTTATGTGGTCTAAAACATTTAGCTCATCTGCTCAGAAGACTTATTAAAATGTTCGACCCATCTGCTGTGGGAATCTCAAGTGAAACTGGAGCCAACATTTTCCCACTTGGTTTCCTGCCGTGCAGCCTGACCAAAGCCTCTCATTTCATCAACTCACAGTAATGGTGGTCTCTAACACAAGGCAGAACACTTGCTTGTATGTGGTCTTTGGACACACTTAAAAGGATGTCATCTCAGTTTTCTGCAGTGACTGTTGGATAAAATGCTGTGCTGACATTTGCCTTTCAGAGTGCTAAATGCTAGAAAAATCATTTCACTGCAGCACAAGAAATTCAGAGCAACAGCTTTCAGTGTGCTTCCTTCACCCTCAGATGCTTAGAGCTAGAGATTTATGGCAGCAGGATTCTAGAGAGCTGGCTCAACAGATAGGACTAGCCCTGAGAGGGTCCTTCAAAGGAGCCATGTAACCTCAGTGGCATCCCCTTTTCCTACTTTTTGGCATTTAACTGTATGGAGAGTTGTGCAACTTGCTCTTTTTGGTTTTGACCTGTTCTGCTGCTCTTGTCTCCCCCAGAGGAAACATTAAAATTTCCTTTAATTCCCTCTCCATCATCTGATACTGTTCAGTCTATGATCTGTGCTATGTTGCCTAAGTCTATATCTTTCCTGAGAGACTTGAGGGCAGTGGTGATTTTGTAAGATTCGTGGTTACCATCATCTGACTAGTTATTGCCATATCTATATCTATAATTGTTCATTCACAAATGTATTCCTCTCCAACTGGCCATGAGTACTGGACTAATAGCAAAATGTGATGTTTTCCATTATTTTCACTCAGAAGTTCTGTAATCCCAGCTGATCATGGCCATGGACCATGTTAAGATGCAGAAGGTAGTTTTAATGCTTATTTGTCCTAAGACTTGTCTGCAACACAGATGCCCTTGAAGGGAAATGGCAACAAGCTGGAAACAGGATACGGATGTGAAGAGAAACTACGGGGTGAAAACTTGGCCAGTGGAAGATGAAGGAGTACAGTCTACAAAGGTAACTGCATCATCAGGATAAAGAGCAAGAAAAAATACCTTCAACCAACTGCTTCAGTAATGGCTGTAAATAGACCAATGCAACTCTGAGAGGTTTAATCACACAAAGCTGTAGCTGATGGGTGTTTGTAGTCAAATCCCCTTCACAATGATCTTGTTTAGAAACCAAGTTGTATGGAGGGAAACCTGTTAAACAGTCAGTTGGTCTCCCGTTACTGGTGGACTTCACTATTTTAAGTAGCTCTAGGGATTACTGAGGTGTTAAGGAATGTGCTGTGACATTGAACCGTATTTCCTCTACAAGAGGATGTCAGTCTGTAGTTGTCCTCTCTGAAGAACATGACAAGGAACCTGATGTTTGTATGTATGTGTGTGTAAGATGCTGTTTTGCTTTACTGTTTTAATGAGGAAATTAAAAAAATCAGTGCCACTGCTTATATTAGGCACTTTGAAGGTGCTTAAAAACACTAGGAACACCTTTAAAATGCAGACCTCATACTCCAGATAAAGCATCTACCCAAAAAAGATGTGCTTTGATGACTTAGATGCATTTGTTTGTTTGTTTTAGAGGAGAGAAAAGAATGGTATGTTTGACTGATACAGCTATTAACCATCAAGATTGCCCAAAGGCATCAGCAGGTTCATTTAAAATGTAAATGAGCTTTTCCCAGCATTCGGTTGTTCAGATTCTACAGGCTGTTATGTGAAATTGGATGGGGCCTTCCATGGCACAGCTGAACAGTTAGGCTGGCCTCCCTCCTCCACCAATTATGACCAACATGAACAGACACTCCTGTGGGCCTGAAAGCTTCTCTCCAGATTAGAAGAGCTGCTTTATTATAGGAGACAGGGGCAATTATCTAAGTCCCTGTGCTGCTACTGAATGGTCTCTTTGGGAAATATCACTTAGCATTGCAAATAGCAAGTGGGCATTTATTCATGGCCTTCCTACACCTTTTGGGAAAGGCCATTCTCTTGACTTAATGTTTGGAGACTACTGGCTAAAAATGAGCATAAACCACAAACTACAATTGGACCGAGGAAGACTTTCTCTCTTTAACACTTAAATACTGCATTCCTTGAGCTTAAGTGGAGTTGCACTCACCAGTGAGATCCCTTCCCAAACAGCATTGCGGCCAATCACATCAAATGACAGCTGAAGGAATACTTTTGCCTCAGAGCAATGCTGCATCAGGGACTGTTAAAGATGTGTATTGTCAGTTTTTAAAATTCTGCAATGTTCTTAAACTGTAAAAGTAGTCTTAGAAGGCATGTCACTCACTTAATGGGTGAGTCGTGCTGTAGTGGATCATCCTGATCTCCCAGAGAAACCTGGTAAACAACCAAGAATTCCATTGTGCAGAAGGGTTTGCCATTTGGATTTGTTTTGATGTGGAACAAAACATTGTACCATCACTGCTGGTTTGGAGCTTGGTGATGGCAGAACTACTGACAGCGAGCAAGGCTTCAACTGCAGCAACAGAAGGTTCAGAGTGACAATACTGTTTTGTGGCATGGAGACAAAAGCAATCAGAGGAATGACCATTAGCATAAGCATAATTAAATGCTTACATTAACAACTTTTGACGTGGCATCATGTCTGGTAAAGCCTGATCAGATTGACCTTGAAAGCTGCATTTGCTTACCAAACTGATGCATAAGAACACATTTTTGTGAGTTAGAAACAATGCTGTCCATTTCATCAGGATGATGATGATTCACAATATTAGAACTGTCCCTAGACTGGACAATGCTTGTCAGAGTTTCCTAGAGCTTAATTGTACATGACTGGGCATGTACATACACACCTGAGATCCACAACCTAAATTTATGGATGTGTTTAGCAGAGAAACATTAACTTCAGACTGAATAAAGTCTCTCTATAGTGTTAAATAACATCAACATTTTCCGTTTCCTTTTTGTGTGTGTGTGTGAAAAGTGATGCATTTTTTCAAAATATGTTGAAACTAGAGAGGAAGAATTGTCCTGCTGAAGAGAAAGAGAATTTCTTATCTAAAAACAAGTTTCTCAAATGCACTGCACTTTATACAAGTAGGGTTAAATGAATCAAAGAAAGCAGAAACACTAAAGATCTTAATTTCTGTTTCTATATCAGTCTTTCCATTACTTCTGCATATTATGACTTGCATTCCAGCTTCCGGATAGGACTTGCGTGTCCCTATTAAACATAATCAAGCACTTGGAGAACTTATTTCCAAGTGTCTAAAATGGAACCATGATTTGCATGTAATTAAAATAAAAAGGAACTAACATGAATCTTTTCCATTAGTTTTGAACATGATGCATCTGAAAGGAGCTCAGGGTGCTTTTCCAAAACCACTGCCAATTATCATAAAGATAAAATATCTTTTTAAAGTTTAAAATTTCTAATTAAATTTAAAAAAAACCCCCACAAAACAACACTCTTGGGACACATTCAAAACTTGAAAAAGTAAGAAAACAGCATGATGGGTAAGAAAAATTGATTTATCTTATGGTTAAAGATTTTAAGGGAGAGAGAAAAAGTATTTCTTTGTGATTTACAAGGATCTTGAGGTAAGCTAGGTGTATTGCCATTTGCCAGCTCTGTTTCTTACAGCACAGGAAACTGGCTGGGATGAAGTGATTTTGATGGCCGATAGTGTGTTGTAAAAGGTTACTGGAGCTCCACCATCACCCATGCAATGATATAATGATTTATTGTTGTCAAAGCCTTTTACACAAGGGATGGAACAATCTAAACTTCAGCATTCAATATGGATAAGGTGTGTTCATTTGAGGAATAAATAAATACCTGTGATGCCAGGACTGCCTGAAACAGCTGATCTTATAACATCAGCCTTGGGATTGTGAAACCATCCCTGGCAATGCTTTATGTCTCTGCTTTGCTAAGTAGTAGAATAAAAAAGAAGAAAATTTGTAGGAGTGAAGCTTATGGCAAAAGAACAGAGAGGATGTGAGTTACACACTTGCAAAAAAATATGTGTCTGCCACAGCAGGGCAAAATGTGCTGAATTACACTTGAAATCCACACAGAACTTCTGCTACTCTATATTTCTATTATAAGCTGAGTTCTTGAATTTCTTATCCTGAATTTTGTACTGATCCTAGGTAGGCGTGTAGACAGCACATCTCTTTATGGTGATGGGCTGCTTGAAAATTGCCTTCCTCTAACTTGCTTTGCTGTGATTAAATTAGAGAAGAAGATTTAGGTATAGGGCATCCTAGAATATGTGATGTGCAGAAGACATCCCAGCTCCTGGAATGCTGCTGATAAGGTAGTTGTACTTGATCTGGTGTGGAGATGCCATACAGCCACTCCATTGGGGATTTTCTTCTAGGAGGGAACTGGAAGGAAAATCTACATCAATGTGTCTACACCACCTTCCATCTCTTCTACTGTAAGATGGTCCAAGTGAAGCAGATTCTTTTATTTATTTCAAGAGGCAACGAAGTCACCATTGTCTGGAGTGTATTTGCTTGACTTTGGACAAATGCATCTTTTTCACTGATGTTCCTGTGGGAGGCCAGACTCTTCACATACAAGGCACTGTATGGATACAATGCCTAGCGACAAGTTCTAGGCATCTTTGCCTTTTGCATAAGCTTCCTGATTTGTGTGAGCTTGCAGGGGATGTAAAGCAGCCTTCTCTATCCTGTCGCCGCTTTTTCTGCCTCTCCTTCCTTCCTGCAGAAACAGAGAAGCTGTAAACTTCTCTGCTTCTCTGCAAACTTCTCTGGGCAGTGAGGGAACTATTTGTGCAGAGCAGAGCTGAGGGCAGCTAAGAGGTATGGCTGTCTGGTACTCTCAAGAAAGAAAAGCTACAGCATGGCTGGTTGCTTTATAGCAAGGTGTCTTGCACTACATTCTCCTCATGGCAGGGCTGACATTTTATTTTATTAACAAATCAGAGAAACCAGTGCAGAATTAACAGCAGGAGAGATTAGGTTACTATAGCAAGTATGCTTTGGTGATAGGAGTGTGGATCCGGAAAACTAGGAGCTCGGCTCTGCTTTGCTATATGGACTGAAATGGATTATTCCTGTTTTATAGCTTATGCCTGCCTTATTCCTCTGTATTCACCTCTGCTTTCTAGCTTATGTTGCCAAGAATGTTAACAGCCCCTTAGAAAAGGATGTGCTGATATAGATTTAGGAAAAGGCATTAAGATCGCGAGAGAAGTAAGGCAGCGAAAGCACTAATGACACAGAACAAAATTCCGCTCGTATTTCTCTGCAGCAAGTGGATACTTATAAGGCTGAGCTTATCACCTTGTGTTTTATACTCACACAAACTTCTAGGGCAGCACACAGAGGCATAGGTTATGGATGAACCACTGGCTGACTCTATCACTGGCAGGGGGGAGCGTGTGCCCTTGCTGGGAAATCACCAGATGGCGCTCGGAGAAATGATGTTCAAATGTTCCTTTTTTTAGGCAATTAAAGCTGGAAAAAGGTTTATTTGTGAAATTGTGACTCAGTTCCTTCAGTAAGAAGTATTTGCATCAGCCAGAATTTGTTGAGTGGCTGAACAGAATAATTCCTCTAAGTCAGGGCTAGTATTAAAAGCCTACAAGCACATCAGCCATAGGAAAAACAGAAGTGTTGTGTAATAAATCACTTGCATTAGGCAGTCAGCTTTTACTGTTCCTCTTAGCTTCATTTCAGTTTTAATCAATATTTGCTAGGATTTGTTAGGCTATGTGGACAAATCCTGAGGCCTGTACTCGATTCCTATCAAAGCATGATGGTTATTAAAAAGAATGAGAAGTTTGCCTGAGTGGCAACCATGTAATAAACTGGAGATTTTGAGATCTGAATTTATCACACTTTTTCACTGTTCTACAAGCAGATTGACTTCCCCTTGCAACCCTTTTTGCAGAGAAGTTTGCTCATTTTGGAAGCTGGAGAAGTTCATTTTCAAGTAGGTTAAGCCAAAAGGTGCCAAAAATGCATTTTTCTCCTAGTCTATTATTGTATCCTACACTGTAAGTGAGAAGTAGCTTCACCAAGGAATTGATTTCTTGCAAAAGAAACTGAAGCCTTAGCTGGAAGATGATTTTCATAACAGATGCAGCCCTTCAGCAGGGATTCTCAGCTTCTTTCACTGCTGGATAGGAGCAGGTCTTGAGTTCAATCCTTCTACTTAAATATTTCATTAAGGGCAGGCATATTTCCTACTTGCCTCTTAGGGCTTCAACTTTCAATTTTTAACTTGGAAAAATCCATCTTATTTCATTTTTAATTGAACTCTTTTATTGTTTTCCATTTCACCTATCAACTCCAGAGACATACAACACCACTGTAAATCCCTATAATTGATCTAAAGGTTATTCCAGATTCTGTCACTCAAGTCACAGATACAGCTATGTGTGAAAATCAAAAATCAAAACCAAATACCTCTTCTGGACAGAAGTTTAGTTATAGCAGGGATCCTTTTTTACTTTTACCTAAGATGTGGAGGCATCCATACAGGGTACTTTGCAGTATGTAACAAAGATACCTCATTTCCATTCCACTGCTGCGTTCATATATATCTCTCTATCTCATGTATATGCAGAGCTCAGGAGGTCTTTTTGAACCTGCCTCTCTGTCTGAATGAACTATATGGTTACTCTCCCCATTTGATTTGGTTTGATGGCCCATCTGAAAATTCAGAAGAAAAATATCTCAGTTTGAGACAAATCTAAGTGGTTGCTATCTATTTTTTCCAACAAAGTGAAAAGATTTTCATATTTTCAAGTCATTCCAAATTGAAAGGCAAGCCAAAACAAAATACAAGCCAAAAAGAATACCCCAGCAATCTGCTATGCTGTGTTCCTCTTATTTTGTTTTTCACAGGCTCTTTTAAAGGTCTAGTCTTCATTCTGTTCTGTTCTGGAGACAAATACTGGAATCTCCTTTTTTTTTTTTTTTCCCCCTCAAGCTCCCAAAAAACTTTTTCATCTGTTTCTATTTCTTACACATTTGAGATAATTTCTTTGGAAAAAAATAATTGCCCTCAATACACAGACACTTTACACACTTGATTAGCAGCTTGCTCTAGATATGAGTTAATTTTCAGGTAGGGACCAGGGGACATTTGTTACTACTGCCTTGACCTTCCTCCTGTTAATTCACATATTAAGAGAGCAGAAAAACGCATTTCATGCTCTAGTCATTTGAATTCCATTTTGCTGGAGAAATAGTATTGGGCCGTCCTTTTCCCTGAGACGGTTTTTTCTTTGGCATCTGTCATGCCTCATTACACTGAGCAGCACACCTTATGCTGGAAAAATAGTAAGCAGAAGAATCTGCAACAGGACTAGCAGTGTCACTGCAAGAATCCTAACTCACTCAGATAACACAAACAAGATGTGAACAAGGAGTTTCTCTGAATTTCACTCAGTCTTGCTCATTGTGATTGGTATTTGGTTACTTCAGTCCATTATCCATTTGTTTAAAAAGTTCTAAAGAGAGAAAAATCCAGGCAAGGACCAGAGTGAGCCCCAGTTGTACCTGCACTAGAACAGAGCCTTTGCTAAACAGTCAGTTATACAACTCAGTGTAAATGTGTAGCTACAGGAATGGGACTTTCTGCATCAATAAAATTAACCCATTTTGCCTTATGGATTTTTACTGAAAGGCTTTGATTTAGAAAAACAAATATGATCCACAGGGAAATTCAAATAAAATCCTAATTTTCATGTTCTGACCACAGTCCTAGGCTGCTAGTTTATAATAGGACAAGATGTCCTTACCTTCATATAAGCTAAATTGAATGCAAAGATGTGCAAACCCATGAAAAATAACTTGTTCCCAGATTTATGCGCAGAAAAAAATGCCTTCACCTTATACATTCCCATCCACAGTAGTAAAGAAGGCATGAGCATAACAGGTATGAACAGCACTCCAACATCTCAGAGGGATCAAACACTCCTGCAATACTGAGGCAGCTTTGGTTAGTACAACAAGGTGGTACAGTTCTACAAAGCTGCAACACTGCAGCCAGGTGCAGGGACTGCATCCTGCATCCCACACCTCCTGGGAGGAGAAGCCAGACCCGCACAGCCAGAGAAAAGCATTAAATAATCCAACTTTGTCAAAAATAAATGGAATGGAGGATGGGGTTTATTTTTTTTTTTGTTGGTTCTGGTTAAAAAGTGACTTATAAAGGGAAAACTACCTCAAAATCCAAATTTGTCAGTGTAATCCTGACAAATATGAGTGAATGAGAAAGAGTAAATGGTCATGTCTCAGTTATGTCTGTATCTCCCCTCCACTTGACACACAAAAATATACATGAACTGTGAAAGACAGGTAGCAAGGGGGAAAAAAAGAGTTTCTTCTTGCCATTTGGTCTTGGTCCAAATTTGCTTAAAGCTGGTGAAGTGAACATCTTTGTCAGCATCATAAGAGTGATTTGCCAGGGATATTGGTACTCTCTGAGCATCTGCAAGGTCCTAGGAGCTTCTGTTCACCCAGTTGTTGGATCACCAGTATTTCCAGGGCGATAGGCTGTGTTCCAGGACAGTTATACCATGAGATGTGACTTAGTACTGGGATCAGCTATGAGCAGTCGCCTGCATCCAGACCATCTGCAGGTTTCCAGGAGAAACATGGTAAAAGTTCTTCAGCTAAAACACACCAAAACTGGTCTTTTTCCTATTATTTTTATAGCTGAAATTGTTCTCCTGAAAACTGTATGAGCATGTTTACCTTACTCCATATTGTACCTGATATCTACCTACCTTCTCCCTCCATCTACATTGTCTTTGCTTTCAGATTCTCTGCCTTTCTCCCTTAAAAACTGTTTGTCTGGGAATTCTCAAGTATCTGATGTCTGACCTGCTGTGTGTTCTCCCCCTCCCCAGTCAATAATCATATTAGCACATCTGTGTGACAGAAAGAATAGCTTTTGTCTCCCAGAGCTGCAGAGTCCTGTTGCCAGGCAACTCCATCCTGAGGCAACAAAACAGCCAGGAAGGGTGTGTGGGAGGACCAAGCCCAAGTGCAAGAGCTGCTGCTTGTGCTACTGGTAGCTATAATTGGGGGAGGCTTGGAATATAGTGTTTCCACTAGAGATTCAGGATAACAGAGTCTGCCAGGTTCAGAAACTTTCAATTAGGTGGCTACAGACTGTGGCTGGTTCTCGTTGTTTTGTTCTGATGTTACAGAAAAGATCTGGGGATGCTGCAGAGAACTGAGCTGCAGATCAGTGTGGTTTGTAGATGCAAAGCCCAGTGCAGCAAAAGGGCAAACACGGTCACCTTTTCCAAATGCATACCAGAGCACAGCCTAAATATGCTTTGGTGGCCCTCCCTCCTCAGGGATCAGACTCTTTTCACTCTCCACCTTCAGCAATTGCAGCAGTTAAGCTGCTCTGGCCTTATTTATGCACCATTTTGGTCACAGTCTGGCAGTCTCAGAATCATGTGGTTAGAAAAGATCATTCCACTTGATAACCAAGTCTTGATTTATCAAATATAACTCCATTCATCCTGGAGAGAGAAATGAGTGTCTAAAATAATATAGGTAACTGTTGAGATAGGTGGGATAGGAAATACTTTTGTCTCTTCCCAGATAAAAGAGGAGAGGCTGCAGCATGAAAAACCTTGAGAAGGGGATATTCTCTTGGATAAAAAGAGATTGGATCATTAGGGACATCAAGGAAGACTCAATAATACCCATCAAGAGAAAAATAAGGTGAGAAGGAATTTTTTTTTTCACATCCAAGCCTCTGTCCTCTGTTTCAATAAATGTATTTTTTATAATTATTCTTAAATTATGGAGAAGTTTTTCCATAAATTATGGACAAATCATTACCATCAGGTTTGGCCAGATAGCCCTGTGAGAAACAGTCACAACGGACTTAGAAAAAAGGAAAAATAAATGGCAAAAATCATCCAAACTACTTGCACAAGACATATTAAAGCTAGAAGCAAACTTGAACACTGAGGATTTCCATTAGACAATATCCTGAGGAGGAGGATCAAAAACATTGAATGCTAAGGTTCATCTTTGTCATCTCTTATTTACACTAGGTGCCCTTCCCAGTTTCCTTTCCTCTGCTCCTTTATCAGAGCTAGATGTGCTCAAACACCAAGGCATATTTAGCTGCTCTACTCAGACCTCCTGCCAGGGAAGGTCTCTAATGACCATATGTATTTTGGATTCAACATGTGAAATCCAGCCTCAGCCTGCTGAGAGCTTCTCTCACTTGTATGGTCCTACTAGGCAATGCTTTTGTCCACAAAACAGACGCACATCCATCATATCTGGATGCTGTATTGGATTCTGTGATTCTGTAACCTTCCAGAAGGAATCGTAGAATTTTTTACAGCTAGGATATGGAACAGAACGGTGCCTTAGTCACCACCAGCACCTCTGTTTATACTGATACTTCATAAATCCAATTTCAACTGGGATATATACAGTACATCTTGACATGCATCTCTCTTGTCTCAGCTTCACTAAGGGGAAGTTTTGCAGTGACTTAAATGGCCTGAAATCAATAGCAACAGAACTCCAAGATGTCATAATTGGATCCTCAATGCACCACAACAGCCAGGCACAAAGACAACTGTGTGCAGACATTCATCAAATAAGGGATGCAGGAAAAAAAAGTTAAGAGATTTCTTGCATAAATTATGTAGTGGTTGTTATTCAACCTTCTCCATTTACACATGTCCCTGTATCCAACTGGGTAAAGAACCATCTTCATAACCTGTTTTGTACTATAAAGCATCTTTGATACTTTCCACAGAGACATTTGTAGTGTATTTAAGATTACAGAAGCACACAATCCCATATCAGAAAGCTTTTGCTTCCACATGAATGTTTGTTTTACTGGTGCTCAGTGCTGAATTGCTGAATGTAACACATTCTGGGTCCTGGATTTCTTACAAGCTGTCTCCTGCACTACGGTGACATTTAAGGTTATTTCTTGTTCTAGACCCCATATATTAACAAAAGAGTAGTTATGCTAGGCTCAGCTATAGCTGGAGAAACTAAACCTTGGATATCAAGCAAATGTGAACAGTGTCACGTTGGATTCACGTCTTGGATAGCACAACTGTAGCTGGCCAAAAACCTAACTTCTTTTCCTTCTATCTTTCCTGTGAACTGTGGTTCATGATCCGAAACACAGTTAAGAGAGGAGGTCCTATTCCATTAAAGAAATAACATTTGAAAAGTTAAAAAATAGTTATATCCCATCTTATAAAGGACAAACAAGTAGGGATTGTGTTTAAGTCTCACAGGAGGCGAGACACAGACTTTGACGTTGAGAAATCAAAGAGTACAGCTGATAGCACAGGTCATCTAGACTTTGCTGCTTGTTGGCAAAACACACACAAAGACATTAGAAAACTAAGTGAAAACTGGGGAGTGTGTCAGGAAGTAGAGAGATAGTACTTCTTTCTGGTCACAAAAATTTAGAGATACAGAGACATCTTGACTTCTCAGTTCATCAAAAGAAGTAGATGGAAAGGAAACCAAAGTCATGGGTCAGAGTAACTACTCTGAAGACAATATTTGAAACACTATAAAATCATTCAAAAATGTTTAAGAAAACAGCTCTTCCATGTTAACCACTATTTACTCTTTCATCAGCCTGGGAAAAAAAAAAAAACATGCAGGTACACACAGAGCAGAGATGTGCAGTCAGTAGAAATCACATGCCTCTAGGTCTCGTTATAATAGTGCTGTAGTTATTTGTTAGCATGAAATGCCTCTCCACTGCAATGGGGGGGCTTTACTGCAGTACCTAATTTAATCTTTCAATGAATATATTCTCTTGAATACAGTGTATTTTGTTTGACAGTTCTTAAACGCCTGGATGAGTCCAAACATCAAAGAACTGGAGTACACATATTATTTTCCTGTAGCTTCATTTAGCAATCCAAGCTAACAGCCACATTATTAATAATGAGAGAAATGAAATACTTTTCTAAGAGTTGATGGGCATTTAAAGTCTGAAAAAGAAAATATGATATTTGCTACTCAGCTTCCCTCTGGGAAAGTATTTGAAAAGTACCCAGATAGTCCTTTAGGAGGGGCTACCTCCTTTTCCTGATTATACTTACATTGAGGAAACTAATTGCAAGGGAGAAATATGGAAATGATGCTGCTAACTTCCCTAACGTATGTTTTGCAAAGGCACAGGGCTGTTTTTACAGCAGAATTTTGGCTGATAAATTGACAAAAGCTTCCCAACCTCTTGGCTGCATTCCTTTAAAAACAACATTGTTTCTGCAGTATCTCGCAGACACAACAATTGGCGACCAGCTCATCCAGATGTACCTAAATTAGCTTAACAGATCAGCTTTATAGCTCAGTTACCAGTGACTGCATATATTGTTGTCTTGTGGCTTAATTTTTTCTGTTGATAGAAGTTATTATTAGTCTATTCTTTTTATTCTAGTAGCTTATTTGAGCTCTCTGCTGAACTGAAGCCTATAGCACTACACTCCAGATTGAGAAAAAGATGGTTCCTTCTCCTGAATACTTCTATTCTGAAAAAAAACCCAAACCAAACTCAAAGAAAAAACAATAGTTTATCTGTCATTGCATCAGATAATATAGCTAGAAAATAATGGACAAAATATTGAATTCACAAATCCTCTGCAAGATCAAAGCACACTTCAAGACAAGGGTAGGAGCAATCTCTATAAGGAATTTGGTTGTGTTTGATGCTTTCAGAATCTGAGCAAGAAAGATAGCTCACACTTGTGTGGCTGGGGAAGCATGGGGGTCTCAGGGGTGCAGACAGAGATGGAGCACACATTGGATATTAAAAGGTGACAATAGGATCTAGAGAGTAGAAGAAAATAATGTCTTATACAACTAATTGCTGTATCCAACTGTGAATCTACAATTATTACTATCCAGAGTGCTGTGAATCTTAGAAGAGAGACAATAAATATGGTGGTTCACCAGATCTGCTGCTTGTCCCAAAGTCAGGTACAGCCAGTCTGACAGGCAGAGAGCCCAGGCTCACTCAGATCTAGCACTCCCTGAACAGCAATGCCAGCAGTATCTGGGTTTCCTGGACATATTTTCTTTCCATCTAGAAATTGATTTCAGTCAAATTAGAGAATTTTTTATATTTGTGCGATAACTCAGGTACAGAAGGACATCAGATGTTCCCGGCTAGGCCTATCACATGGGCTGTGGGAAATGGTCAGCAAGCCTGAAACCTCCTGATCTTGTTCCGTTTATGGCATATAGAGGTCAGCTGCACTACGTGTCTGTTGTAGGTGAAAGTTTTTCATGAGATCCACTGCATGTGAGCAGCCCTATGCATGAAGATATAAATTAAGTGAACAGATCTCCGTTCCTACTAAAACCTTTGCATTCTTTAATTCCTTCTAGAATTGGGAAATTGTCCCCTTTTCCCTCAGATTCCAATACACACTGATGCAGAGCTGTCTTCACCTCTGCCACTCTAATACTCTTTCCCACCCACATTCATGCCAACGTGGTTCACATGCAGTCTTCTCCAAAACATGTCCTTTGTTAAGCAGCAAAGCTTTTCTCCCCTTCTTTTACTCTGCAGCCTTTCCAGGAGAATTTCCACTTGTCCTCTCACACTCAGGTGTTCTCTATTTTTGCAGAAGATTTCTCCTTTTCAGAACAGTACAGGAGAAGCAGAAGGTTTCATTCAGTATTGGCTGGGAGAAAAAACCAATCCTGTCTAAAACAAAGCTACTAGCAAAGCAGAGAGCAAAAGAGAGTGAGGGAAAGGGAGATAGTGTGCATGCAGGGAAAGTAGCTTAAGGAGAAGTGTAGGAGGAACACTGATTCTAGACTTGCAGGGGGGCTATTTTTCATAAAGATAATAATAAAGAGTAATACAGTGTAATTAAGGCACAAAATCACACTAAATTACCGAGTGCTTCTCTGTAGCTTTCTCTGAGAGGGAAAGAACCAAGAGGACTGACTGGCCTCTCCTGCAGTTAGCACTGAAACACATTTTCCCAAACTCACCTAAAGGATCTCACTACTGAAAGCAAGAAATGCATAATGGAATTTCAGGACCCCCTTTTTTTTTTTTTTTTTCATGATAGATTCCCCTGAGCCAGATGTGAGGAGGCTGGTGTGAGTGTACTGGCCAGTATAACACCACAAAGGCACACCTATTCGGCTCCTGAAAACCAAGGGTGCACAATCTGTCTTATTTCCAGAACTAGAATGAACACCAGAAACTTACATTTCTACACTGTGCCCTCAGGGTAAAATATTCTCTTGTCTTCAGCACTTTTTCACTTCTGCACTATGATAGGCTGACCCTTTCCCTTTCCATTGCCATGGGCTCTGCTCCTCACATTCTTCCAAAAACATGTGCACAATGCTATAAATGTCATCTGCAGCCAGCATGATACAAGACCACATTCCTGTGATCCAGTTCATACATCTTTCTCACACTGAGATGGGAACTATTTCTGATTCACAGCAGTTGGTACTAGGCTGAGTAACTTTCCAGAGAGCCATACAATACAGAGCTGTTCCGATTTCATTCAGTACTGAATGACCAATCATCACCAAATTGGGTTTATTCCTCACTATTTCTTATCCTCTGCTGAAAATTACTTCCACTTTAATTTTCTACACAGTTTTCTTAAATAAAGACATCAGTCTCCTTGAAAGAAAATCTTTGATTCTAAGTTTGTAGTGTTGATTTCCAGCACATATGTACCCAGAACTCTGCTCAGAGGAAACTGATTGTTCTCAGACTCCTTTCATAAATATTGCATTAAAAAAAAAGAGGACGTTTTCCTCAGAGTTCAAGAAACTCTCTAGCTGATGACATTATTGGATAATCTCTTCCCTAGGGATGTGATTGTAAACCTCATTCAACTTTAGGTGATGAATTATCAATATTAAGATTTTTTTTTAGTTTTTTATGCTACAAAATCCCTGCAAAGCCCTTACAACTATGTGTTGCAACTGAGGAGAGACTTGGAGTTGCAGTTAGAGCTGTGGAAGCTGAAAAACTTACAAGTCAAAGACATAGAAAAACCCAGCAGCACAAACTCACAGACAGATTGACATGTTGGAAGGAAGGAGACTGCCCTGGTCAACAGTTCTGGAACAAAGATCCCTTTTTTTAAGCAGGAGAGAGACAAGGCTTTACTATGAGATAACCCCCTCCAGTCTGCTCTCACAGTACAGCCACATCAGCATTTGAAGGAGACTGAGCCACACAATACCCAGACAATCTCTCTTCCCTGATCTTGGACTGAAAGGCACTGCTGGTGATAGAGGCATGTACTATCACACTCAGATACGGTTTTCCTTATCTGGGGAGCTAGAGCTCTGCATGGCTTACAAGGAGCTACCAGCTCCTTGGGATGTTCTGTCATTCCAAAACAACAGTACAACAAAAGGACGATAATAAATCGGGTTTTAGTATTCAAACACCTTATTATTTGCCACTTGCCCTGAAACCACCTTACTGGCAGGTCAATACACACAATGCAAGCTGAGGTTCAGAGATAAATGGGAAGGTATACACAGGAGTTTAAAAGACTTTCATCATTCTGTGTCATCCAGCTAAACATCTGTCATTGCTCATGCTGCCTTCCAGCTGGGATCCAGTCCACAAGCAAAAGCCTCACCTTGCATACAGCTTTCACTGGGGAGGATGATGCTTCCTGTCTACCCTATTGTTATACACCTAAACTCTCTATGGTGCTTGTATCAACTTCAAGCATTTTCCCCAAGGGTTTTTCATGAGTCACCACTTAATCAGTGGTCTCATTTTAATACTCCCCTCGTAGGACTGCTGACTGTGTCTATCTACTTAATAGCAGTGATGCTGTTTGAACATAGCAATGCTCTTTAAACACGACTAGGCAGAATTATCTGCTAGCCAGAACATGCTAAGGAAAGTTTCAGTATTTAATTATGACCATACGTTAACCCATTGCAAAAGAAATGTACTTTTCCAGTTGGAGGAGCAATATTTAAACCCTAATGCATTGCTTTTAAGAGCAGAAATCTGAAATTTATGTAAGACAGCAATGATTCCTTAAGCAAGTTCAGAAAGAGGGAAAATGTATGCTGTTCATTACTACATTTTGATTATGACAAAATAGATATATTATAGATAGAAATATTATAGACATATATTATTAGATATATATTATAGAAATAAATACTTGGGGGACAGAAAGTGCTCTGACTATGGCTTTGAGAGATATTGTGATGGAAGTTCATATTTTGATAGTTTAAGAAAACTGAAGAGGTGCTTAGAACTTCAGATGGTCATTCCGAACAAATCTCACAAAAATAAATGAATACTATGTGATGATATTCATATAAAGAAACACATGAAAAGTAGTGGAATATTTGTTCTAAATGTTGCTCTGTCTTAGCTTGCATTAAATCTTCCAGGAATCCACATGAAAGCATCAGATTAAAAAGACCCCGAAGGTATGAAAGGTTTCTGATTTAAATAAATACTTTGGTAATGACATCTTTATTACCAGCCAGTCTGATAAGACACATTGTGGTCTATGTTTTGAGGCAGTTTCATACTTCATTGTACACCTTGGTCTTAAAATCTGTAAATTAATACTCTTACAGTGTATCTGCATGTCTTCATATGGTAGCAAGAGTCACATGATCATTGGTTGATGAATTTGAAAGTTTCAGAAGGTCCTCCTCTGCCTCAAATCTATGTATGGATCTATGCTGCAAAAAAACCTGCCCAGGGGCATTTGTAGAAAATGATCTTTCACAGTCACTTTACAGATGATGGATGGAAGAAGAGACTAACGGCATTCTAGTGAGAGCAAAGATTTTGCAGAGCCAGCACTGAACTCATGTTATTTGAATCTCTTTTCACTATCTGAGCCATGAGCTCATCACACTTCTGTACTGACATTAATGAAAGCACTGTAAGTGGGACCAGAACTGCAAAGCTGTCATTCACTGAAGATTACCTGGAGGTGAATGCCACAGCCTCCCTTCAGTATCCCCTTCTTCTTGTCCATTTTGGCAAGTGTGTAACTGTTAATTGATTAATTTCTGAAGTTTAATCAAGGGCTGAAGTTGTAATCAATTGGCAACTCAATGCAACACAAGGATGTTTGCTTGGCTGCCTGCCTGCCCCTCTGAGCTTAATTAGCAATTATCTGTGCTCAGTGACCCCTTGATCTCGCACAATTTAGCTGAAAAATATGTATCCAAGTGGTAATTTCACCTTTTACCTCCATCCTTTGGTAATATTCTAACTGTTTATCAGATACCCAGCCTCTCCAGAGCTTTCACAATGGGAAAATCTTTAGTTAAACCTGTAATTACTATAATGAGAAGATATAATGAAGTTATCATTAAAGAAGATGAAATATTTTCTTATTTTCCCCTCCCCTCCCCCCTTACTTGTAACCATCTTTTTCTCCTTCCCCTCAAAATGCAAATGACTGGTATTTCTAGTAGAGCACACCAAGAAGAATCTGTGATAAAATTGGTTGCAGAAAGAACCACTAGGAGGGAAACTCACATCAGTGTTGGGACTGGAAGTTTCCTGGAGCAGCCCAGTTCCTCAGAGTTCACAAAGATAGATCTCAAGTTCTGTCTCGTACTGGCCTGTTATCAGAAAATCATAGAATCATAGACTCATAGAATGGTAGGGGTTGGAAGGGACCTTTTAGAGGTCATCTATTCAAACCCCCCTGCAGAAGGAGATCAACCTAGATCAGGTCGCACAGGAACATGTCCAGGTGGGTCTTGAAGACCTCCAAGGAAGGAGCCTCCACAACCCCTCTGGGCAGCCTGTTCCACTGGTCCTCCATCCTCACAATAAAACAGTTTTTTCTTATATTTAAATGGAGATGACATTCCCAGTGGAAGGCAGGGGCTACAGCTATAAAGTGTGTTCTTCTGGCATATTTAACAGCTACATATTTATTTTATTAAAAATCCTGTTTTCCCAACTCTCTGTGAAGTACCTTTTTAAGGCCAAAAAAAAAGGCTGTCAAAAGCTGGAAGTGAATCACCAGAAGATCAGCCTTAATTTGAGGCGAATAATCTGGAAACTGCAAGAAAACACTGAAAATTTGAGAACATGTTTTACCATTGCATAAGGACTCTGGTACTTGTGTAAGTAGCTGCAAAGGCAAATGTAAGCATGACAAAAGGAATAAAAAGCCCCTCATTGTTCCCAAAACATTGGTACATTGCGTTGGAGAACTGGTTTTGCAGGAGATGCTGAGAACTCTTCCCAAACATTGACATTAAAGAGGTTTTGCAACATCTACATCTTCACAAACTACTTCTGTGATTAAAAAATTTCAGCTTTAATAGTTACATGCACAAAAAACTTGAATAACTGATGAGCTCAACTCAAATGTCCTAGCAATGGAACCCTGCTGACGTTCTCAGCAAGATATTAGCCTATCTGGGATCTAGATCACACCATTGTAGCTAACTAGTGTTGTGGAAAATATGTACAAGGTAGCAAGGACATCTTCCAAAGTGTGTCATATCAGTTTCTAAATGTTAGTTGCAAAGACAATCACTCCAAGGTCACAGATTTGACCTTCTCCTCCCAGTCTATTTTAAAGATTAGAAGCAGAGGCCAGCATTGCTTATACCTATAGGGCACCATAAGGACACAGCATCATCTGAGGGATTGAAGATAAATAGCAGTAATACCACAGCTGTATAAAACTGTCATAAGCAATATTCCCATTGGACAAGTGGATAAAATACTGACTTTACCCAGAGCAATATTCCTGGGAGAAGGCCCCTAAATTATTCTTTGGGGTATCTTGTTGCTACAGAGGCATGATGGATATCCGTGCATCAGCGGTGCCATCTCAAGCTATCAGAAGTGTTGACACAGATGAAACATTTTGATTAAGTGTTCCTGTTCAGCTTTATACATTAAAAAACTATTGGGCAGAGAAGCAGAAGTCTCACCTTTGTTCCATCTTTATATGTATTCTAACAATGTAACAAAAATAGAATAAAATATCTGGAAAGACAAGACTGATCTCAACACTCTCATGTTGACTGGAGGCAGGGCCTTCTTTTGGTGGCTGTAGATTAATCCAGTTCTAGGGATTTGTATCTATTCAAATGTTGATGTACTCTTGAAGTCTAAACTACTCCACCTCAACATAGTGTGTGTCTGTGCAGCACCTAGCACAGTAGGTGTTGGTTCATGTGTAGGTCTCCTAGGTGAACAGACACTTCTTTGAGGCTCTTACTGAACAGATGAAGATGATTTCTCTTTTCTTTTCCCTACCCTTCTGGTGTGACATCCTAGGAGAAAAGTCTGCTAATTAGGGGATGGTTGTTGTTGATTCTTCATTTGTTTCAGAAATTACTGAAGCTCTAATGAAGAGCTTATGAGGAGCAGTTGATTTGCACAGTTTTGGGAACTGAACCACAGCACATTACACAGATCAGAGCATCAGTATTGCTAATATCCGTTGTCTTTGACAAGATTGTTGTACCAGCTGTATAGAGGGCATTAGCTGCTAATAATGTTTTAACAAGAGCAGAGGAAATGTCCCAACACAGCAAAAATTAATATACAGGGCAATAGATGTAATGAGGCTGTAAAACGAAACTCAACACCCTTAAGCAGGGTTCTGACTTTCCATTTTCAAGGATCTGATTGTACTCTGTTTTGATAGTACTTGAATTAGGGAAAATGATGGGAAATTGAGGCTGCAGGGATTTTGCAAGTGTTTGGTTCTGTCTTCACCTAGAGAAGGATAAGGATGATATAAATACTGGAACACACTATATAGTAATCATACTTTTTAAAAATGGAAATAATAATAGCACATTACATGCACTTAAGATCAATATATATTACAGCAGTTAAATATGGATATATTAAAAGGACAGACTAAAGACTTACTTGGTAAAATAAATTAGTCATTGGCTCTGTTCCCTTAATGATAAACTACACAGTAAAGACAAATTTCAGTTTCAGTGAATGTATGGAAGTGCACTGAACATATCTCATGAAAAATGGCATAAAATCTGGTCTTTCACCATCCAATGGACTAGAAGCTGGATTTAAATTCAGCACCTGAGTACCCCTGATACAAGGGCTGCTGACTGGCTCATTTAATAAACCAGGATCCCAGTCCATAATGGTCCATGAGGTGTAGAAACTGACTGAAGAACGGTGTATTTCTAGACTAAGGAGAGGATTTCAATGCCTTGTGAGTGTGTTTGAGCTCACAGATCAAGCCACACCTCATGCTTGTGGGGATGCAACGGCTCATCCTCTGCAAGCTGCATTGGCAGTTCCTCTGAAGCACAAGTTGCATTACCTGACATCAGTCTTGTCTCGTTCAAAGGCTGTCACAGGTGAAAACAGGTGTCACTTCTCTTCTCTGAATTCTGCCTTTATAATAATTATTATAAAACAAAAGCACTAATGATAACAGTACAGACTTCATTACCATGTATGTCTCTAATAAAATGGCTTGTTTGTCCCAAGAGAGGGGAGTTACATCTTTCAATGATTTTCTTTTCCACTCTATTAAACTGTTTAAACTCCAGTTTCTCAAAAATATATTTAAATAAAACAAAAACAACCAGAAAGGATAAATGAAACTTGAGACCTCATCCAGTATCATGGTTTATCATCCCCAGGAGATGTCTTCAAAAGCATGTCGTTATGAGAAAAAATAATGATACACAGAAAAGTTGCCGAGGCACAGCCCCGTTGAACAAAAAATGGATTCTTTAAGTGATCTATCATCCCCACTTGAAAAATAAATAGAGGTAGGAGAAAGGGAAGGGATGGTTCTGTCTTTACACAGCAAGGAGAAGTTACCACTGAGGGTGAAGTGAAAGGATAAAGGCAGGAGCAGGAGAGAATAAACAACCTCAATCTCCTCACAAAAGATGTATCACATCTGAGGACTGCTCATGTCTAACTAACCAATTGATAGAAAGTGTGCTCTTGATGTAGAATGGTGTAAACATGTGTCAAATGCAAGTGTAGCTGTCCAAGCCTGAATTCTCTTCAGCTTGCTGCCTGGACTTTGAAAATTGCCCTTATCTATGCCTGTGGCTCTAAGTGGCAGCAAGCGGGCACTCTGTTATCCACAGCCCAGTTCAAACACTGTGGATCACAAACATTTAATTACGGACCTTCCTTTTTGAGCATATGTGTACTTGTCCATTATTAGTGAGATTCGGTTTCCCAGCTCTGGCTCTCAGTGACTTTTCAAGGAAAAGAAGGCAAAGGTACAAAGTACAGTTATGCACAGTTGTTTTAAACAGCAAGATTATTTTTGTCTGCATTTACCCCACTGGGAAGGTGCATGGGAGGTGGTGAGTGAGAGTCTGTGTGGTGGTTAGTTGCTGGATAGAGTTACACCACAACATTGACGTTCCCATTTGACTCTACTGACTTCAGAGTAGATTTATTGTGACAGATCAAGCACATGCACAGAAATGAAGCTGAGCGTGGAACAAACTCTGGGATAAGATTTGCTCTGTGTATTTGGGTGTTCAGAGAAGCAGAATAGCAACTGGATGCTAAAGCTACCTAGAGCTATCTGGCAGGGTTACCTTGACTATATTCCTAGCTGACCACTGACTTCAATGTACTATGACTTCTTAACTCACGTCCCTAGATTTTGCCCACATAGCTCCCATGTTAAAAATGTTGTTGATGGCATTTCCTGCCTCTGTTGATATTGAATTGCACAAATGAAAAATGCGTGAATCTCACTGGAACCACAGCTGCTTTGTTATCTCTCCTTGGCATAAGCCACAGAAGCCCAGAACCACTCAGGTTGGATGAGATCCCTGGAAGCCTCTTGGTCTAACCCTTCTTTCAAAGGGCCGAATTTTAGGCTAGATCCAGCTACAGAGTTTTAATTTTAAGTCAATTTGGGATAAGTGCCAAACTTTCTGTCCTTCCAGTGAAATACAACAAAAGCAGTGGGAAGAATGTGGAAAGAGAAACCCGAAAATTCAGAATCAGGGAACATGTACAGTCACACTCTCATCTTTGTAGTAGGGTACTGGCATGAGATAAAACTCTGTGCTTGGGAATGCAAAGTTCACAGAAGAAAGATGGGTCCCATTGTTGATGATAATTTCTACAAGCATATGTGCTTGTGCACGATGTAACGTGTGTTCCGAAGGAACAAACATGTGGTCAGGGACAAGGAGAGAAATGCTAACTGAGGGTTAGCTATCCTATACCTGCATCCTACTCTATTGCCTCACTAGCATATATCCATATGTGACCAGGACACCTCCTTTGTAATGAGTGGGTGCAGGAAATGGATTGTAGCACAGCTCGGATAATATTCCTGCTGATCCTTTCTACCTCCGCTTTCTAGAGTGTGTTTGGCTGTGAAGCTGACTCATTTAATGAGGAGCAGAAAGCAGCAATTTGGTGTTCTGAGCTTTTCCCTACCTTCTTGGCAAATACCTGTGCAAGTCACATCTTGCACCATCTCACACAGATGGCTTGCAGGCCAGCTCCCTCGTCTGCATAGTACCAGGTTGACAACTTTATCACATACTGAAATTAGGTGACTGGAAAACCATATCTTCACTTACTCTGTCCCAGGGGTTGAAGAAACAGATTATATTTTCATAGCTTTGAAATAAAATACCACAGGCAGCTTTCCACGCAAATAGTGTTTTTCATCCAATCATTTTACTGAGGAGAAACTGTTGAGAGAGACAGGGCATGAGTAAATACATGCATGGGAACAGTTCATTTCTTGTGGTTTTTCATTCCCCTCAACATGTTGTTGTTCTTTGTACTTCACACCTTGGCACGACTTGAGGCCACTTCCTCTCATCGTATTGATTTTCACTTGGGAGAAGAGATTAACACTCATCTAGCTACAACCTCCTTTCAGGCAGTTGTAGAGAGCAATAAGGTCTCCTTCTCCTCGTTCCCTCATCCACTCCTCAGAATACTTGTTCTCTAGATCCTCCCCCAGCATTCTTGCCCTTTACTTGACTTGAAAAGGCCCTGAGATGTCCTTTTCACTGACTGGAAAAGGCCTACTGACTTTGAAAGAAGATCTAACCTTGAATTTGGCCCTGCTTTGAGTGAGGCCTTGACCAGATGACCAGTAGACAACCTTTTCAACCTAAATTAATCTATGATCCTATGAATCCAGGCAAAGTCAGCAGCAAAGCTACTTTCTATCTCTGTACTTCTATTTTCCTCCCTGGCATTAGCCTGACTAGTCTATTTTGCTTGGTACATGATGTCTCTTACTGTCCATCTCTACCATGTCCAACATGATAAAGACTTTGACCTCAAGGTGCTATAACAACAGTTATATCCCTATGGAAAACAAACAGAGCTGGCATTATAAATCTGAATTGATCTAAATAAAACAATGAAACTTAATATCACAAGTGTGTGTTCACCATTTCCCCTTCATATGCTGTAGAAAATTATCCAGTAATATCTACACCCACATAAATGGATGAAAAATGCATCAGCTCAGAGAACAGCATGGTGGTACCTACAGGAGCACGTTCGGTATGAAAAGGATGCACAGCATGAAGAGACAGCTTAGTCTTCAGCATGAGCATCTCTGTTAAAGTTTCCTGAAGCAGGTTTGGCACATTTTGCTAAATCAGTCACGACTCCATCATTCTCTCAAATGTGCATCTGTTGCAGTCCTCCCATGCTAGTAAGGCTTTTTACACTGGGTGTTGATTGCACCTGCATGTTTTCCTGCAACAAGAAAAACCGTACATTTTAAGCAGCTTTTTACTTTCTCGGCGTTTCAAAGGATGTGGGGATAAAATAATAATAATGATAATAATTATGAGAAAAAAAGAGATCCAGGACTAGGTTGGCAAACATAATCACAAGGTATATTAAAAAGTTAAACATAGCTTGGTGCTTTGAAAACCAAGCACCACGGGAAGCCGAGGATGTGTTGTCCCTTGCCTTAATGTCACTTTTTAAAAAGCAACGCTGTAATTGAGTAATCAGTTTGCTGGTTGTCATGGCAATTGCTAGGGGCTGCTGCAGGGAAGCAGCCTCCGTTCTTTGTCTGTGCCGCCATGGGCAGCCACCCACTGCCGCTCCCCCAGCACCCCTGGGCTCCTCATGCTGCTGGGCCCCAGTGCTCGTCGCTTCTCACAGCCAGAGCACAGGACTTGACATCAAGCAGCAACAGGGAATTACATGGGGAGACCATGGCTTGGAGGAGGATAGGAGTGACAAATGCGATGACACATTCCGCTATTGGTCTTGTCAGTGACTTAGGGTGTGCTGTCAAGTCATTTAGCAGATGGATAAATGTGTCAGGTTTGGATCTCATGCATGGGGGTCTTGGGGGGTTAATTCTGAATTTAAATGCAGTGTGGAAAGGGAAAAGTATGTGCAGGATCCATACTGGGAAAGCTGTTTGTTAGTGACCTTTACCTGGTGATTAAAGTCAACTCATGCTGATCTCAGCATTTAAAATTTTAACTGAAGGGCGGATCTGATAGCAATAGGGCTTGTGTGTCTGGATGAAAGAAGAAAAACAGGTTAAGCTGAGATTTCTAAAATGCACAAAGGGAAATGACTTCTTTTATCCACTGCTGGAACCTCACCTGCTGTTTCTCCCAGGGAATCCTCTCATAAAGAGCTGGAGAGAAGGTTTTTGAAGAGTGAAATGATTGTATTTTATAGAGGGAAAAGTACAAGAGACCAAATCACATAGTAAATGACAGATCTGTTCAATTAAGAATAACTCAAAGTCTTCCATTTTGCCGGGTCCTCCCATTCTTGGCTTCTGCATTGTCATTCCCACACCAACCTGAAGCTATCACACCCCCAAGTGCGCTCTCCCATCTCTGCACAGGGTTTCCTTCACTGTACAAGGTGGAAACATCCTAACTTCCTATATCATGAATGGAAGAAATATATATTCCCACATATTTCTTGCTGACTGCATTTACAAGTTAGAATCTGTATAAGGCATCTAGAATTGAAGTACTGTATTGGTAAGCATTACTGCTTCAGCATCTCGTACTTTCTATCACAGTACCTCTGGCATGAATATTTCTGCACTTGCTGTAGTGAATGCAGGTAAAAGCTTCCCTAAACTTGTAATTTGACCCAAGACAGTGGTTAATTGGTTTTTTTTCTAGGCATGTCTTCTATATTAGGTGGGAAGAGCATCTCATGGAAATGTGATCTTCATTTCCCTCCGCTTCCAACATGATGGCTGTGATGCAGAAGACCCATAATAAAGTGTTAATAGAGTGCTACCTTGGCTCTGGCACAGTGACTCACACATTTGCTGGAAAACACCCCTTGGCACTTTCAGATCCACAGCATGGAGTCCATCTCAAGGGTTGCTCAAGGACCATCCTTAAAAGACAGTGTTGCTGTAAGTTCATGACCAGTTCAGAGCACCTGGGACTTCAGTGCAGAATTGGAGTGAGCTGTGGCAGGCACATTGCTCAGCCGTGGGAAGCAGAGTGATACAATGTTCCCAACGAGGGAATCTTTGACCTGAGCTCAACTCCAGACTCTTGTCGTTAGGACAATATTCTGAATTCATTTCTCCATGCAAGCATCTGTTGAGATTTTTTGGTGTTAGATCCCTAGTTGCAAACTGCATGCCTCCTTGATAGCAAAACAGATAAATCATCTTGAGAGAAGAAAGAATAATGCATTTAGATTTATCCTTCTTCATACACTGGGATATTGTAGCTATGATGTACTCAGAGCATCAAGGCAAAATCATGAAGCTAATTACAATGCTATCATTCCAGAAAAGCTGATGATTGTATTTATTAAAAAGAACCAAGGACATATTATCTGCACTCCTAAATGCCCAGGAAACAAGCTAGGAGAGACCAAGAAGTGTTTCCTCAGATTCAAGTTTGTATCAATTTTTTATTTTCTTCAGTCACGCATCATCTCAGATTTTCATAAATAAGGTCTAACGTAAGTGACAAATGAAACACTGTTGTCTCCCCAACACCTTGAAAGACTTGTCCCTAGTATGTCTGATGGCATCTCAAATTAATATTGTTTCATTTGCTTGCTGCCTTCTGCATAGCCAAAGCATGTCAACATAATTCCTGAAATTAGTTCTTATTACTTAGCTGCTTCTATAAGAGCCAGTGGAGACTGGATGATGCACATTAGCTTTGCAGAGTTTAAGTAAATAGTACTTTTGTTCCTCCTTCATTTTTAAGGTTAAAACAATGTGTGGTTAAAAGCTATCAGAACCCTAGAGACAGCTACCATCACAGCATTAAGAGCGTGAATATTGTGGCTGATCAAATGTAAGTACACTATAACTCTTGACAGTGTTCTTTAAAAATTAGTCTCTACATATTGGAAAAAATGTTCCCCCATTTGTAATAATCATATTTCTCTTTGCTTCTCTAAGTTTAGCACACTTTATTTTGCACTCTGTAAAGTCCTTGGCAGAGTATGCTATGCTCAAGTCTATCTAGCAAGTTAGAACAGTGATAGCAACTTTAATTAATCACTGTAAGGTTCTATTTTGCATGAAGAAGGCTTACCCTCTTTGACCCATTAATTAAATTGTGGAATTTGCAGTTCCTTGAAAATGTTGAAGAAGCAAAAGATTAGACAGATCTGAGCTGTATTTGAAATGGAAATTGACACACATTGGACTGTGGATAGGAAAGAGCAAAGTGACTTTAAGAAAATGCTTTTAGTTCGACAGCCATCTACGAAGACAAAGCCAATTGGAAACATGGATTTTCTGTGACAGAAATGATACAACAGCAAGAGGAGACAGGTTAGGTCTTTAAGGGTGAATTGGCCAAGTTCGTTTAACCACAACAGAAACTCCAGCTTCCAGAGCATGAATTTGGTTTCCATGCTTCTGTGAGTAAAACAATCTTAATTATTCTCCTTTGTTAAGGAATTAAATCGTGACATGTTTGGGCAGGGCCCTGGAGAAGAGATGGCTGACTGATTAGAAAGAGCAAAGAATGCGGGTCCCTCTGGCCCCAGCTGAGCTCCCAATTCACAGTATGTCTGCAGGCGAGTCACTTGCATGCCTTGTGCTGCAGATGAAACTGCAGAGGTGGGCGTAAGCACCAAGCTCTCATTGTAATTCAAAATCTCTCTCAGTGCTGTGGTAGGAAAAGTAAATATTTTATTAAAAAAGTAGTTGCATATAATGTTAAATTCACAGATAAGGAGGCTCAGGTTCCTTTAAATTCTTTCTGTTGGTTGCTAGTGCAAGAACCAGTTTAGTAAAACCAGTAAGTATTTCTTCTGGGAAATTCTGATGGAGTATAGCAGAGAATTATATATATTTCTCTCTTCTATCTTGTAATATTGAATTAATTAATACAGGGATCTGCTGTGGATCCCACTCAGACAAACTGAAACTGACTTAGGTAAAGCACATTAACGATAGACATACATCTCAGCTTTAAAAATCTCTCTAATAAATGCACCATAGACATGAAGTAAAAGATGCTGCTTGTCTCAAAATCTTGAAGCACTGACACCACTTTGCTCCAGGAAAACATCTGAGATATGTTCATGTGTTTGGGTCTGGTTGGATTTGGATTTATAGCTTGTGGCTGCATGTTCGATGGGAAAGGAGGATCAAGCAGATTTGGGACATCAGGAAGAGGGGTATATTCAGAGATTGCAAAGCATGGAATTCCAATGATGTGATTTTGGCTTTTTGCTGATTTCCTGAATCTTCAGGGCTTGTATCAATAAAAATACACATGACTAGGTATGGCTATAAGTTAATGATGTTTTATCATCTTCTAAGATTTTACACTTCTTTTTTCCTCCAAAGAGTTCTGTACTCAAATTGTAGTTGGGACATTTAATATCAGAAAAAGGAATCTGTTAATAAAATTAAAATCATTACCAGTATTTAATATTAATCTACTTGCTTTCACCTCCACAGACTGTCCACGCTTATTGAATTTATTTCTGCTCCAGTCACAGGTATGTAACACTCCTACTGGCATCCTTCATTGCCATCCTGTGTGCAGAACTGCTCCCCAGAGCATGCATGGATCTCATTGAGGCCAGCGTCTAGGCAGAGGGGACATGCAAATATTCATCTTTGTACTATTTGGAGGCTTTTTCTGCAGATGCACTGGGAAAAAAGCATTCAAGAAACTTGATTTTGTATACGGATTTAAAATGATTAGAGTGAAATTCTATTCTGCATTATTAGATATTTGTTTTCCTAAATCCTTTCCTTCTGCTATTACCCTCCTGTAGACAGTGATGTTTCCAGGATTTCTTCAGTCAGTCATTGTGTCTAGGACAAGTCTTTGGCCTCCTTACTCTTGGCATGATGGTATTAACAATCCTTACAAAAACATTTATCCACATCTCAAGCCTTCTTGGCAGTATTAAATCATCTGCCATCCCACATATACAAGCTGGCTGATGGATGTATGCAAATGCCTAGCAGTAGGGAAAGATTTTTTAATATACAGCCTCAGTAAATTACTGAGATTACAAGGAGAGAGAAGGCACGATAAGTTGTTCTGTTGTTGACTATGCATAGCCAGGATACAATGATGATAGACAGACAGGCAGGCAGGCAGATAGGTGTTTGGGACACCTATCTAGCTGAGAATCTCAAATATAGGTAATGATCCATGTTATGCAATTATTTGCTCTGTAGCTGCTCAAGCTACGTGAGCACTGCCGTCTTTCTAAGTCTCCTAGGTTTCTAATTCAAGCCAATAAAGAAGTAAACCTTTCCATTTCTATTTGCTTCCTACAAATAGCTCCCAGCACGGAACATGATGCAGAACAGTGGGTATTTGATACCTGTGCATTGCCCTTAGCTGCTTGGGCTATGACTATGATGTTCTCTGTTGCACCTGGGCAAAATGTAGGTGTCCATGTGTTAGTATTATACTGAGAAATTCAAGCCCATCAGTTGCCCCAGGTGTTAGGGCTGCAGGGTTGGACCCTGCTTGTGCTGCTGGCCAGCCAGATAACTGCAAACACAATGATGGCAGCTCAGGCTGTAATTCCAAATCCTTTCCAAAGTGGCAGCAGGGAGTACTCAGGAATACAAAGACAAACTCCAGGCTGGAGGTAAAAAATTCAAAGCTCTTCAGGGTTAATGCTGTATCCAGCACAGCTGTAGCTGCAGTCCCATTGCAGGTGGTGGGAAGCAGCATCCAACTGCACCCTCCTCATTGCTACTCAGCTACAAGCACTATTTAAAGAAAGGGAATACAGTAGGAGAAACCCCAAAGCCCATGTTGAAATGCAGTTTCAGCTTTAGCTATGGCTTGGTCAGAAATGTGAAAAAAAATTTCTTAAACATTCCCAACATTCTTACAGAAATAAGTTATTTTGTAGTAGATTCTAGCAGCTTGCAGAAAACTCTTTATTTGATTCTCCACTTGAAATCCTTTCGGACTCCATAGAAGCAATACTTGTATGATGGAACTGAAAAATATATTCCCAGAGTTGGAGCTGTGAGGGACAGGAGAATTAATTTTTCAATAGCTTTATTTTTGTTCCGTTTATATTTCTTATTATTATCATTTTGCATTCATTGGAGGATTTATTTTTTTTTCAAACTGCTCAAGATGTTTTTCTGCTGTTATTTTTATTTCATTGCCTGCTTTCTGAACCTATATCCAAGCACTTATGGGAGAAGATTTATGGATCTGGAACCAGAAGGTTTGCTGTCAATTGGGATTGCTCTGCAAGCAGAGACCTGTGCCTGAGCAGGTCAGGAGGATGGACCGTGTAAAAGAAAGAAAAGTATATTAGTTTGGAAAATAAAAAGGAAAGTGAGATAGAGGGAGATTGTATGCATCTGTTATTTATTTCTGTGATTAGCAGATGACTATGCTCTGCATTTCAAACAGATTAAGGTCTTCCTTCTCCTTTAAAAAAGAAAAGAAAAAAAAGAATCTCTTTAGCAGCAGTATTAGATATTATACCAGGACTTTGTGGGGCTTATTACACTTTTTGTCACCAAGTGTGCTTTATAAAGCAGAATGGAATCTCTTAACTGACTATTGGAACTTGGCCTTTTATGCACAACAATAAAAATATGCTTAGCATTTATGCTGCTTTTGACATGTCAAAGCTTTCTGAAGACCCTGAGTACAGAGTCGCAGGAGACCTTTCCATGCTACATATGTTAGGACCATCAGAGCTTGCAGGCAGCATTTTCCCAGTACTCGTGTATACAGGTGCCAGATTGCAGGCAGCTGGCCCAGGCTGTGGGCATGGGCTGTCAGAAGAGGTTTCTCAGCAGAGCATGGGCACAACTGTTGTCTGTGCAATGTCCCAGTGCAGATGGCATGACTGGCTGGTTTCCCAAGCTTTGTTTGTGTAAACCTGAGCTGCTGGCTTCCAGGAGCTATCTGATATTGCCTACACTTGTATTTTTGACAAATCTTATTTACTCCTTATTTATGACACAATGTGGAGGCAATCTTAACTGTCCTGTGGGCTTGGTATCAGTCCAGAGTTCCTACCAAGGGTCAAAAATGGAATAAAAATGAAGCCTACATATGAAGCTCCGGCCATATGCAAGCTTTTCTCTGCACAGGGTACCAGCTGCTGGCTATATACATGGCCTCAGCTGCAATTAGGATGTGCAGGGACAGTGTGTTTGGCTTCAATACTGCTACTAAAACCCAGTGTTAGCATATCCCTGCTGTTAGGGATCATTGTCTATTTGAGAAATATCTAGGGGCAAGAGGGAGTTAAAGTGAAGAAGATAACTGAAGAGAGGCTTAGACCAATATTTCAGGAAGCCATCTGTGCTGAGACAGCTATAACTGAGACCAGGCAGTTGAGCAGAAGAGTGAGTGGCAAGATAGCTCTGTGTATAGTAAGGAGACATTATTGCTAAACAGTCCCTGGTTTGGGAAACATCTTTTAGAAATGTACATGTAATTCTTCCAAAATAAGAGGTCATAGCAGACCTGAGACTGGGGAAAGCCTATATTTCCTTTTCTTTAGACATTCTTCCAAAGGTCAAGCTCAGGACAAGAGGTTTCTGCTGCAATATACATTCATTCTGAAGGGAATTTGAAGCATCAGTTACAATCCCTGTCACTGACGCTGGGAGTTTTAGCGAGGGTTTTCCCAAACTACCTCCAAACCAGTATCCTGGAGTTTGCATGTTCCTGAGACTTTCTAAAATCTTATTCTTCTCTCTGAGGAATAGGGTTGACTTTATCTGACAACCATCTCACCCTGTAATATGAGATCCATTACTAGTCTGCAAAATCAGTTAGCAACTTAGCACTCAATACCAATGTGTGAAACAATTTTTCAACTAAAGGCATTATTACTGGGATGACCTCCCATTCTGTAAAGGAAAGAGTCCAAGATAGGAAACATATGCTTAAGACTTTTACTGTCAGTATTAATAAGATCAGACATAGAGCAGTATCTGCATAAGAGTAAGAAAATACTATATAGCTACAAAGCTGCTCATCCTTAAATTAAAGCAAGAGTTATCCCTTGTGCTCAGAAGACTTTGCATTTTTGTTCACTGACTGTTTTATGCAGTTGCCTACCTCTTGGGAAACATCCTCCTCATATTGTTTGTTATCACCATCTTCAGTGATGTTATTTTATTTTACTGATTTATTTAAGGAAGCAAGCCTTCAAAAAACCTAAAGTCAGAGTAAATAAAGCTCTTTTTTGTTCCTCTCTATGATTGCATGAAGAAATCTGGTTTAAGCCAGATTTTTCAGCTGTGATTGACGTTTGCATGTCTTTTGAATGTGCTTGTGTGTTCACACACATGTACAGTTCTATCAGAGGCTGTACTACATGAGTTCTCAAGAGGAAAAACAAAACCTCCTATTTATTTCTGTTTGCTTGTTAACCTTTTAAATCAGAGGAGATTGCTTAATGACAGCATCAGGCTTGAAAGCACTACTCATTCTGCACCCACCAGCTTGACTCATGGCCAGCCTGACTCAAATCTGTCAGGGAGACAGGAGTTCCCTAGGGTGTGCTGGTCTCCAGCTTTTTGATGAATCCTTTAAAAGAAACAGAGTAGAATAAAGTCTCTTGGCACTTTCATTTTGTCCCAACCTCAGTTTTGCCAAGTAGCACCTTATCCTTGTGTTGTCTGAGCTTCATTTATTCTATAAGATGCTGAGAGAAAAAAATTGAGAAATATTTACACAACTTGAAGGCATAAGGGGGAAGGCCAGTGCTGATGTTTGGCATCTGTATAGTGCAGAAACAGCCATGCAAACCTCAAACTGAGGATTTTGAGTATCAACTGCACTCTAGATACAGCAGCCTAGAGATCAGAGCAGGCTGCCAAACTGTCATGGTTTGACATAACAGCCTTTCTGGTAAGGGGAATGGGGGGGAATTTTCCACTGTTCTGGTTTGTCATCTTTACATCCCAATCCTTAGTTTTTTCTTTTCTTTTTACTTTTTTTTCTTTCTTCTTGACTTATGTTGTAAGCCTCATGCTGCATTTGCCTGCACAATTGCAACAGAACAAGTTAAAAAGTATACCTTTACCTACCAATACACCCATTTCATTTCTATCCATATTTCAAAAAAGTAAATTTGTTTTCAGATAGAAAATATCTATGATGGGTAATATACTTCAGTCTTCAGGAACACTGTTAGAAAGAAACCTGTTCTGAAGCATTAATCTTTACCCTTCATGCACAAAATAGTCTGGATTTAAAAATGTCCAGACACTAATGAAAACTGGAGGAGGAAAGGGAAGGGGGAGTGAAGAGTAACGTGGTTTTCTTTCACCCCAGGAGATGTTGGTCTCTGTTTCAAATCACAGTGATGGACTGTTGAGGTTAGGTTCTGGGTCTTGAGGTGGAAAGGAGAAAAAAAATCAGCCCATTTAATCTCTTTTGTAGCAGAAAAGATCCCTACCACACATCTGGGATGGCATGTAGACCTATGCATGGTTCTTAGAAGCGGTTGAGAGGAGAAGCCACCTGCATTATGCTGAAAATTTCTCTGCCCAGTCTAGACAAGAAAGTGGCTTCAACAGTGCCCAGACCTCCACCAGCATACAAGGCCAAAGCTATTTCTGCAGCTCTTCTGGTGTTGCTGAGACCCTGTTACCTCGCGGTCCTAGGAAGCACCTTTTCTCATGGGTCACCAGGACCCTCCAAGGAACCCACCACAGCAATCACTATGCTAGTAATGCTGATGAGGTGGGAAGGGGGTACCCTTGACACAAAGCTAAGGCGCATTTGTAGCCTCTAAGCTTTGCCCTTCCCGAGTTTTCAAAAAGGCTGCTACAACCCTAAGAGCCTCTCAGTAAAATAACATAAAGGTTTAGTTGTCTTAAACATAAAGTTGGTTCCTTCTCTCCCATTTTTCTCCCCACCATCCTCCCCCTAAATATTATTGTATTACACTTTTATTTGTACTTTCTGAAGAGTGATGCATTTCCCAGGAAAGGATTAAATCTCTCAAAGTGAAGTAATAAAACTGAAACGGTAATGAAACTCACTGGATATACAGGGAAATATTTCATTTAGGCATTAGAATAAAAATCCAGTTACATTCCTGATCAGAATAACTCATGACCAAAATGCCTCAACCTATTTTTAATTGTCCTTGTTTTTCAAATAAAAATTATAGATGGTTTGGCTAAATCATTGCTTGTCAAACTTAGGTTGTGAATGGCTGAGGGATCCTCAAGGGGCACTTTCAGTTTTTAGGGCAATTCATTTATTAGTTTGTCTATACTAAAATGCACACACCCAGAGACTTAGATTCTTTTTCTACTACTAAAAATGTATGAACTGTAGAGAAATGACTGCAAGGAGCAACAAGGAGCTTGTACAAAAGCTCTGAACAATATTCCTATTTTTTCCTACCAAGATTTGAAAAAAGAGAAGAGCTTTTCCTTCAAATTCTAGAGAAGAACACAATAGTTATGTAATTGAGATCTATTCCTACTTTTCACAAAATAGCTGAAATGCTCAGTTAAACCAAGAATTGAAGCATTTAATCTGATTTGCTAATAATGACTGCTGTGCATACATTGTATTTAGTGACCTGACACAATACACTTGTTTGTACACTGAAGGAAAAGATACAGCTTGCACATTTCAGAGGAACATTAAAATACAATAGGAGAGACAGAAAACAGAATGCAATGAAGCTATTGTGACTTATAATACACTTTTCAAACCAGCATAGTTACATTAATTCTAGAAAACATTGTTCCCTCAAAACAGAAAGGTTTGCAGTAGAAGGGGATGTTATTGGCTTGTTAACAAAAACAAAAGAGAGTTACTTTTCCCTCTGCTTATGGTGAAAGAGGCACCTTTCTATTAGAAACTGTAATGGAAGATTATATAGATTCTTTTTCTGTCCCCAGGCCCCAGAAAAATATAGTGTGTGATATTCTAGCAGCCTTATGAATTCTTAAAGTAAAATAGCCACATCTTCATGTTCCTCAAGTATTATTCCTCTGTGGCTGCCGAGAAAACATAAATTTCCCAGATGTGCTCCAAATATGATGCTTTACTAGTAAGGCACACAGCAAAACAATCTAAGATTAGGTAAAATTTGCTCTGCAGCTGCCTCTTCCACAGGAGGGTTCACCTTCCCTAGACTTTACTACAAGCATCATGTCTCGTTTAATTTTTCCATAACTAGCTTTTTATATATTAGCCAATATTAACACAAAGTACTGCACAGTATCTCAGCCTTCAGTCCTTGTTTCTCTTAGTCTGTTCCCACCAACAGCCACAGTTGAAGTACAAATTCACCACTCAATTCTAGGAGTATTGGCTTCAGTTATTAATTAGTGAACTAGTTCAAAACATAACATGATATCCAGCAGTCGGGTCCAAACTACTTACTTTATAAATTCTTTCATAGGCATATAATCAGTTTCTCTTCTATTGATTATTCTATCCTATATCCATCATATATTTGTGAATTAATTAATCATCTCTCAGGTATGGACATAAGCGCCACGCTATTTTATCTGGTATCTTTCAATCTGCATGTTCTCATCTCTATTGCCCTTTTTCTCAGTCCTTTCATAAATCAAAAGATCTTTCTCTTTAGTTTACTTTCTAACTTATCCATCATACTTTTAAGCACCACATCACTCTTTAGCTATGTAATTAGAATAATGAGGCTTACTGTTCTTCCAGCCTGCTTAGTACTGATTTAATCTACAGACCAAATAAATGTAGTCTTCCTCTGGCCCTAAACACTAATAGTGTGTGTTATCTTTCACAAATTACAGATCTACTCCAGCATACAAGGCCTCATGCATAGACAAAGGAAGAGGGGAAAGCTTCCTCTACAATGTCAGTATCTCTGAACCAGAAACACTATTCACTCTGCAACTACACTTTATTGAAATATTATATATGTCTAATATAGAGATCTGTGTTTTTGGTCCTTGGTGTGACAGAAACCAATGCGTACCCCCAGAAACATGATTCTTGTGTAGCTACTACAGGGAAGTAGCATTCCCTTGACCTTGGCATGTAGACTATATTCACTTAGCTGACTAAATCTGAAAAAAATGAAACAAGTCGTCAGAGAGTCACTGCTCATGAATGAAAGCTTTCTATTTCTGCTCTTCCATGAGTTTTCTCTCTTGCAGCTGGACTGCCACAGGAGATTTGTCATAAAATTTTAGAGCAGCTCCATGTAGTAGTGGTGGTGATGACAGCACATTTGCTCTTCACTACCCAATACATCTGAAATTGCTTCCTGCTCTTGGTAGCTCTGATGGACCATTGTTCACTACCCTATTATTGTGTATAAACTGTCGCTTTGAATAAAGAGAAACTTACAATGCCACAATGAAATTGTTCTCCTCATGATATAACTAAAAAAACCTCCAAACCAAAACACATCCGCAATATAAGATAGGAACAAGAATCTGAGTGGACTGATCACTTCAGATGCTAAACAGATGTTCGACAAGATGTTTAGCTCAGACTGCAAATCAAAGTAGGGGAAGATTTGCACAAGGAGTGGCTAAAGCACTGAAAGCCTATACACTAGTGCAAAGCAAATGCAAATCTGCTGCTGCTTGCCAAACTGAATCAAGCCCATGTAATCTTATTTCTCAGTTTCTGAAGACAAGTTTGTCAGATGGACTGAAGCTAGTGATGACAAAGATAGAGGAACAATATCTGGTGAACATAAGGATGTATCCAAAATTAATATGGTTAGCAATGGCAGTACAGCAAAGGCAAAGAAAAGTTATATCCAAATTTAAGACTCTGTAAGAAAAGAAGAATGCCCTTTTCAAGTAATGCCAAATATAAATATATTAAAAAATGTGAGGAATTTTTTTTTTAAAATCACTGCACAGCTAGCTATCTGTTTTACAACATTTACTGACTCCCAATGTTTAAGTGCCTTCTGCTAAGTAAGTGGTGTCCAAAAAACTGTTTCAATGCAGGAAAGTTGTTGATTTTGATCACAAGTTCACACACAGAACCCAAAGGTATCTGTAGCTTACCACTTTCCCAAGTTAAAAAATGTTTTAAATGTATTAATTTAGTTATACTTTCTTTGCTAAAGACTAAGGAGTTGAACTTAGCAAACAGGAAAAATAATAACCCCTTAAAAAATGGCAGTGTTCCAAATCCAGCAAAATAGAAACAAAAGTACAACATGATTTCCAAGATAAAGGCAGGGAGAATATCTAAGACTATAAAAGAAAACAGAATATAAAGAATATAAAAGAAAACTGATGATGAAGATGCTCACTGAGCTATCTCCAAGTATATTATCAGTGATGAACGATCACACAGATGCAGTCCATGGCATCTGTCATCTGTTCCAGCGAGTTTTATAAAAAACACAGCTTGCCTGCACAATCAGACAGGGTCTTGGCTGACCTCAGCCTGGTCTTATTTGGCTATAAAGCCAAATGAAACTTACAAGGTTTAAGCTAAGGCTAAACCAGTACAGCTATTCCTGACCCCAAGGATGCATGAGTTATTTTGTTATTTATGTTTAGGAGATGGCCTAATGCCAAAATAGACTTTTTATAGCTGCCATAGCCTCATCTCACTGCCATTCATACACAGCATTCACATATTCCTGTGATGCTCAGGCAATTCAGTTTGCAGTGCATTCAGATTGCAGCAGGTAGAAAATCTGCTCTGTTCCCAGAAAGCATTGATTTTTTCATTTAGGATATACAAAGTCGCACCGTTATCCTAGCCTAAAATTTCTTTGCTTCTTGCTTCAGCAGAACTTGCTTTCTGGTTATCACAGTAAATCTTCCCATGAAAGGCAACCTACTTCTAGAGGAAATGTCACTCACTGGTCCTCAAAACACAAAGTGAGGTCACTATCTCTAGGCAGTGAGGAAGCCCATGGAGAAGGGAAGGCAGGCTGCAGCCTGTGCCCTTCTGTGGCTGGTGTTTGAGGCTCCCTGGTTCCTTACAAGGCCATGGTCAAGCTAGGCTCCAGTATCCCTGCTACTGATCCCAGGAATATCTTGTTTGCCCCAGGAACAGAAAGACCCAAATGAGGATGGAGCAAAACCTGAAGCACATGTTTGTTTTGGTAGTAGAGGTGACAGTTGGTTAAACTGTTTTTGCAGCAATGCCCATGGTGACTGTGGGCCCTGCCAAGTTGAACTCCCCTGGCAGTTTCTCTGGGGTTCAAGGCAGTACCTCCATGCTTGGGTGCTGCCCTGCACAGGGCAGCCCAGGGAGGGCAGGAGAAGCAAAGGGTATATTCCTTCTAGCACCATGCTGCCTGCATGATGTTTACTCATGTGATGAGTGTACCTGTGCTCCTGCTTTAACCTGACACTCCACAGGAATCCACCAGACAGCCATTAGCTTTTTTTGAGAGATGGAGTAGATTTGGAATGTCTCCCACAGCTGGAGAAAGACTAAAAGACAATAGACATAAATTGAAACAGAAGTGTTTCAGAGACTGAATGGAAAGGAAATCTCCTTCACTTTGAGGACAGTCAAGCCATGGAACAATTTGCCCAGACTGTGTGTCCTTCATTTTTGACAGTTTAAAGACCAAACTGGGTGAAGTCTTGAGCAACCTCATCTGTGCCTGCATTTGATCTTGCTTGGAGAAGGAGACTGGAGTAGAGACCTCTCAAGGTCTCTTTTGGTTTGCATTATCCCATATTTGGTGGGTTTTTTGGTTTTGAGGTTTTTTGGCTGTGGGATGTTTTCAGTTTGGTTTGGTTTTTTTCCTTATTTGCTTCTTCCTCAGCCCTACTTAGAAATTTTGTCATGGAAATGCTCTAAAAGAGAAGTTGTAGCAATGTAAAAATGCACAGCAGCACTGCAAGTATTTTAGCTTAGGGGATTAGCTCATGGCCACATGTGATAACTCTGAACGAAAGCTGTATTGACATTTTTCTCATCTCCACAGACATCAAAAGCTCAAGAGACTAGGAAAATTTAAACAAAGTTTTCTAGATTTTAAACTTGGAATTTTAAAAGACTTAGAGGTGCAAGGAGTCATCAAAAAGCTCAAGTGGCCACCTGAAAGTGACCAAAACAGATTAACAAGCATATTTTACATATTTCATATGTCTTGTTTTTGTAGTAGTTGATCATTGAATCACAGAATGGTAGGAGTTGGAAGGGACCTTTAGAGATCATCTAGTTCAACTCCCCTGCAGAAGCAGGTCCACCCAGATCAGGTCACACAGGAACATGTCCAGACCTCCAAGGAAGGAGACTCCATATCCTCCCTGGGCAGCCTGTGCCAGGGCTCCCTCACCTGAACAGTGAAATAGTTTTTCCTTATGTTTAAATGGAACTTTTTGTGTTCCAGCTTCATCCCATTATCCCTTGTCCTGTTGTGTACAAAATACTGAATACTCTAAATACCTTTCCTACAGTACTAAGGACTGTGTTTTAACCTATACTCTGGAGGCTCCTTGAAATCCCTGCCCTAATTCTGACAGTATGAAAAACAGTAAAACAATAGAAATGTATCTATTGTCCATCAGGCCTCAAGCCACGGTACATCAGTCCATGCCTCGTCTAGGAATCTTTCACTAGTCTGTAAGTTAAATCACAAAAAGTTGAAGATCACTGTTTTAAAACTTCTAACAAATTTATGAGATGCAAGTTCACTGAGCAGAACTGCATGTCAAGAAAAGGTAAAATCCATGTTCCTCATTTGGAAGAGTTAGTAAAACACTCAAAACTGGCAGAGGCAAACCTCCTCAGCCTGTGGTGCTACCCAGTCAGTCCATTTGCAGGCCCCTTTTGTAGCTGTATATCCATCTACCTACTCCTACACTTGATCCTGGGTTTTTTACTCCATTCAGACAATACAAATAATCCTAATTCATATTTCTCCAACTGAGAAGTGTAAATGACATGAGCTGCTTAGCCAGGAGAAAGGAAAGAAAAGGGGGAAAAAAAAGAAAATCCATACTTAATAAATAGTGTTTCATTTTCTACCACACCCAACAAGGTTTCAATGTACAGCAAGAAAGATGACTTTTAGTTTCCTGAAAACGTTTCTAAATGCCTTAAAATGACTCTCTAACTCTTTCTCCACAGTTAACTGAGCTAAGAATAAGTCGAGTTTACTGTAACTTAGAATTAAGCTAACCTCCAAGTAGGTGTTGACTGTAGACACGCAGCTCTATTTCTCTATCAACTTTACACAGAATGACTTGCATTGTGCTAACCCAGAGAAGGTGCCTTGCAGACAGGATGTTGTGTTCTGCCCACCTGAAGTGTTTTAACAAACTAGGAGGAAGACAGATGGAAAGGACAACTTGCCTGTGCTATTATTTATCTCACTGAAAGGCAACACTGCAGTTTGCCATCCTCTCTTATTGCTGGCTGTATGATGTGAGTTCCGCCTCCTGAACATTTCCCTGCTCTTATTATAACTGGAACCATAAGCAATGGCTAGTGTCTCCCTGAAATCGCCTTTCTCTCCTTAATTGCCCCTAGAGCAACAATCACTTGGCTGGAAACACCATGAACAAAGCAAAGAAGAAATGAGGCCAAATTTGCTTTGCTGTTCTCCACAAAAGTCCAATTTGCAGGAAAAACAACCACCTGAGAACTCACTAGTGTGCCAGGACAGCCACCACAGGGCTGGCAGGGAGGTGATTAGGCAGGAAGGAACAAACTGAGCAGCAGCAGTGGAAGTCCTGCTGCACAGCAGAACCATTGGCATCACTAAACAGCCTGAGCAATACCTGGGTAACATTGTTCAATTAGTGCAGCATGCAATTGTACTCCCAGTGCCAAGAAATTAAAAAACAATCAGCTTTATTGGCCTGTCAATGCCAGGGCAATTAGCACACACTTCTGACAGCATATGCCCATGCGCTGCTCTGGCTCCTGTGAACATGTCTGTCCCATCCTGGGCTGATGGGCTGCTCACTCAGGGCACAGTAGGGTTTGCCAGCTGCAGAGGAGACTACCATATCTGGAAGCCCTCCTCTGCTCTGCCTCATCTTCAAAGCTACAGAGGCAATGAGGTTAGAAGCAGTAGCATCCTCCATCCTTGCAGAGGAAGAGTAAAACACCCCAGTTATTAGAACCCCTTGGATCAGTAAAACCAGCAGCACTAAAATGCTTGCTTAGAGAAATAAGTTTTAAAGGCAGAAAGAGACATTTGGGGGGAAAAAATGCAGAAGATCCTTGCTTGCAGTCTACAAGAGGTTTCCCTGGTGCTTTAATTAAGTGTGTATATTTAGAAGTGCTTAATAATTAAATTAAAGCATAGATATCAGTTCTTTAGGAAGCACTGTGTTTTTATACCAGAATTCTGCATTTATAATTGAGTAGAACACATCAAAACAACATGTATTTAAATCAGACTACACTTCTAAATATACCTAACCTCCACACATAAAAACTCGCAGCAGGTGCCTTGTTAAACAATAAGGAACATAGGAGGTAGATTGCTGTTATGAAGCCATCAGTGAAAACTAATTCTAATTGTGTGCTTGAGTGCTTTTTTTTAACAGTTGTAATACTAAATCTCTCTATGGTACAAAAAAGAGACTTTTACACTTCAAGCTAGAAAGCTAAGTAGCGTGATTTCAAGATATCATCTGCCTTAGAACTTAGGACCTAAAAGCTCAGAATATTAACATTTGATTCTGTGACCAACAACGAGTGTTTGAGAACATAAGTATAGTTCCAAAGACTTTGAATGGGGTGTTTTTTCCCCCAACCATCCACCAAATTTGAATACAGAGAAACTAGCCATTATTCAGAAAGAAATCCCTACCTTCACTCCAGAAAAAAAACCACAATAGGTATGTTTAGATTATGTCCACTTTAAGCAGAACATTGCAAACAAACAAGCTCCTTACACATAACTTACAGAAAAGATAGTACTGTGATGTTAATTAAAAGCCTTTCTATTTAGCTTCAGTTTTCTTCCTCCTTTTATTAGCGCTTTTAATGAATCTACTAGGATTTTTCAAATGCAGATGCTTACTATATTTACACATAAACACTGACAAATACAGGAGCCTCTGAATCCTTAGCTAACCCAGACCATAATTTGATAAGCAGCCTGAAGCAAGAGAGACACACATGCTGCTTATCAAATAGCTTAGAGATTTTTCTTTTTGGAACTAAGTTTTGCCACTTGCCTCCTTCATGCCAGAACATAACTGAATATCAATATGGTTCAAACCCCTATACTACAAGGGGGGTTGGACTGGATGATCTCTAGAGGTCCCTTCCAACCCCTACCATTCTCTGATTCTTTGAATTACTAAAGGATGAACAACAGAAAACTTCAGTCATGCTGACATAAAGCTTTAACCTAAAATTATCTTCTTGCCATAAGAATAAAAAGTTACAATAAAAGGCTAAAATATCAACTCCAGAAAAAACAGGAATACTAACAAAAGGTTATAGCCACCTGAAAAACCCACAATCCCACACCTTTTTAGAAGCTACTGAATTTCACTCACCTGAGCAATTAGACTAACATACAAAAGGACATCATCACTTTCCTTAATCATTTGTCAAAAAAACTTAACCCAACTTCTAGCTGGCTACAAAGCCTTTTATAGCAGGAAATTTGGTGTGAAATTCGATGAGACCTTTGACTTCTTGGGAAATGTAGTTTAGTAACTGAGTACCCATCTTCTTGCAGACCTTGTTTCATTGCTGAGGAAATTAAAGGAGATATTTTCAGTAGGAGTTTACTTTTATTTACTTTTTAATCCTGCAGGGCAGGCCTCTAAGTGGTCTCTTTTTCAATATGACTTGACTGATCCTTTTTCTAAGGGAAAGAAAATTTTAATTCCTAGGGAGGGGATTATGGGTAATCTGCTTTAAAATGAACGAGTAAGCATTTCTTCTGGTTTGGTTTAACAGGGATTACATGAGGAGCTCTCAGGAGAAAGAAGTGCTGCTGCTAGCACTGAGGTTAGAAAGATAGATATCAAGTTCCATCCGGTAAGATTTTATAGAGGGAATTGTTTGTTAGGGGGTCTTCTTTGAGTTGAGTAGTCTATAGAAACAGAAAACCTGGCAATGAACAGATTTGAGGCCCAACTAGAGGTAGCAGAAAAAAAGCTAGCAAGGAATGAACAGGTAGTACTTAGAGGAGCTCTAGTGAGTTTTGAGGGGTTTGAAATATTTTTTTTTTCTTTACCTTTCAATATAATCCTGGCTCTTAAGTGTCAGACTTACAAATGCTGTCTTCAGGATTACACATATTTTTTACAGAAAAGGTAAGTTATTAGGCTGTAGTTGTTCTTCCTCAGGTATACTGTTGCCTTGGCTCTGACAGTCACTTTTTTGTTGGAAAAGCCCATTCAGTGGCCATTGTTGCTGAAGCTTGGGAGCAATCCACACTCCTGCACCACCTGAAAATACTTTGGATGTTTCTGTTGTAAATACTATCTCATGAACTTAGTAACCTGGGTTATCTGCAGAGGCAGGAGACTAGCACCTTTGGAAATGCTGTGTGGGAGTGTTTTCTTTACTTGGGAATCTGACTGTATTGACTATTTTGAAGAAAAATTAGGTATGAGAAATCTTGCCTCATCAACTTCTCTTTTAGGAGGCCTAAAGAAGTTTGAACTGTGATTGTATTAACTGACAGGCAGCTTAATTGGTTCCCCTTCATCTGAGTTTTGATGTAATGATGGGCTATGCACAGCCTTGAGTAGGTGTAATGTAAGAACAGCTCTCCTCTCAGCTGCTTCTCTACTCTGTGAGAACAAGTTGGCCTGTGATACTATAGAGTTGAGGGTAAAACTCAACATTCTTAAGGCATGTGTGTGCCTGGGGCAGAGAGGTGCTGGGGGTCTTCATGCTGCTCCCCAATGCCTCTAATTCACCTCAGTTTTTGGGCAGGAATTTCCCAGACCTCTAAGCCTCTCAGTTATTTTTCCTCAGTCTTTCTCAGCTTTTAATTGTTGCTGAATGAGGAAAAAGAGCACAGGTATGGGGCATGCTTAAATCAAACAGTTGTCCCAATTCCACCCCTCCTTCCCTGCAGCACCTTGGGAGAGATAGAATGAACAACACTTGCCACTAGTCTCATTTATTAGAAGACACTAATGAGTGTGTTCAATCTAAAGTAAAGACCCTGTTGTGCATAGGTCAGCTTCATTTGAAATCTAAGGAGACCCAGGGAACTGTTTTACTGCAAGATGTTAATTAGTTTTATTGAAAGTAACAGCAGTTTAAAAACACAAGAAAAAAATACTTTTTTTCTATAAGTGTTTTGTTGAGAAGATAAATTCACAAGTAGTGAGTGGGAGGGAGAGAGGAGAGCAAAAAGATAACCACTTGATTGAAAAAGAGGGAAAAGTATTACCATGGGCTTTAGCAAAGTATTATAATAGCCAATGATATCTTGATTTCACAGAGAAACTCAATTTTATGTGTCAGCAAAGCAATCTTAAACTGCTGAGCAGATGTCAGCTGCATATCTGCCATGTCAGTGATCAGGAAAGATGTTTTTCATGAGCAGTAGCAGAGACATTGCAAGGAATGGTATTTTTTTCATATACTTTGCAGTGAATGTGGAGAGTTGCAAAGCTTTAAAAAAATAATTCCTAATCTCTGCAAGTCATGGATTCTGTCCATTTATGTAGTTTTTTTATACAGAATGTTTTCTTACAGCTATTGGGAGACAAGTTAGGAGCCTGGAGGAAGCTATTGGATAAGGGGCTTTTGGAGAACACTTTAGGCAAGGCTGGTGTTTCAGTTCATTTTTTTCAAACTTGTACTGCAAATTTTCAGTATTTTTAGAGCCTGGATACATTCCTAAAACTATTCCCTAAAATACTTGCTCAGCCTTTTTAAAACTTTATCTCTGCACCTGAGTATCCTGCTTCAGCTTCCTGTGACTTCCGTTTTTACCAACACACTGAGTTTAAATTACTGTGCATGAGTAACGATACTAGAAAGGAGTTTCACCCACCTCTCACTATTACTAGTGGTCTGTTGTTGCTGGAAGCTAGGCAAGACTTCGAAATATCTAACACAAGAGGAGAGAGTAGCACATTACGAAAACAAAAACACTGCTATTAAGAACCTGAGTAGGGGGAGTGAGCATTAAAATTGGGAGCATCAGGTGCCAATCAGGCAAGCTGCCCACTGCCACATGACTGAATCTGAAGATAGCACACCCAAATTGTGGGCCACACACAACCTGTTTTCAATCTAGATCTCCACATTTGCATTATCTCAACAGCCATCTTTTCTCTGTGTCTTTTTCCCTGAAGCAAGAGATTTGCTAAATAACCTCAAATATTACTTCTAGGGCTTTGTGGTTGGCTTTTTGGTTTTTCAGAGTTTGGAAATGGACTTTCAATTCCATTTCTTCCACTGAGGTCAGATATTTTGATGATTTCAAAATGTGTTGGTCCTCAGGGGTGCAAAGATGGGAGTAGTGATTGGCTGTGAGCTCTGTTATATATTTTTCTTCAATACTTGACTCAGCCTTGAAATTTGAAGTCTATGAATCTTGCTATAATTCTACTCTCTGTGGACCAAATTACATACTGTTTCAATGTATCAAAAAATGATCTGAGGTTTAAAGGAGTAATGCAGGTGTTTAACTGGACAATGATATCCCAGTAAACATGAAAAAACACAGACTAAGTTTTCAGTGGAGCTTATACACTCCATGCTCTGAAAATCCGTTCCAATATCTAAACATCAGCCTTTGGGGTTTTGGTGGTGGGTTTTTTTTTGTGATTCTAGTTTTTCTGTAGAATCACAGTAAAATCAGTGCTTAGAATGCTGTTCTTTAGATTTTCAAATCATAGGGATTTTTTTCCATTTTAATTTTTTTTCTTTTTTGTGTGTTTTGTTTTCCTTTGGCTTAGCTGAGAGCTGCAATGCACAGCAGAGCAGATAGAGTGTTTTGAACTGTGCTTTTGTCCAAAGTCTCACTTAGATCAGTGATTCCACTCTCAGCATTGTAAGTTTCTCAGTATTTTAACTGTAAATGACATTAATCCCAATTTATGGTTATGACTAGTGATTCTGTCATTTTCCATACTCAAGTCAATCAATTGTTGTTAATGTCTACAAAGGTGATTGCTACAAACTTCTTAGCCAACCTATGCTACCAGTTTCCCTTGTAGTCATTAAATAATTAGTATTTGATTTGAATGAGTCAGGCTTTGTCTTTCATCCACTGATTGTTACTGTGTCTTTATGATATATTGAATAGTCATTTGCCACTTCTCCCTCTGAATATATTTATGCACTGTAGAATAGTCACTTCTGGGTAGCCTAAGTAGATTTTGATAAGTGGATTTTGATAAGTTAAACAAGTATTTTTGCTGATGCTGATGGTACAGATTGGATTTGAAGTATAATGGTATCACTCTAATCAGCCCATGAGGAAGAAAAAAAATGTATTTTTCAAAGACAGAGTCAAACGAAGGATGGCACATGCAGTCCTTGCTATATCATCTGATATTCCAGGGAGACCATGTTTGTCTAGACTTTTTATAGCTGCCCTTAGGAAAAAAAAAAACCTCAGCAACAAAATCACCTTGAAAAAAACCCAATCAAAACATTAAACCCAAAATCAAAAAGAAAACTCTGCTTCCTGTGTTTTAATCTGAGATTGGTGAAAAAATTGCTTTTACTTGACCCTACTGATGTGTTCCACCACACTCAGCTGATGAGTTATTTCAGTGCAGATGAGCTGTCTTCATTCTTTCACATACTCATAATGGAGTATGTGATTTAAGACACTTTTTGGTCAGATTTGTGTTTGTATATATGGCATAGGGTCTTCTCTTGTCCATTAGAAACTTGATCTGTTCATGGCATCATTTCTGAATTGGTACAACTTGGACAGTCTCTCATGGTTTTACTTCTGAAATGCCTGAATTCTGATTTAGTAAATTTGTTGCACTGTGGCTCTTGCTGTAATAGTAATCTCTCCTGAAGCATGTGTAACCTCTCATGAAATTTGTGTATAACTGAACAAATATGTTGTGCTTTTCTTAGAAGGAAAAGATGTATGTTTAAAACTTTATTGCTCAGATTTGTTTGAGTTTGGGAAAGGAAGGGGAGAATTATAGTAGTTCTTCCAACTGTACATTTTGATTTTCTATTTTGAATAGTTATGAGATGACTGTATTATGAGAAGAACTCATTTGTGATATTTGCAATACAGAAACTCATCTTGAATTATTTACAAATAAATTATGTCCTAAAAGATAAAAGAAATTACTTCCATGGAGTGATGCTTTTCAAGAGTTTTAAATAATTGCAGCTAGTAAGGGCACTGCTGCTGATTGTTACAATGGGTCAGCATCCACGTTGCAATAACACAGAGAGAGAAGCTTCAGTTATAACTCCAGTCTACAACCCACTTGAAAGAATTGGAATATCTCCATTGGCTTGAGCAGATTTTGCTGTGCAAACAATCTTCATCCTAACCATCCAGGGTCTATCAGTGCTGAGCATTGTGGAGGCACATAGAGTAATCTGTTTTTCTGGCATCATTCTTTGCATTGCTTTTGCAGGTCACTGAATGGAGTACAGACCCAAAGCACAGGTCACAATAGGGTCTACAGTCCTGAGAGACTGCTGCAGACAGCGTGTTCGTTTCTTCTGATCACATAACGTCTTGTATGCTCTTCACCTGCCCGTTTGTGTAGTGGCGCTTCATTCAAGTGGTAGCGACAACATATTATCGAGAGATGAGTTAGAAGAAACAGCTCTAGAGCTCACTAAAATTTCCATGCAAGAAAAGAATGAAGACTTATATTTGGCAATGTTAGAATTGCTGAACACTTTGGGGAAATTGCATAGGCTGAATAAAAATGAAAATGTCAGGGTGAATTCCCAAGTAGATTACTAAATACTGTCTATGTCTGGAAGCATATGATCTGCATTAAACTGCCCCATTCCTGTTTTCTTCTTGCTCCTTCTAATACACAAATTTACTGTAGACTCAAACATCAGGCACCATTCTTTAGACTTCCAGTTAGTGGAAAAACCTGTTCCATATTCTTGATGGGATGCATGTACCTTCAACTGAGGGCTGCGAAAGTACAGGAAATCAATAGGGTTCTATTTTGCATAAAATTAAAAGTATCAAATTTAACTGTCTTCTGTACACAATTTAATTACTGGAAGCACAACCCCCTTTGAAACTGAGCCCAGGAAATGTGTTTCTCTGTAAGTGAATGAGAATTCTATCACAGTGTAACACACTGGAAAAGACTCCAATAAAATCAACTTGCTCACCCTAAATTCTTTTTCCTTAGACTAGTTACTGTAAGTGAGGAGCACTGGATATCGTCTTCCAGTAAACTCTGGATTGAATATTGAACACAGTACCATCAGGATATTCTTCTCTCCGTTGTATTCCTCCTTCCCAGTCACTCAAAGGAACTGCCAGTTCTTCATTTACTTTGCAAAAAGCTTGTGCTCTTTATAAGAATAAAAAGAAAAAAATGTAGGAATTGTACCTGTGTGTTCAGGAGAAAATGACATTAAGTGTAATATTGTTTCAGTTTTATTCCATTATTTCAATAGAGAAATTAATGTTCCATTTCAAGTAAATTTTCAGATTCAAACAGGAAATCATGAATCAGTTAACATAATACAAAGAATGGGCCTATATTTAGTCTGTATCTTTTATTTTTCAATAGAAGTATTTTTGCTTTACTTTCTTTTAGGAATTAATAACTTTGAATTCTCATTTTCCCAATTCTCTTTTTTTGCTTACTGAACCCATCATTATTTATGATCTATTTGTATGCATTTGAACTATCCATGAAGCTGAAAAATCCAGTTTACAAATTACTCAGACATTTGAGTATTTAAGAAATAAATAAAAATAAATCCAGAGAACTGTTAATCTTGATCACCTTCAGCACTCTGAAGACACACAGTTCATGGGTTGTTTTCTAAATCCTGTTAATGGTACTGGAGCTTCTGCCTCTCCCTGTAAGTGCATTAATACCGTCCCATACGTTGTTGACACCTTTATGCTACCCTTTCCTGACCTAAAGTAGGAAGTAAAATAATGAGTGGTGATTAATTGTCATTCTAACTGGAAATCATGGTGAATATAATAGTGTAGTGTGTTGCACTCAACTAAGAGCACATAGATGTTCAAGATGATGACACTAGTTTGAGACTTCCATGATGAAAAGCCTGAGTGTAGATGAATCACAATGCAGAAAATCTCTCCTTTTAGTGATATGACTAAAGCTCAAAATATATCAGAGTTTTGCAAATGAAGAACACAAAAACCAAATGATACCCATTTTAGATAGATTGTTGAATTCCCTTGGGTTTGCAGAAAGAGAATACAACTTTCTGAAACACGCAGCTCCCCTTCCATTATCTTTTTTTGCTTTTCCATTTTCACCAAATAGAAAAAAACGGAGGCATATGACAACTGTTAGAATATGTATTCATAATACATCTTATGGAACATTTTAATTGAAGCTTGGATAAAAATGTATTTTCTCTGAAGGAGTGAAATTATGAGTTAAGTGAAAGAATTTGTACCAATATGAGATGAGTACTTTGTTGGTGCATTCTTTTGTTGTATTTTGTTTTTCTAATAGGAATAAATCAGAACTCACAAAATTACTTGACTGGTCCAGAAAAGAAAATAAGCTTAGGATTGATAGGACTGTTTTCATTTCCCTGCTGTGATTTTACCCTTTTGAAAAATCTAACCCTCAGCATGTGCAGACTTGAGCGTCTCATTCACCAAGTGTCCATAGCAGTTTCCATGGTGTGGTGAGGATATGCACATTGTGGATTCTGGTATGTTTAGCTGTTATGGAAGATGGAAGTAAGGAAAATTATAGACAATATTTCAGTGATATGTTTGTGCATACTTTCTCCTCAGGACATCCTTTATTAACTTGCACTCTCCAGTGGCTTAGTGTCCCTCTATTTTATTTCTTCTCTGTGCAAGAAGCAGATATGCTCATGAAAAAACATTGTTGTGTTCTATACAAGGCTTTAGGTGCTGTTCTAATACAGGCATTTTAAAAGCCTTACCTGGCCAGCAAAGGCAGGAGTGTTTTCCAGAGAGACTTCAAACAGCATCATAAACTGTTTGTTTCTCACCGCAAGACCCCTTCTACCTTTCGAAAGCTACGCTAAAGCATTCTTCTGTGTTTGTATTTCCTACTTGAGGGAAAGGAGGAAGGCAAAGCATTGCTGAAGTAAACTGTTTAAAGTAAGATTTTAAATTTTCCTGCAAATGCATGAATTAGGTACCTCAAAGGAACCTTCAACAACAAGAATTCTTGATCCTTCCTCCACTTTTCTCCTTCCCCAGCAAAGAGGAGGGAATGGAAAAAACAAGTATTAACTCGAAGTTTCTTTCTCAAATTTATTGAGTCTACCAAGATTGCCAGAAGTGTCTTTACATTTCTGAGGCTTTTGATATACAAAAAGTCTTCAGCCCAAGTATAAAAAACAAGGAAAAAATCGAGAACTTTTCACATTAACAGTGAATAGATACAAATAACAATATTCAAGATATAATCCATATTATGAAAGAGAATAAAACCAATGTATAAGCAGAATTATAAATTACTAGGCTTCAGGTGAAACCCTCTATAGCTTTGAGGGCTCAGTGGAAACCTCTGGAGAAAGAGCTCATAAGGGCTTGTGGCTGAGATTATATGTCTTCCTCTTTTTCTTGCTGCTGCTAGAGATGTTGGAGTAAAGCCTAGTACTGTGCTGGGGTGGTAATTCCTTTTAGATTTTTGATTCAGACGTGAAAATTAAATAATCAAAGATAATATACTGAGAAAATTTGGACTAAAGATTTTAGGTTTTATTGTAATATCACTTAATACCAGAAAGTAACCCATCCTTATTAGGCATTAGGAACAAACCTCTACCATTCATTTGCATTTCATGGTATATCAGCAATGATTTTTCTTTGGATAGAACAAATAAATCCAGGAGATCTAGGACCTGATTTTAGAAAAAGAGAACTGTTTTTTCTTTTAAAGCCTCTTTTGTTTTTTGGTTTTTTTTTTTTTTTCCCAGTAGTTTATTTCAACAGAGAGGTCCCAATCCGGTAGTACAGACTGGATCTACCAGAGCAACTACACCAGGTATGCTGCTGGCTACTAATGCTCCTCTTAGCAGGCTCCCAGACCTCAGACTACATATTCACTTTTATCTGTTCCTTTCTGGAGGAATGGGGGAGGGATGGAGTGGACTAGAATATCCTGGGACATGGGAGAAAAACAAGAATGTATTTACCTGCATTTTGGTTGCATCAGAATGACATTCCTGTGGCTTGATGAGGTGGTAGAGCTATTCATTAGACAGCTCTACAGTGTGCTGATATCAGAATTTTGGGCACTGTTAGTTTAACACCTTTTAAATTACACTAGGTGTGAATTTTTGAGATTTACTTCTTCTGTGAAGCTATGATTAAGTAGGACGTTTAAAAGTACATCAGAAAAATATTGTTGTTCTTGAGGCACAAGTGCTCTATTTCCAAACCTGGTGCAATATAGGATGACAGTATAATAAGAGCTCTTCTTTGTATGGTTTCATTGTGAGCTCTCAGAAAACACATTTCATTTCCCCAACCTCTCAAAAGTTCTGCAAACACCTGCCACTGGAGAATAGGCCAGTTTAGTCCTGCTGCTGTTATCCCAGTCTCGGAGGCCACAGCAGACAAGCAGAACACACTGCTATCCATCTCCTCTCCACTGGATAGCAGCTTTGCTCAGTTACTTAATTTTGGTACTGCTACCCCAGAGGAAACTTTAACTATCAGGCTTCTATCCAGTTGTGAAAAGATAACAAGCAAAAAAATAAATAAAAGTCAAAACCAGTGAATCTGAAGGAGCTGACTTGTGAAAGAACTCTTCTAACTTTGTGTTCATGGTTGATGGGGTAAGGTTTTACAACGTTTTCTCAGCTTTATGGTTATATATGTGTCTGGTGACTGAAAAAAGTCTTGATTTGTGTTTTCCCAAAGGGCCCTTACAATGGCTGTAATACCTCATCATCCCTTGGCCCTTGCATCTCTTAGCAAACAGCTTCTATAAGAAATGCTCTGGGTATCTAGAAGTGGCTCATGCAGCAAAGACTTGCCAAAAAAATGTACCAGAAAAAAAATCATTTGCTGTATACAACTAAAGCCAGTGGATTACAGACTATATCCCTCTTCAGCAAATATCTGCTTGTGTATGAGATCATCTTAAATTCAGTTTACCTCCCAAGATATATTTGTGGCTGGCATAGCCCATAAGGATGACATGTAACCAACAAAATAGCTGCTATGAGAATAGCAGCTCCTAATATTTGTGAATTTTGAGAGTACTAGGTAAATATCTTTTAGGTATCTGAACCTAGAAATGGGTTTGCAGATTTTAGACATTATTTTGCAGAATAGCTGAGAAAAGTCTGTGGGTAAAACATAAGACGTTGTTAAACTCCTAGGCTCAGTTAACTGTTCAAGAAGAGAGACATAAAATGCATTCTCCTGAGTATAAAGCTGGAAGCTTGTTCTTGTTTTCTTTCTATTCCCTGATAAAACAGGGGGAGGGGAAGTAAAATACCTCTATCACGAATTACCATGGGGCACGGATTCTTGTTTTTGTTGAAAATGCAGACTGAACATTGATTGTTTGTTCATTACAGGTGTTAGTTGATATATTTAACAACCTATGATTAATCTGTAGTCGTGCCTCTGCTTAACAAGAGGTAAGAGGCATGTTTTTTACATTAAAATTTTACTTTAGATAGTATCTAGCACAGATGATACCAGCCAGGGAGAGAGAATACTAGAAGGGAGCTGCTTTAGCACTGTATGTTGAAAAGGAGAAATCAGAAGGAAAGAAAAACTTTATTCTTGTACAAATTTGCTAGCTCATAGGATGCAAAAATACTTAACTCTTCCTTGATATGGAAGAAAATATTCCAGAATTCAAAAGTGAAATTATTTCCTTGTTCATTTAGTACTTGGTACAATTTGGGGATCTGGCCCCAAAACAGGTTAACTGCAAACCTCTGTGATGGAAGTATTTGAACTACTGGACACTGAGGAGAGACCGCAAATCTATTTAGGACTCCAAAAGTGAAAGCTCTTCCTTCTCACAGAATTGAAAAGGGTTTGAATCTCTGACTACATTTGGCATCATCCTGGCCTGTCACACAGAATTTCTAAAACTATTTCAGAAGATCAATGATTGCATGGCAGGGAAGAGACATGGGCCTCGTGAGGAGTTAGGAGATAAATGGAGAAGGTAGGAGTAAATGTAGAAGGTAGGTGTAAGGCCACATGGTTAATTTGCTTGAGCTAATTGATTTCTAAGATACATTTCAGCTTGTGAACGGATGTATACAGGAGGAAGCAATACAAAAGGTGACAATATATGGCCTCAAAACAGATGGAGATGTGGAGACACTGAAGATTGGAATGGAAAAGAGGAGGTGGCACATTACGTTGACTTTAGTTCAGACTCTGTCTTCCCAGGAGAGAGAATGTGAATATGTAATCCTGTAATCCACATGTCTTGGTTTTACATTGCCATGAATAATTCACTAAAAATAGGAGTCTGCTGTTGCCTTCAGTCTGAGAATTTAGTTCTTAATTACTATGTAGACGTCCATGAATTTGGTTCTAGGGACTGATTGTTCAGTCACATTTGCCCAATGAAATGCCAACCATTTCATGTTACCAGTGTCTGAGGGAAGACAGACTTTGTTTGGTGGAATTTTTTCATTCTCCCTTTTCCTTCAAGAGAGTTATTTCTTAAAATATGAATGAAAAGTTTAATGACAATGTTTTATGCTGACTTTGGCTTGGATATCAAGGCACACATAAGCCTTTGCTTTATTTGAGAGTATGTGTGGCCAAAGATGCTTCTGTATTGTTTTTAGAATAACTCTATTATTGAAGTGGATTTCTGCTGACAGATTGATTGCTCTTCATCTGTGAAATCTAACAGGTACGGAGTTCCCTCTTTCCCTGGGAGATCGATTTTTGGGATGAAGGCTGGCAAGAGCTGTTGTGAGCAGGACACCACATTTGCCTTTTCCACTCAAAACTCTCCAGCATCTCTTACTCCTTCTGCAGTTGGAGTTCACAGAACGAAGAAGGTTTTTATTTTACCTCTGAAAGTGTTCCAGGCTATCAAATTCCTATTGATCAGAGCAGCACTTTCAGTTTTTATCCCATACATGTGATAGTTGCTTGCTGACTTGACCCCAATTCCAAATTGCTGTATTGAGAGCAATGGCCCTTTCTCAGATATGCTCTTAATCTATGCCCTGATCATTATTGATTTGAGAGTGTATTTCACTGTCATCTCAAATAGAGATGATTAGATCTCTCAGTCTTTAGTCTAAAGGAACTGATATGAACTACCCTGACAGGACAAGTGTCTTCTGTCTTCATCTCTCCTGAATTTCAAAAGATGCCTGAAATGAACTTATAAATGGGATTTCAGATGATGGGAGAAGCCAATCAGCAAAGGCTGCCTCAGTCTGAAATGTTGCAAAGATGCTGACTCCTTGCAGAGTTTTACAGACCTTGGATGACTAAGTAAGCTTCATTAACTCAAGTTTGACTAATTGCTCGTTTAAGGAAAGCAAATAGAAATAGAAAAAATTTGAGCCAACAAGCCAAATGCTGTGAATAGGATACAGTGAAAATTGCTTGAAGGCCAGCTTTGGGATTTGTATGCAACCAAAGCTACTTGCATCTTTCTTGTTATTGCATTTTTGTGAATGCTGAAGACTATTTCTTTGAAAAGAAAGGGTGAAGCTATTTCTTTGTTATCCACTAATTGCACGGTTTTCCCTTGTCTTCATTCTCTTACTTAGACCATTTCATCAAAATTTCATCAGTTTTGGATGAGTGGACAGTGAGGTGGATGGAGAACTGGCTGAATGACAAAGCCCAGAGGGTGGGGATCAATGGCACAGAGTCGAGTTGGAGGCCTGTGACCAGTGGAGTTCCACAGGGATGGGTTCTGGGGCCAGTCTTGTTCAACATCTTCATCAACCACCTGGATGAGGGGACAGATTGTACCCTCAGCAAGTTTGCTGATGGCACCAAACTGGGAGCACTGGCTGATTCCCCAGAGGCTGTGCTGCCATTCAGTGGGATCTTGACCAGCTGGAGAGTTGGATAGAGAGGAACCTCCTGAGGTTCAACAAGGACAAGTGAAGAGTCCTGCATCTGGGAAGGAACAATTCCATGCACCAGTACGGGCTGGGGGTGACCTGCTGAAGAGCAGCTCTGCAGAGAGAGACCTGGGAGTCCTGGTTGATAATAAGCTAAATATGAGCCAGCAATGTGCCCTCATGGCCAAGAAGCCAATGGCATTCTGGGATGCATCAAGAAGAGTGTGGCCAACAGGTCCAGGGAGGTTCTTCTCCCTCTCTATTCTGCCCTGGTGAGGCCTCATCTGGAGTCCTGTGTCCAGTTCTGGGCTCCTCAGCTCAAGAGGGACAGGGAAGTGCTGGAGCGATTCCAGCGCAGGGCCACCAAGATGATCAGGGGACTGGAACATCTTTCATAGGAGGAAAGGCTGCAGGAACTGGGGCTGTTTAGTCTGGAGGAGACTGAGGGGAGATCTTACTAACATTTATAAATATCTAAAGGGTGGATGGCAGGAGGTTGGGACATCCCTCTTTTCTATAGTAGCCAGCAACAGGACAAGGGGTGATGGGATGAAGCTGGAACACAAACAGTTCCACTTAAACATAATAAAAAAATATTTCACTGTTCAGGTGAGGGAGCCCTGGCACAGGCTGCCCAGGGGGGTTGTGGAGTCTCCTTCCTTGGAGGTCTTCAAGACCCACCTGGACATATTGCTATGTGACCTGTTCTAGGTGAACCTGCTTGAGCAGGGGATTGGACTAGATCATCTCTAAAGGTCCCTTCCAACCCCTACCATTCTGTGATTCTGTGAAAAAGAATGTGACAGAAATCTCTTTGGAATTTGCAAAAAATCTGGAGGATGAAAATCACATAGTCAATATAATGTAGCTGCAACTTGATTTTCTAGTCACTGCTGGTCCTCAAACACTAGCGCAAGTCGTCCGTGTGTTCTTTACTCACCTCCTAGTTTTACTATTCCTAATTGCTCCTAGCCTGTACTATTAATCTAGCAGCTTCCAGAAGACCTGAATCTAGTTTTAATTTAATCACTGACTCAACCAAAAGTATTGCTCATCTTACAGTTCCCTTCCTGACAAGTATTTGTCTTGCAAATTTTGTTTATAGATTTAGTGAGGCTTGGGATTTGTTACTGTTCTCTGTTCACAGCCCTTTACTTAGGCCCTTGTTCTATCCACAGCCTTAAAATATTTCAATAATGCATCTCAATTTTTTATTTTTTCATGTGGATTACTTAGTCAATGAGAAATTTGCTGGAATTATGGAATGCATGAGCAAATGATGAAAAAACCCAAAAAACAGAGAGAGAGAAAAAAAAAAAAAAGAGACTATATTCATCTGGTAATTTATTCACGATGAATAATTTGACATTGTCTCACACACCAGCTTGACTGTCAGGAGCGCTCAGATGGTTTTGTAATGAACTTGTTTGAAAGGTGCTTTATATAAAGAAAGGCAGTTCTTCATGGGCAAGTGTCATTTTACAATGGGAAAATAAACATGGCACTTACCATCATTAGTGTGTTATGACTCACGTTCCCCATGGCAGCAGAAGACATCCTGGTTTATCTTTGCCCTTGTATACTGCCTGCCCAATTGTCCCCCACATATGAAATGAAATCAGGCAGATTTCACATTAAAAACTGCTGATTCTTGGCTTTATAGTGTCCCATTAACCTTAAAGGAGTACTCTGGCTTTGTACTCATCCAAACACGCTGTCAGGAAGAACATTTTTGTCCAAATGTGTCCACTCCAGTGGCTTAGGGCCTCGGTGAAGATGATTCCAAGTTTGTTTGCCAAATGCCTAACAATACAGCATCCTGAATGTCCCTGTTCCTGAAATCTCCAGGTATGACTTCAACATCCATGACCATTACTTGATGAGTGTCTAAATAATGAATGTTTTGACTCACTCAGGGATGGATGATTTGGAGGAAGGCTCTCCCATACTGCTTCGTACACACATCATGTACACTTACAGTGTTGCTTCCTCCTGTGGGGCTTTGACAGGATCTTTCAGGCCACTTTGGCAGCCACTCATTGAGATACATGGGAGTGCCCACCAAAGCAATGTTTCCCTTTATTGATAATACGCATCTTAAATACTTCCATATCATTTCTTGCTTAAGTCTTGAAGTGTGATAGCATTAAGCCTTCTGGTGAATCTCATTTATGAGAACAATCCTAATTCCAGTTAATGCCAAGCATTTCTTTTTAAGCAATTTGCAAGTATTTTAAACACCTGCCCATGCATTTCCAAAGGTTATTATTCTGCACTTCCAAAACTGTAAGTTAAGGAGAAACTTTGAGATGAATTTTGGTAATTTGATTTCAGTGGGAATTAAGCTTCTGAATACATGCGTAGTGTCAGGAAATTGGTCTTTAACCATTAGACATCAATAGTCAGATTCTGAAATTTTGTTTTAAGCTGGGAAGTGGAGTTGTTGCTTTGCCAAGTCAAGACACAATTTCCTTTTAAACATCCCCACAGGCTTGTGTGAGACAACAGACACAAATGACTTCGTATATTTTGGCAATTCCCTTATTTTTGGAGCCAGCTCTCACACTGTGAACTGCTAGTATTTTCATTAAATTTACTATTATTATTATTTTTAACTAATGCTCACCTCAAATCATTTTCATGGCTCTGGATGGTCTTTTTCTGTCTCTGTTCCACAAACAGCAAAACTAAGCTGTTGTTCTGCCTTGTTATGGAGTCCTTAATGCTGCTGTGCACCTGTCTGCATGCTTTTATGTTTTGCTCCTCATAATGAAGTCCAACGGCTGCCAAGCTGGCAGAGGAGGGAGAATGCTTCCGTTTGACACCAACATGTTGAACCATTTGTTCAAAACTGCGGCTCCTTTAATCATGCTTGCTGCATCTTAATAGAGAGCCTTGTTGAAGTTAATTATTTCTGTTGGCATACCCCAGCACTCAAGATGTTCCAGAGTGAATCACGATGGTACCTCTCCTAGGCTTGATATAATTTATTAAAAGCTACATTCATTTGAAGGTGAAAAGTTGGCAACAACCTTTAATTTAAATCCTGTGATGATTTTGTCAGTTTTATGCACTGTGTAGGGCTAAAAGTTACGCTTAGTGGAAGGAAGGGAGAAAGATAAAGAAAATAGCTTGAAATTGTCACAGGAAGCACATCAGTAGGAACAGAGAGAAATAAAACTATTGTGGGCTGGAATAAGAATCCATGCTGTTGCTTGTGGTTGTAGGGGTTACCTTAAAAAGCTGGACAGCTCAGATTTACCTACATTCATCCCCAATTTGTACTAGAAATGGGTCAACTAATGAATGATAGAAAATCCAAGCAAAATCAGATTTCTGAGGAGCACAGTAACAAGTAAAAATGAAACTAGGTGAATGCAGGACAATTGATATTAGGAAGGACAAATTACTAAATGATAGAGGAAAGGGTGTGCAGTAGTGTAAAGCAGTGGTGTATTTAAGATGTATAATTGTTATGGATTCTGTTACTCACAGAAGGCTGTAAAATGGTTCTTGGGAGGAAAGAAAGGAAAAACTATTCAATGAAATGTTTCTAAAGTTTATTCTGTTTTGACTGTAACAATATATTTTACGTGTTTTCAACTTCTAAAAGTGGCGAACAGCCTGAATCGAAATTTTATATAAAAGCTGAATTGTAGCAGAGAATTTCTGTCCAAATTGTTATTTGACAATTGAAAATGAAGATATATCAGTAAAAATGACAGTTAACCTTCTCTTTATGGGGCTTTGCCAAATTCCGCTGTGCTGCTATGCTAAAGACAGTGGTAGTCATGCTTTTTGCCAAATACATAAGTGCAAAGAGTTTCATGAGGAAGTAAGTATGCCAGGCATATAGAAGGGGACAAGGAAACGCTGATTGATGTAGCTCAGAATTGAAATATTTGCCACTTCCCACTTAGCCAGGTGCCAGCTTGCTTGAAGGGGTCACAGTCCTACTGCTGAAATGGTCTGAGATGACACTATGACTGCGGTTCTCATCTTCCTCTCCTCCAAATAAAAACAACCAATTATTGAAAAGAATGAAAAATTATATGAAAAGAAATGGTGACAGGGAAAAGTGACAGAAAGTGGATGGGCTTGGTTTCTTTTTTTTTGCTTTCTTATTCCCATAAGACAGATGAAGTGACATCTGCACCAAAACGTATACCTCTAATAATGGCAATAATAACAGCAATACATCTTACAGCATACAATACCTGTAAGCAGATGACATTCTTAGAGCTTCTCAGTGAAAAACAGTGATTAAAAAAGTTATAGTTCTTGCAAGATTAAAACAAGAGACCATTAAATTCAAAACACAAATAAAATCAGTGTGTCATTAAAGGAATAGTTTTGAAATAAAAACCCCAAACATATATAGTGATAGTTCTATATAATTGTATCTGGTTTGTAACTCTTTGCAGATTTTACACTGAAATCGGAGATAACCACATAGTAAGGCATGTGTTTTTCCACTTAAGTTTCTAAACAAATGGAAAGGGGTTCCTGCTGCAGTGATGTGTATATTAGGGAGGTGAACGTTAATTGTAAAAAGCATGGTGCAATTCAAAACTCAGGAACTCCTCTGATTTCCATAACAGTGGTTGTACAACCAGTGCTGCAAGGAAAGGGTAAGGGTGGGAGTAGATTTCCACCTGACCTTGTCTGTATGCTTGAAGATGAGGAGTCATAGTCACACTGGTGGTGGGGATTGCTTAAGCCACCAACATCCACAGGCCACAAGTATGCAAAGCAGCACCAAAACCCAGGTGAGTCTCCATGTAACCAGCAGCTTCTCCAGACAGTCTGCACACTTGTGAAGAGATGCCAACACTACTGACCCCTACTGACTTTAGAGGGCTCGTTTAGATATGCTGTTCTGGAGGTAAAAAATCTGGACAATTCTTTTTAAACCCAAAGTGAGGTAGAGTAATTGCTGTTTCAGCATTGTAAAGCTCAACAATTAGTTTTAAGGCATTAACAAGCAACATAAAGCTTTTAGCTTTTTAGCTTTCAGGCAAATAATTACCTTCCTTGAGCTGTAAGTTGATAATAATTGCAGCCATGGTTGAGAATTGTTTTTCTTTTCTTTTTCTTTTTTTTTTTAAAGATGTTTTAAAAAGGATTTTGTTCACATAGGTCATAGAAATGAGCTTTGTTTTGAACAGAGCGATTAGCTATTTTAAGATGACTTGTTTGCAATAAGTGCAAATACTCATCCATGTTTAATTTTATTCTAAGAGCATCACATTAGTAATTGACTATGACATCTTTTCTAGATCTTCCTACTAATTCTCAGGCTTTCATTATAAAAATAAAACTCACTCTTGGCTTTCAACTCTGAACTCAGAAAATGCTTGTGAAACAGCACTACCGGAATATCATCTTGGGGAATCAGTATCTACAGAGTATCTATTTGTAAAAAATCTATATATTTTTAAAACTAAACTAAAAAAAAAGAACCCAAAGGAAAAAACAAACCTCAACCCTCTGGCCACTGACCTGATCCCTAGGAGTTAGAAATCTGTGTTTCCTTAGGTTTGATCTGCTTATTTTGATGCAGGCTCCCATGGTGCGGAACAGAGGATGTGCTCTCGGTGCACACTGGGATGTTCCCATGTTGGGTTTCAACTGATCCCTGGGCAGTGGGGACTGGCAGCTTTCCTCACAGTTGTGCATCTGGGTACAGTAGAGTTCTACTCCAGCCTATTTGATAGGCTTTAATATCAAATCCCACAATTTGTATTCAGGCAAAACTCCCATGCAGCTCAGCAGGTTTTCTCTCCTTAAAGAGCCAGGAGTAAAAACACAGCTCCCTGAGAATACCTAAAGGAAAGCTTGCTTATATTTCTTTTTTTTTTTTCCCCTCCTCTTTCCTTGAAAGGCAACTGATTTTAATTTTTCTTCACTCTGGACACCTAAACCACATTCAGTAGAGAGAAATGACACTAAGCACAGCTCAGGAGAAAAGAAGTGCTAGCAGATATAAAGCTTGAAAAAGTCATTACAGCAGCTGATGTTTTCTCATATTTTCTTCTATTAGGAACAACTGTAATTTCTATTGCTTCATGTTCCCAAAATTCTCTCATCCAATCATGTTAGTCCTGATCAAATGCCAGTGAATCTCATAGTGGATATAAGTCTTTTTTACTTCCCCATCATGTAATGGCACCAAATCGTCCTGTCCTTATCATACTGTCAAAATATGTTACTAGATAGGGAAAGCATATCCAAATTCGGAAGCATCAGTTTTTTCTCATTCATTTCTTATCTTCATGAGTGATTTATTACCTATGGAAATTACAAGTTCTTAGCTATTGTGTGGTAGAAGCAGCACACAGATGAGCAGTTAGTTTAGTAGGCTTCTAAAAACACATTGTCCCATATGTACAATCAACCAGTGAATGTAAATCATGTTCTTGGGGTGCTGTGAACTTTAGTGGATTGTGGATACACTAAAGCAGGTGTAAACCCATTCAAGCTCATTATTAGTGCTGATATGATGATGGCCAAACAGAACACAGGGCAGGCAAAACTTCTATGCTAATCCAGACTTTGGGATCCATTTTGAAGCCTCCCCTAACATCTGCTTGCTCTGGCACTTTGTTGGATCCTTTTTTTATTCTGTTCTAGCTCTGAGAGCTGCAGGTGCTGTCCACGTAACAGAGTAGACATGCTTTTCCTTTCTCTCTGCCACGCTGTGTTTAAAATGCCTTAGCTATTCCATTTTAACGTAATGAGATGGGTACTGTGCATCTATCTGATGTCAATTGATTGCTGAAAGAGCAGTCAGTGAAGTTTAATTAGCATGGAACTGATAAGACCAATTACCTTATAATGATTTGGAAATTACATGAGCTACATATTTTGTGATTGTGGCCTTATATAAAACACAAAACTTGTGAGGAAATTTTATCTATTTAATGAGCACTTTAAAAAACCTCTTCTGGGTTTAATCAGATATCAATTAGTTGAGAAAGGGAAATCTTAGCATGTATTAACAGTGTTAATTGGCAGAAGCCTTCTCATCAACTGCAGCATGCAAGCCCATTTCAACCACAGTATGTAATGTAGCACAGAGTGTGCAGTCCACACAATGTGTCTTACTGTCCCAAAAAATTGTGAGAAATTCAATTATTCTCTGATACTGGGGGTGGGTCTGATACATAATTAATTCTGGCTTGTTTTAAAAGATACCTGCATAATTAGCAATGCATAGAATACATTATCTCTGGCATATTTTTCAAACCTTAGTAGTTGCCCTTTGAAACTAGCCCTTGCTCTTTAATTAACAGATAATGTATTGCAATATTAAATTTGAGATTTTGTCATTTTGGCAGTATTTGAAGTGATGTTGTTCCTCATGTTTGCCATGGAGTGTACTTCATTTAATTTATAATCATGTGTCCTTATTGATGGAAGAATATCTTGGGGACAGCACCCACAATGTTACTTCAAAAATGCTGGTTTATATTTAAATAGGAGCTCTGGAATTCAGAGTAATATGGGCAGTGGACATATTTTTGCTGCATGTCTCTGATGTTGCATGGTTATTTCCCAATGAACTATGCAAGAACTTTTTAAATCTCTCTAGTATCACAGGGAGAACTTTTGGGAAGGCATTGGTGCCTAGCCTTCAAAAACAGTCAGCTTAAAAAAAAACCACTCTGAGAGAATTAAGGACACAAAGGTTCAGGAGCACTGGAACAGATTGCCCAGGGAGGTTGTGGAATCTCCTTCCTTGGAGGTCTTCAAGATCCACCTGGACACATTTCTATGCGACCTGATCTACGTGGAACTGCTGCTGCAGGGAGGTTGGACTAGATGATCTCTAAAGGTCTCTTCCAACTCCACCATTCTGTGATTCTGTGAAAAGTTAGGTACATTCAGGGAATTGTCATCTGAAGGAGAATGACTCTCTTCCCATTAAACTCTGCAGGGATCCTAGGTAGACTGGTTATGCAAGTTAGATGCTGAATTGCCTAGAGGTTGTTAATAATCACCAGCATGCATGGAATTGCCCAAATACAAATAAAACCTGGAAGGCAGCCTAACATGTCTTTCCTTAAGTAGGTAGATACAAAACACAAAAGACTGCAGAAAAAAAATAATAATTGTTGAATTTTCTCATGAAAGTAAAAATAAGCCATCTTTAATTTCCTTCTGCTACATTTCTCTTAGCCTTTTATTGTGACTTATGACTCCTATTGTTTCTGGTGCATCAAAATACTATTAAATACAACAACAAAAGATTCTGCATTTATTCCTGGCAGAAGGAGAGAAGGGGAAGGTTACAGACCTATTGTTTCTCTACTTGCAGCCAAAGGGGTTTTTATTCTCTTGATATATTTGGGTACCAGATGGCAGATTGATTTCAAAGTTGTCAAGCAGATTAACTGAAGTTAAGATCCTAAATCCATTTGGGCGCTTGATGATCCTGCTTAGCAAAGATGCAAATGATCTCACCCAAAGCTGAGCATTTGGTACTTGAGAAAATAAAACATGCTTCTTAGTTCAAATGTTAACTTGGTTTTGGAACTTTATTCTCAAAAAAAGAAATATTAGACTCCTCTGAAACAAAGGAGGAGGGAAGGATGTGTCCGCTGATGAAATATCTTCCTTGGTTTTCTGTGAGAAAGACTTTTTATCTGGATCTCAGGAATACCAAGTCTTTCCCTCTTTGCCTCTTCTCTCTGAGCTTCCTAGAGAGGAAGATTGCTCTTGTTATGTGAAAAGAGGGTGCCAGTGCCACAGAAACTAAATCTAAATCAGTTTATCTCCCTAAGTATGGCAGGAATATAAATAATCATAAAAATATAGTACGAGTTAAACAATTTCTACACTTGAAGTGTAGAAATGCAAAAGACAAACTGCTTCCACCCATTATTTCCACCGCAATTAGTACTGCTGGTCTTGCCCAAATTTCATTTGCAACTGAGTGATTGCAGCTGTTAAATAGTGCTGAGCGCTTGAAGTAGTGTAAGGTATTGGGCTTGGGTTGTATCAGTATGGTTATTAGAAATGCCTAGAAAGCAAGATAAGATCCAGTTGGCTTTTTTGCTGCCTTCAGTGTAGCAGAATCATATAATGAAGTCAGCTGGTGCTGCTAAGAGTGTTCAGATGCATTGCCGTCCTGCTGTCTAACCCTGGCCTTAATGGAGCAAGACTGTTTGATCAGAAAATGCTGCCTAATGGCTGTGGTAATACCCATTTCTGCTGATATTATTTTATAACTATACACAGAGCTGGCATAAAAGAAGCCATGGGGAACATTAGCTCTATGCTGAAAGGGATCCTCTCGTTGCTTAATGTGTTGATCTGATATTCCAGAAGAGATAACGCTGTTTTGTGGTTTGGTTATGTTCAGTTGGTGTTTTTTTTGAATTTGTCCACTAAAATTTCCCTTGATGCTGAAGCAGAGTAGAAACAAATTCAGGCTGAATTAATTTTTTTCAAAGTGGAAATAAGGAGATGTGTTATGAGCAATCTGTATTTCAGCACACACACTTTTACTAAAAAATACAAAAAACAAACCCCAAACAAACAAACAAAATTGAAATAGATTTGTGCTGTAAGAACATTTTTCAGAGTGCACAGATTTGTGTATATATGTGTGTTTGTGTTCTGTCTCCAAGCTCCTTGAGTCGGATTGGTCTTCAAGAAACAAGGCAGGGGCTGAACAGCCTACTGAAGCTTTAAAACTTTTTTTGCCCCAGGCTTTACCTCAACATGGCAATCGGAGAGGCTGAGTAAGAGACCTTGACTCACTTGTAGTGGTGGGATTGGTGATGGGATTTGGGTTGTGCTGTTAGCTCAACCTGCAGGGCTGGCTTTGTTCTGGAAAAGCCATGCCACCCCAAGGCAATTTGGAAGGTACTGCAGAAGCTTGAAGAAGGCATGATTTCTTCTCCTTTTTGTTTCTGAAACCAAGGTGAAGTGGTGAGAAATCTGTGAGCATGGCTCGAATGAGCTACAAACATGGCACAAAAACTCAACATGAGCCAGAAATTGTTCAGGCTGAGTAGTGAAGTGACACTTTCTTTAAAGACACCACAAAAACACAGTAATTTTGTATAATTACTGATCAATTGCCATTGATTTATATCTCTCATTTGCTATCAAAGGAGCAACTAGAATTTAGCCTAAACACTAAACAGCAACTGGATGCCTTTCTAGTAGGATGTACTAAATAATTATGTAAGATACACTTGGACTTCAGGATCATAGAGGCTTCTGTCATGGGAAATTGTAATGTAAGAGCATGAGATTTTTTAAAAAACCCATTTCTCCTGAAAAGGAAAATGTTTTCTCTAATGGAGCAAGTCTTGTCCTTTGCTAGCACACTGACTCGTATTTACCTTGTTGTAAAGGCAAGGGTCCAGGTTAGTCCCATCTAGTTTTGACACTTAACTGAAGAGTTATTATGAATGCAAATCTATTCATTCCTCTCTACTATCACAGACACTGTCTTTTTTTTCAAAATCTAATTTTTTACTGCTTTTATGAGTGACTAGTAGCTGAATCAACACTACCCGGACTGTATTTTGTATAATAATCAGGCACCTGCTGCAAGGACTACAATGGCGCTCCTGTCAGTGCTGGCTCCTTCCCACCCCACAGCTGCTACATTTGCCTGTGGGCTCCACTGCTGAGCTGCTGCTGCAGGAATGTGGGTCTGTACAGGGAGAATAACCCTTCCTAGGCCAAAATAAAAACTCAGTCTGGCACTGTTGTGGCCAAATGTGTCCACCAATGAGCATATCAGTAATGTGTTCAGAGCCTGACCTTTAAGCAGTTTGTGGAATAATTTCAATCAATACTGCTGTGTGGCAAATTATAATTTCTGTCATCTGACACAATATTCTGGAGGAAAAATTACCTCTCTGAGGAGCATAAAATGTGAAATGGAAATAACAAAAGCTTAGTTTTCCTTTCAGCTTGTTCCCTTGACAGTGAAAGGAGATCAAAACCTTAAGAGAGATGACTGTGATTTTTAACACACCACCTGTATTTTCAAGTGCCACTGGGCTGTGTGTGTATCTGGATGTGGTCAGGCACCAAAGCTCTGTGTGTGCCACTGCTCTCAAACAGTATGTGAAGCAAATGCTTGCAACGCACTTTTTCTCCCTTCCAGCTGAGATACTGGAGTTTTTAATTGGTTGTTATGAAGGCAGAATTTAAATGGTTTAGAAAGCCAGCAATTCCACAGTGCATGCTATTGATTTATGGTTTCCTTTTTGAGCAGAAATTGGCAAGTTACAGGGCAGAGAAGTATTGTGAGAGAAGGCAAAAGGCTAAAAAAGAGTTAGAGAGAAAGGAGGAGAAAAGACGAAAAAGAGCACCTATAAATGATGGAGAGACACTACAGAGAATAGGGCTTGCAGGAAAAGGGCATGTCCAAGAACGCTTGGAAAAAAAGTATGGATAAGGTAACAAAAGGCAAGAGAATGTCAATCTAAGGAGAAGGTAGGCAAGTCAAATAAGAGATGAGGCAAAAAAAAAAAAAAGAGGTCAAGAATAGGATCAGAATCACTTTTTCTCAGTGGTGAAATCTTGCATCCCTCTTTGCTTTCCCAGGCTGTTTGCCATACTGGACTGGTGTTCCCCAGCACTGCTGGTGGAAGCTGGTCTTGCTTAGCACCAGTTGGATGCACTGGGTTGCTCACCTGGATCAGTCATGGTTTTTCTGATGAGTGTTCCTGCTAAGTCTTTTCCATGGCATGAATAGTTAAATCTCTAAGAGTAATCAAAGAAACAATGAGAGTAGGGAGGAATAATGCATAGTAAATGAATAGTTACAGTTACTAAATAGTTACTATTTAGTCAAATAGACTAAAAAAATATCATGAAAAATAAAAGCAACAGCCCATGATATGCATTTAGACCTGTAGTCCAGGGTCTCATCTTTGGAAAAACAACACTTGTGGGATATTTTTACTGAAAAAATGATGGAGGACTCGGCTTAAGCCAAATGAACTTTCTTTCTAGGCGTATCGGAAGTTAGAGAGGCGGGGAGTGACTCATCATTCAGAATTCTCAGAATAGATTTGCTAAATTTACAAATTCAATGTTAATTCTGATTCTCTTCTACAGCCTTGACTGGCAACAGCTGTTTACTTTGTTGTACTTTACTCCTTGGCTTCATAATCTTCCCATCAAAAAGTACCTGTCTGTGTGCTGTGAGATCCTGACTTAGTTTGGAAGACGAAGACAGGAAGAGGATCAGTCAGTACTGTAGTCAAGGAAAGGAAGAGGATATTTTTTTGTTTGTTTCATTTTCCACTGCCCATTTTCTGTAATTAGCAAAGGCTGTTTGTAGGCATATTTCTGGAAAGAACAAAGTTTTGATGATTGCAGGATATTTGGGCAAAGCAATCTTACATTTCTTTGAAAAGTTGGTTCGTTGCCCTCTTTCAAACACAAAAACACAGAGCACTGTGACCTTGCTGGTCAATCAAGCAAAGCAAATTGAATTTGCAGTAATTAATACTTGCCACAATGTGCTTGTGAATACGCTGACAACTGAGAACTATTTGCAAAGAATTAGTTCCATTAATTAAACAGACAAAGTTGAAACGAATCAGATAAATTATTCTTTTTGTCCAGGTTTAACAATAAATATTGGTGAGGTTGTTTCTTTTGGGTGTTGCACTGTTGATGCCTTCATTGATGAGTCTTACCTCTTCAAGTAAGCAAACAGAAGCCTAATATGTTGGATTTTTACAGTGTTTTTATTCTGAATTGATTTGGAAGTTGGGGTACCACCGTCTTCAACGTCTATATTTTAGAAGGAATGAGAATTAACTAGCATCAAGTGATTGGAGATCTAGTAACCAGAATGACGAGACGTTCTGAAGAAATAATCTAACTTGAAGGATAATTAGACCTGGAGGTGGTTGTCTACAGTTTCTAGTCTTGGAGGTATTTTTAGGAACAGCCTAGTCATGGCTTTAATTCTGATATACTTCACCTTGGGACACATAGGATAGGTAATGTGACCTTCATCCATGTTATTGCCATGTCTGTGATTCAGGTACAACTTGTGTGGGAAAGCAAAAATTTAAAGAATGAGAATGCTCATCTTCACTTATACTGAGAACTGAAAGTCATCTGAGCATCTCCTACTTACAATTGGTATAAACAACGTAGGGGTGTTTGAGGTTTCAGAGGGAGAAGGAGGTAGCTGCACTGCCTTCCACGTGTGCTTTGAATAGAGCTTTCCCTGTTTTAGCAAGGTTATCCATGCATAAGTAAAGTTTAGCAGTCTCAAAATCCTGCTATGTTAATGCATCCCATCTGTAGGGAGAGAAAGGGGTAAGTGGAGACAGAGATAAAGGATGTTCATTCCTGTACCAGGAACTGCAATAATCCATGACCTGGAAACTAAAAACATGAGGGTTTGTGTGGTGGGATCTGCCATGCTTTCCTCACTATGTACTATAGGCTGCTTCATCTGTGGCTTTGAGAGGTCAGTGTTAGTCAAGCCACAGCTCACCTCCATGTAACAACTGCTTCTGAGGTACCACTAGTCTTAATGTGAATTTTCCCTTCTGCATCATCCTTCTCATTTGGCAGTTCCCACCTTGACCTTTTTGGTTACTTTGCAGAGCTGCTCCCTTACTTAGGAGCCTCTTTTGTTACAGATGTGGTTATGATTTCTCAGGGACATCTCCCGTGGTGGTTGGTGGTGTCCCAGGAGCCATTCTGGCTTAGGCTTCAAGACATTGACACAAAGCTGAATGGTAACCAAAACAAGTTTCTGAGACACCATGTTAGCATACCAGAACTCTAGAGACCATTATATGCATGTATTATACAGTACTAAAGTATGAAAGACTCAATTAAAGTTTATTTGCTATAAAATTAACACTCCTTTCTTCCTCTTCACTGTGCTGATTATGTTAAAACAGAACAATGAGGCAGCTGCAGTGAAACAGTATCAGAGAAATTTCTGTCAGCATTTACTATAGGCGAAATTATAAGGCTAGGTTTTCTCAGCCAGTTCAGCGAGCCAACTGGCTGCACATGTTGCAAATGCTTTTCTATACTACCAACTGCAAAAAGAATACATTGAATTTTTCCTCCTTTTTGAAAAGTAAGAGAATGGTGTAAGCACAGGAAAAATTACCATATTCAGCTCTTGCATTGTGCTTCTCCTCCACAGTTATCCAGGGCTCGGATCCAGCGAAGCCCTTTGGTGCTCATACAGCTTTAAGCACCTACACAACCTCTTTGAAGTCACTGTGACTCTCTTTTAAAAAGTGCAGTTAAACACACTTCTTGTTTGAACATCAGTTTGATTTGAACAATGGAATTTTCCAAAGGAAAATATTGTGGTTTACGATTTTGTCAAGTGATTTTAGTATATGTGGAAAGCTGAATATGAATGATCGCCTTTAAAAAACAGTTAAGGAAAATCGATCATGGGCTGTATTTCATTTAACTTATCATAGTAGAATAAACTTCTTTAAACTGCGTTATTTTTTCAGACATCTTTAGTATAGTTTGTCTAGCAACTTTTTGGATCTACTCCTATTAAATTTTGTACATTTCTATTCCACAAGAATGAGAAGTAATATTTCAAATTAAAAGTCTATTGAAACCCTAATTTTTTTATTATAAAGGGGTTTTTTTTTAAAAAAAAAACATTCTTCAATCTATTTTCTTTCCCTCTATGATGGACTTGGAATAAGAATAGTAATTTGGCAATGTAAATTTGCATAGAAATATGCTTCCTAAGAACCCATTTATTACATGAGTAATAACTCAAGCAGATATGAAATGGCCCAAAGGTAAAGCAGAGCTGATGTCAGAATAAAAATGAGCATGTAACTTTCTATGGGCTTAAGTTTGTTGACTTTGTGATTATTTCATTTAATATGCCTCCAGGTGAATATTAACTTTTTTTTTTTTTTCTGGTTGTTTACTTCTGGTTCACTTGAACTGAAACAAGAAAACTGAGTGCTCTGGTTAACACCTGATTTAACTGAACTGTAGCCTCTCTATTAATTTCTGAAATACGACTTTATGGGGTTTTTAAAGTGTGATTTGTTTTTTCTATTTTCCAAGTACTCAATGGCAATATTCCTACACTAAAAGCAATCACATATTGTAGGTAGCTACTGTATCTTTTCTTCCTTTGCTATAGTGGACATGTACGTCATTCCTTACATTCAGATTCATTGAGCATGGTGTTAAAAGAACTTCATGTTCTATTCCCAATTCAGAGGTTTTTTTCCTGTTTGCCATCCATATTGCTTCCTTGCTTACAGCTGAGAAATCTAATTCACTGTGAATTTTGTTCAATGTATGGAAAAAGGAAAGAGAGCTGGGATTTATTAACAGAGAGCAGCAAAATATAATTCTTCCTAAGCTCATAGGGCCTGATAAAATACATTGAAAAGCATGTGTGTTCTCAGCTGGCTTACTCAGCTTGTGCTTTCTAGGCAAAGATGACTCTGTCTGGAGTGGATACAGGTGGGTTCTTTAAAAGAAAGAAAGAAAAAAAAAAAAAGTGGGATTTTGACACTTTTTTCTTCTTAGATTTTTTCTCCCATGATGTTGTCAAACTTTGAGACAGGCTTCTAAATGTTGATGCCAGTTTAATATTGCCCTGTGCATCTTGCAGCTTCCAGTCAAATCAGATACTGCACGTCTTCAGTTAAGTCTTATTACTCTTACTTTTCTGAAGAGTCATTAGGCTATAAAATCCAACTTTGAAGCTGAAAATTAAGCTGAATTGTTGTATGATATCAGAAGGGTTAATTCCACAATAATTACTTTTCTGATCTCTTTTTCTCTGTTAATGACAAATGAAAACCAAAAAGGAGGCAAAATAGCTTATGTTTCTATACTACAGACAATAATGACCATGTAATGGGTTGTTATAATCTTGTACAATAGCCTTAGACAATATAATCTTTGACAATATACAATAAATAGACTTCTGACATTTTTCAGCTGAAACAGTGTAATGTTACTTTTTATTACTGACTAGCTTTGTTTGCTGCCATAGAAATTAGCTCTGTAATTTTAAATATATTTTTCTCCAATGTATTATGACCATATAAATAGGGTAATATTTTTCTTCCATTGCTTTTGTTTTGTTTTCAGATTCCTTCCACATTGATTTGTCTCAGTGCTCTGTGAAATTGATTACATTTGTTTCTTTAGAAATGAGGCTTCTGGAATTCTGTATTATATTTACCACTCAAGAAAAAACATGACAACAAAGAAATAGGTTTCTTTTAAAAATGAAACAAAAGCCTCATTCAGATGAGAGTTAATTTAATGAAAGTATTTAATCTTCCCTCCTCCCTATCCTGAAGCAAGAAGTTATGGCACTTCTTTATTTTAAGATCTCCTTGCCATGTTTATTCTGAGTGGTTCTTGGTTCACTGGCAGAAATGAATTTTTATTCTGTTAGGCCTGCTGAGATTATCCTGTTCTGTGACAAGGAGCTTTAGTCCTTCTTCTGGTTTGAGTATCATCAACAGACTGAACTAAAAGGCTTGTTATAGTACGTTCACTTAAATTTAGTACTGCTTGTGACATGAATTCGTGTTCTTTTTTGCATGAACAGAAGGAATGGAGAGGAAGATGACAATTGCTTTTGTGGCAAGTTCATGTTCTGCAGGATTTGATCCAGAGGATTCTGGTCATCCACTGACCTGACCCACTAAGGGGTGGTGAGCCCTTCCCCTGTACCTAGCCTGCAGATGGTTTTAAAGCAACTTCACTGCTAGCAAGCAAATCTCTTATTACCAGCTCAGTCACAAGACATGGCTTCACCAGTCATGCTCAAAGCTGCAGTTGGATGTTCATGACAGTCCACCTGCTGAAAAGCTGAACTTGGAGGAGGATTGGCCATGACACTGTGCCCACAGCTGGGGCAGGCTCTGTGTGCTCAGATTAAGACAGGAAAGAGTAAACCAACTTGAGTTGGTGATCTGCATTGGTGGTGGGAGAACCTCTGAAGTGGAACAGCCTCTACTATTTGCAGAGGAGACATAAAGCCTGATGTTGTTGGTTGTCTAATATCAGCCTAGAGCCTTTTTGAAGATAAACAGACCCATCCTCAATTCACTTGTGAGCTGTAGTGTCTTGCAGACAAGCAGATGCCTCATTTTAATGACAAGAGGCAAGGCAGCTGTAGCCCAGGCACATAGAAACCTTTCACCAGGATAGGAACTGGGATGTGGATATTTTTTGTCCTACAGCCTAGAACCTCCTTCTATCTTTTCTGCTTATTTTTTGCATCTGAGGCAGCTGCAATAATGGAGGATACTACAGAAAGGCCATACTTTCTTCAGATGTCACTCTTACATCCAGAAAAGCTAGTTACCACCCAGATGGGATGTACAAATGCACACAGAAGCCCTGACTTTCAACCACTGATTCTGTTCTAAATTTTCATCTTTATGTACCTGTGGCAGTGAGTATTAAAGTTGACCTAAGGTTTTGGACATTGATGAGAGCTGGGCATTTTATTTCTCAACTGTTGATTTCCCACCTTGGGGCAAGCCTGGACCCCTGCCAGGTAGTTTTGTTCTCATCTAGCACTTCCTGACCTGTACAAGCTCAGGTTGCTGGTGAATGGAGAGCACAATGAGAGCTTTTTAAAGAGAATTAGTTTTGTAGCCATGTATTGCAGTTCAGTTTAGCTTCCAAAACACTGACCTGGATGAAAATCGGATAAAATGTTTAATAGAAAGGTTCTGCAGCTTCATATCATATGCCATGATTTTTTTTCCCCCTTCACTATCACCGTATTAGTCCCTTTAAATACTGTGAAAGGGAGTGAGGAAAAGTGAGAGGGAGAGAAGAAATACTTGTTCCCTGTATTAGCTATATGTTTAGAGACCCAAAGGTTGAAGTCGAAGCTAAATCATCCCTCAATATAAAATGTATCTTAGAGTGGAATTAAGAAATTCTATAAGAGAAAAATGATCACAAGTCAGGCTATTCTTTCTCCCACTTTCCACCATGGTTTTGTAGCTATTATTGAACAAAATCCATGTCACAACAGATTAATCTCTTGAGTGATGCTTCCTGGAGAAGGGAAACCCTTGGGCCCTGTGTGTGAGTGTGATCAACAAGGAGTTAACAGCAAGCTGCTCATAGGTGGCTGCTAGGAGAGAATCAGAAACAGGAGCTGCTATGAAAGTACTTTGTCCCAGTGGGCACCTTTTCTTGAATGAGTGAAAGAAGCACGAGGCTTGAAATGAAAGACCACTTCTGAGTGATGTGATCAGCTTCAGAGGGCTCAGCCATCCCTTTGCAACAGAGTAGAGGTCAGGGAACCAAGGCAGAGAAGATGTAAAAAGCATCATTGTGGTGAATGGGTGCTAGTTGGCACATCTTGATACCTCAGTTTGGAGAGCTACAACTGAAGAATGTACTACGTAGGCCAGCATAATAGCAAAGCAAGAACTGAATGGAGACAGATGGAAATGTCTTGTGAAGTGATCTGCTTGTGTCAGAGACTGATGTATGTGGTTGATTGGGCAGGAGTCATCAGTCAATTTTTGTTGAATTTCCATCTGCTGGACTGCATTTCAACTAGGGATGGGATCCAGAAGTAATTTTAACCACCCTGAAATACCTTAACTGTTTCTTTCTCCTCCATTGCTTAGACTCAGACTCAAGTTACAGGCCCAGGGTATTTGGGGAAATGCCACGGAACTTGTCAACTAGTTAAAGCTGTCAAAGGCTGCTTGTCATTAATGACTGGCGTACTCACTTTGCAGTACATGTGACTACCACCATGGCCTGTTTCAGATAATAAAAAAAATCTCAACACCACATATTTAAAAGAAATATTAATCTATCTGTAGGAAGAATCTTTTTAGCCCTCTGTCCTGATGAGCAAATCATGCCATTTGGAGTATGAAAAATATGGAGCTAACCTTTTGAAGTCAAGCAGTGAAGTTACTTTGGCCAATGCTTCAGGACTAAATCTGTATTAAAATATATAAACAAGTCACCAGGGATTTTTTTTTGTCAATGTAGTGTTTGTCTATTGACAAAAGAGTCCAGAAAACATGTCCTCTTCAACCATTACTATCTCAAGATGTAAATCCTTAATGATACTATATATGTCAAGCCTGTATATTATTTAGGCAGCTATAATAGTTCTGATGTTCCAAGGAAAACATGTTCTGAACAGAAGTCACTGCACTATTCACTGCATACTTAATCAGATTTTCAGTCAATGTATTGTGAGAAAGATCTTAAAACTCTGAAACCTGCAGTTTATAGCAAATTATAATGGTTGACAGGGTGAAAACACACTCCTCTTCAAGTCACTGTCTTCAGATGAACTACACCTTCAGAATATCCTTGAGAGGTACAGAAAATTCATAAATGCTGTTTTTGTAGATGAGGTTGCAGACAGCATAAATGACTTTCTCATGGTTGTGGCAGATTTGCTTCTATCTGCTTCTCTCGCTGTTAGGTCATGGTATCATAATCATATGTATTCCACCATAATCAAAGTATACCACCTTTTCCCTACTGCAACTTGATGATAGTGGGAGTGTTGCAGGTGGAACCTCCTACTTTGTCTTCAGCTGGGAACTGAAGCTCGGCTTAGCCTCAGCATTATATTTTGTGCCTCCTGTAAAAGGGAGAATACCATTGGAATAACATTAGCTTAAATCAGTCCACAGAAATGGGAGTGTAGTTAACAGGTACAAAAGAACATTAAGCATAGTTACTTCTAAATTTCCTCCTTGCCTCCCCCTTCTATGCTGTGGCAGGAGCCACTAGCTCCAGTGAAACTGGTGGCCCCGTTTCTGAGTTAGAAAGCACTGAGAGTGTGCTGATAAGTGGCTGATTCATGCTTGCGTTTGGCATCTGTATTGCTCTCCAACATGGATCACCTTAGCATGCAACACATTTACAGTCTGCCTGCCTCACTTGTTTGATCTAGTGGTAGCAGTATGTTTTATACACCTACGTGAAGTCAATGCTCCAGAAAATCTTCCTCCAAGGTTGATTCTCTGCCTTGGATGCTCATAAAATTGCTTACTTCAACAGGTCCCTCAGCACCATCATGTGAGGGATTTCAGTAGTTTCATTGGGAAAAAAGAAATTACATATACAGAAAATGGAATTTTGTGTTCTCATTCCTTAAGTAGATTTACTGGGAGAGAGGGAGAGGGGCTATGTATCCTAGTAATTTCCCTTATCTCTCCAAAATGATCTCTCTTTATTTATCTTGGGTTATTTTGGTTAACCTCATCTCTCATTTCACATGCTCTGAAACATCTCTCTTCTAGAAATACTGCCTCCTGCATCACTCCATCTGATTTCCTCTTGGAAATGAGACAGCTTCAAATTAATCTTCTGGACAGAAAAATGGCCCTTCCTGACTGGCTTGATTAGTGACTCATGTCTTTACTTCTGCCTTCACCCCAAATATGGCAGCCTGAGTCACTGTCCTTCATCACGTCCCTGGCTCACCCTTTCTTCCCTCCCCTGGTGAGAAATTCTCAGCCAGTGTGTGCATGAAATATCTGAGCTGTGAGACAATTTCAGCACACTGATGTGACTCATGGGCTCCCTGTGCCCCTTGTATGTTGCTCAGTCTCTATCGTTCTGCTGCTGCATTCAGGGACAGACTGTCTCTTTCCACATCTTCAAGGAAAGGGCTAGCATGCTGATGGGAGTTACACAGTAAGTCTTGTCTCAGAGTTTGGTTTTTTGGTCACTTCTGGACTTTATCATTGAAGCTAATCATTCAGTTAATTAAACTGTCTCAAATATATGCCAATATTGGGCCTTGGCCCAAAACTTTTATTTATGTTCCTGACCAGCCCAAATTCTTCATTTGGCAATATATCAAAATGTACAGATGGATCAAAATAGCTCATCATTTCCCAGTAAAATACGATTCTTTGCAAATAGTAACCCAGACTGTCACAGCTGGTATTCACAGGACTTGAATTATACATGTGCAGGCTGGAAGTGCTTTGAAGACTCAGCCAGCCAGAACAGACACTGTGCCACACAGAACACTTCTACACTCCCATCTTACCTGCTGGTCCAAAGGAGTCCCCTGTGGATGTGGATGGGAAGACTTCTATCCTTCAGCCAAGCTGTGTTGACCTTGTTCAGAACTCAGTCAATGAAACCTGTTACTGTCAGAGAGCTGCTTGTGTACTGACTCATGGATACTGTACATGGATACTGTCTGACATATTCAAATATTCAAATACATATATATTGGAGGCACCATTAATCTTCAGAAAGCAGGAAGCATCTAATTTAGTCAGGTAAATTATTCATTGTAAATAGTTTGTTCAGCTCCAATACTCAGCACCAAAAGGGTTTAATTTTCCTTTCTTCCATGCAACTGGGATACTTCTATCAAGAGTAACGGGGGATACTCAGAACAATCACATTAATACTGGTGTTTTTTGCTTACCTACAGGTTCTTTGGAAATGAGTATAATGTAGAAGAGTAAATATATTCATATTAGATTCCAGGTCAGGAAGCTATGCCAAGAAATCTCTACTGGGCATGTACAGTAGCATGCATTCCAGTGAGAATGTATTTCACAGTTCAGTAAGTATTAGAAATTACATTTTTTTGTTACAATATTTTCATGTAAGTGATCCATTTCATTTTATTATGAAGTCCTTTCTATATTCCCTAGTTAAAAACATAACACAGTGTAAGAACTGAGTGAAACTGAAGCTTTGACTAGTCAAGAACACTGTCCAGCAGCAAGGGAACCTGCTTGGAAATGAGAGGAAGAGCAAGTACACAGTAGTGTTTCTTCCAGCTTCCAGAAATGTATAGCTCAGAGTCATTATGACCTATGAGTATATCTTTGTGCTTAGTAATTTCTGGATATTTCTTCCAGGAGTTAGTCTAATGTACGTATCGTAGTTTGAACTCAACTGGTAACAACCAAATCATGCAGGTGCTCACTCACTCCTCACCACCTCGGTGGGATGGAGAAGAGAATCAGGAGGAAAAGGTAAAATTTTGTGGGTTGAGATAAGGACAATTGAATAGAACAGGACAAGAAGTCAGAACAAACAGCCAAAACAACAGTAACGAAGTACACAAAGTGACTGTTGCCCAGTGTTGCTTCTCATTGCCTAGAGCCCAGCGTCTGAGGAAAATTAACCCTATTCCAACAGAAACCAGGACAGTGTGGGTCTGTGTGTGTGAGTGTGTGAATTCATCTATGGCTTTGGCTAATTCCTCCCTTTCTTGTTCTTTAGATTTAGAGACACCTACTCTTACCAAAAGCAATACTTAGATTTTTGTGGGCACCATGGCTCAGCTGGTTAAAGCGCCTGTCTAGTAAACAGGAGATCCTGGGTTCGACTCCCAGTGGTGCCTGTGCCTAGGGGCTATTTTGAGCCAGCAATGTGCCCTCGTGGCCAAGAAGGGCAATGGCATCCCTGGATGCATCAAGAAGAATGTGACCAGCAGGTCAAGGAAGGTTCTTCTCCCCCTCTGCTCTGCCCTGATGAGGCTTCATCTGGAGTCCTGTGTGCAGTTCTGGGCTCCTCAGCTCAAGAGGGACAGAGAACTTCTGGAGAGAGCCCACTGCAGGACCACCAAGATGATCAGGGGAATGGAACATCTTTCATATGAGGAAAGACTGTAGGAACTGGGGCTGCTTAGTCTGAAGAAGAGGAGATGGAAATTTTTGCATTCTACATTCCTCTGCTGTCATTGTTTTCTTCCTTTCCTTGTTCTTCCTCTTATTCTTGAAATCTCAGCATTACTATTCTTCTGGAAGCCCCATCCCAAAGGTAGGTATGACTTCAGAAGAGATAAATAATACCATATTTAGGCTGTGTAAACAGAGCTGAACTTTGGTCTGTTTTTTCTCTTTGAAGACTTTGAACTAGACAAGCAGAGAAGAAAAGACTGTCTGCCCAGCCACCTCAGGCTGTCCCTTTCTTGCTGAAAGCTTTGGTCCAAAGGTTACTCAGAAAGGGAGAGAAGTAAATCTATATTTGTAAATAAATCACAGTCAAAAGAAAAAGACAAACATCAGAGAATGTTCATCAAGGGTGAACAGCAGAACAGTTAGCAAGAGAGAGAAATATAACTTTTTATACATTAAAAAAAAAATCCCCATGGTATCTATAAATAATTTGTAGCAGGAAAGAATACTGAACAAATGCTGTGGAGTACAAACCTCATGAAGTGCAGAAGGCCAAGTACAAGGTCCTGTACACGGGCCAGGGCAATCCCAAGCACAAATACAGCTGGGCGATGAATGGATTGATAGCAGCCCTGTGGAGAAGGTCTTGGGAGTGTTGGTGAATGAAAAAACTGAGTATGAGACAGCAATGTCTGCTTGCAGCCCACAAAGCCAATCACATCCCGGGCTGCGTCAAAAGCAGCATGGCCAGGAGGTTAAGAGAAGTGGTTCTGCCCTTCTACTCCCCTCAGGTGAGACCTCACCTGCAGTGCTGCATTCAGCTCTGTAGCCCCAACATAAGAAAGACACAGAGCTGTTGGAGTGAGACGAGAGGAGGCCCATGAAGATGATCAGAAAGCTCGAGCATCTCTGCTGTGAAGACAGGCTGAGAGAGTTGGGGCATTCAGCCTGGAGAAGTCTCCAAGTAAACCTTATAGCAGCCTTTCAGAGCCTAAAAGAGGTCAACAAGAAAGATGGAGAGATACTTTTTACAAAGGCAGGTAGTTAGAGGACAACGAAAAATGGCTTCAAACTGAAATAAGGTAGATTTAGTTTAGGTGTAAGGAAGAGGGCGATGAGGCCTTGGCACAGGTTACCCAGAGATTCTGTGGATATCCCATACCTGAAAGTTTTCAAGGTCACATTGAATGGGGCTTGGAGCTACCTGGCTGAGTGGAAAGTGTCTCTGCCCATGGCAGTGGGGTTGGAACAAGATGATCTTTAAATTGTCTTCCAAAACAAACCATTCTATGATTCTATGATTTAAGTGCAAAAGGCCCCAGTGCTCAGTCCCTTTCTGAAAGTCTCCTTTCTTTGAACCCATGGATGGTCCAGTTTCACTAAAGTGCTGATGACAATATTTTAAAGGATTTACTGTGATCAGATATTCAACTTTGAGCTTTCCACTCAGTTTACAAGACTCAACAAACTGGAAAAAAATGTACCATGCCAAATCACCCAAGTGTTGAGGCTGAAGAAATAAATTGGGACAGAATAGCCACTTTTGGTGAAGTGGATAAGGAATGTACATGTAATTCTTGACTGTTAGGATCAGATGCACAAAAAGTGGGTCAAGAGGCGCAGTTAGTGGCCTGTAGTTGAACCAGATAGATTCACGGACAATGAAAATTCAAGAATTGATGGTATTGTGTGGTATTTTGTTGAGCTGTGGTTGTACTGGATTGTTTACGGCCAAAAGCTGTACCAGTTCAGCTGGGATATGAATCCTCAGAAAAGGTTTCAGCCTAATCCTCTGGTTCTTAATTGCTATCCAAAAGAAAGAAAAACAAACATTTTCCTCTTCATTTATCCTCTCCTTCCCTTGTCACTGGCTTTGAGCTAGACTAAAAGTTTTCCAAACACTTTTGACTGCAGACAATCACAATATTCACTGAAATCAGCATTTCTGCAAAGAATTTTGCATTTCTTGTGAGCTCAATGATGTCACTCCCTGTGATAACTGCCTTGTCGGGGTCAGCTTTGCTCCATTTTCTATAAAGCAATTGAGATTTATGGTTCCTGTCAGTCCTTTTTTATGAGTTTATTTTATGGTTTGACTGATCTTCCTGCAAACAAAGCTTTTGCTCATATTTCCAGGTTTTGGGTTTTGGTCTTTGTTTATTTTTTTTTCCATTCTATATTCAAGGAAAATATAGGAAATAGGCCAACTTGAAAGCTGTAGCTTTTGAAGAGCTGATAATATTTTTTAAAGCCTTAAAATGTAGAAATCCCTGAAATGATCTTGTGGCAGCCAATTCTTTGTTATCTCATGATGGCCGTATGCACAGTCATTCATCTATTATTAGTTGCTGCACTGGAGGAGTAATGTCCAGGCATTTGCCTTCTCAAAGGAGTAAAAACCGTGTAAAAAATCCCCAAAACCACCACAACTTGTTCCCTGAGCTATTTTAGCCACTTCTGCAGGAAGAAGCATAATCCAAGAAACAAGGTCACAAAGTTCTCTATGAGAATGGCGAACATGCAATGTTTTTAAAAGGAGAGAAGTATACCAGGTTAGGACTCTGATTGCAAACGTAATTTGTGTTCCCAGCCTGGTCTGATAAGTGTAATGGTAGTGGCTGGTACTTCAAGATCTGTAAAGTTAATATTTATTACTCAAGCCTTTTTATTGAAACATTGCAAAATAGCAAAATCCGTACTTCCTCCCTTTCTGAAAAATAGGATAACTACAATTTTCTTCATTTGAGCCACATTTTCTGCCAAGATTGGCCACTATTTTATGTTTTAATGCTGCAGAAGATGTAAAAGGAGAGAATCTTTGCCCTGAAGAACTGAAAAGAAAATGGATACAAGAAGCCAGAGGGCAAGCAGCGTTCACTCTAATTTGTAGACAGGAAACAGAGAGCAAAGGACATGTGTTTTTGTTCTTTCCAGAGAAAGATGTTGATGTCAACTGTGTGTTGATGTAAGAGAGTCTCTGTCACCAGAGAGAGCAAGAGAAGGATGAGGATATTCAATTCAGCAAGAGTGTAACCAAACTGACTTTGAAATAAAAAGGAGCCTTTGAATCAACTCAGAAGAATCTGGTTTTATTTCTAGTGATTTAACCAGTGACTGGGGCTGATGATTTTACCTGTTACAGCCTTTTGTCTCATTTTGATATACTGATATCCTTTTTGCCTTTCAGCATCCTTAAATGTGGTACAACAGAGAGCATTGCTTCACTATGAATCCCTGTGGCTCCCAGTGCATAGAGCATCTCAGGACTATTGCTGCATCCATGTGAAATAATAATAAATGACATGTTAAAAAGAATAATTTTGATCTGAAAATCATCTTGTAGCTAATTTTCTGCTAGTCTAGTGGCTCATTCTCTTCCACCCCAGATTTTCCACAACTGACTGCTCCCAGCATTCTGCTATGGAAACATCTTTCTTGGAATTGTCACTGCCTTTTGTCTTTCAAGTCATCCTCTCTGTGTGGCAGCAGTGAGGGTCCATCATATTTGAATTTCACTTTCTCATATGGCTTTTACAACTCTAAGTCCAGCCTCTGCCCAGATGGTCTCTCCATGTCAGAATCCATCAGGCATTTTCTTTTCCATCACTCATGAACAGGGTCTGGGGATCTAAGCACATGGTACTGTCAGAATAAAAGCAAATGCCAAGCACAGAAATCTATCTTTCTTCCTTCATTTCCATCTTATTTTGGTCTTTTCTCTTTTTTTTTTTTTCCTTTTAATTGCAGGTATTGATCTCAAAGAGTGGCCATGTGGGAGTCTCAGAAGTGACCACACATTTAAACCTTTTCTTTAAAATACCTGGAATCTATTAAAAGCCTCTATTTGTATTCAGGATATTTCAACATTGAGCAGCATGGAAAAGATCAATAATCTCATTGCAAGACCCACCTTCTTGCTATGATTTGTCTTTCAAATATAATATCTCACCTTCTTCTCTTCCAAATAACTATCCCCTAAGGCTGCTTCCCAGTTCAGCTATGATAACCTTATTTTGCTTCTTTGCAGTTTATTTCCATACCTATATTTCTCCTCTTTGATCTGTTGTTTAGGAATTACTGCCAAAGAGTCTTATGTTCACATAGTTATCTTTGTATAACCTTTATTTTAATGCCACTCTCGCTCATCACTGGACCTACAAACTTGTACCACTCCTTCAGTAACAGTTTTATATAGGCAGGAAGGAGAGCATAGTTTAACCAGCAAATAGGAAGAGATGGTAGGAGGTCTGTGGTGATGTGTGTTGTGAGCTGACAGTATGGCAAAACTAAGTATTGCTTCCCAAAAGAAAATTGTAAAAACAGTGACTATAAGGTGGTCTTTATTTTCTTTGGTCTTCTTAAATGTTTTCACAACTCAAATAACTCCTTACAGAAGCTTTATCATCATTAATTCAGGTCCCACTCCTATTTTGTTCTGTTTTACCTATCCCCAGGTTTTAACTTGATCACTATTGAGTTTCTACACTTGTATAAATTTTTTGGCATTACTGATGCCTCTTCCAGAAACAAAGCACGAGCCAAGGGTGCTCCCTATTCATTAATGCTCATAGATGGGAGAACTAGAAGAGTCAGGCATGTAGCCAAAACTCAGAGTTGAACAAAGGGAATATGTTGTGGGAGTCTGGAGGGAGAGAGAAAAACTGAATGTGGAACTGATGCCAAGAAGCAATGAATGCAGCAAAACCACTAAGAGGTCAAAACAAGTTGTCCTTCTGTGTGACCATGTGCCAAGTCAGGGAGAGGGAATGCAAGGATGTGTTGATGTTTGATTCACTGCTGGTTTTGTGTCATGCTGAATCTGTCAGTCACACGCTTTTTGCTGTGTATCACAAAACTCCTGTGGTGATGTCGTGATTTGGCCCAGCTAACACAGCAGCACCACGACAGTCTCTCGCTTGGTGCCCCCATTCACCCCCACCCTCGTAGGATGATGGAGGCCCCAGTGAAATGGGAGTAAAAAGATAAGCAAGACTGTTGTGGATTAAGACATGGGCAGGGAGGGCTCGCTGCCAATTACGGTTCTGGGCAAAAGAGACTCCAGTATTTGACTTAGGGAGGAAAGTAGGAAAGTTTATTCTATAAGAAACAGAATGGAATAAAAGTAAAAAAAAAGGAGTGATGAGAAAATTATAACCAGCACTTTAAGATCTCCCTCCCCCATCCCTCCTTTCTTCCTGGGCCCAGCTCACTGCTCCTGATATCTCTGCCTCCCCACCACGGGACACGGCCTCCTCTGGCCATAATCACTGCCCCTGGCTCGAGGCCTTTAATGAAGTGAATCGCTGCCCCTTGTCTGTGGCCAGCTTTAGCAAAATGAGTCTCTGCGCCTGATATGGGCTCATTATCAAAATGAGTCTCTACTGCTGATGCGGGGTCTTTACAGAAATGAAAATAAATCTCAGCTTCACCAGTTGTCTCCACAGAATGGAGGGGAGTCTCTGCTCCAGCACACCTCCTCCTCTCTTTCATCCCTGACCTTGGAGTCCGCATGGTTGTTTCTGTCACCGTTTCTACTCCTTGCACCACCATCAGCCAGAAGAAAAAGAAGGGGTAGAAGGAAGAAGATGGAGGAAGATAGAGGAAGAAACCTCCTCTTCCGGCTTCTTCTTAAAAAGTGATCGTGAAGGCATCTAATTGGCTCAGGCCCAGCAGTGGGTCTGGCTCAGAGCTGGGGAGCAACTTCTTACAGGAGCCATCTTTACAGCCCCTTCCCCCTTACCAGAAAAGGCTGCCACATCAAACCATGACAAGTGAGAAACCACCTAAAAAAAATTATGAAGGGGAAAAACACTGGCACGAGGATTTCAGACTCTCTGTCCCAGGAACGAAATCTTGTTTTAGGTATAGTATCAAATCCCTCTAGTCTACTCTTGCTTTTACCTTATTTATGCCTGAGTCTCCTTTTCCATTGCTTCCAATTGCACAGACATTAAAAAAAAAAAAGCTTTGAATACTGCTATATTAATAGAAAAGTTCTGGTATTGCAGCATATCATGCTTAAGTAGCTCTTGTTTTATGCATATGTGAATTTATAAGTCAAACTTAGGCCAGAATATACCATGGAGTGTATGTTAAAAAAAGAAGCATGGTCTTTGTGGATTCAGACTTATCTGAGGGCTAGAGTCTCAAGGGTTTGAGGTATATTGTTGGATCATGTTGTCTGTCTGAATTTGTAGAATCTGAAAGGGTAATTTGGAGGTTTGAGCCACAGACCTAGAGTGAAAGATTAAATGGCACCATTTGCAAAAGTTTCCCTATGTTCTCAAAAATAACTGTCGAATTGTGCAGTCTTTCTAGTCTTTTTCTAAAAGCAGGATAGCTATAGGATGCAGGGAATAACTGGGACAAGAGTTGAAAATTTGCAAGGCACCCAGAGTGAATCTGTTCACTGTTTTCTGTGAAACAAAGGTCCTTTAGACCATAGACAAACTCTGGAGAAGTTATCAACTGAATAATTTCTCCTACACTATTTGTTTCCCTCCTTTCACTTGTACAGTTTTGAATGGGCTCAAAGTGCCATAACCAAAATGCTGGCTTGTGGGAAGAGTTGTTATAATGCAACTGGAATGTTCAACATCAAGGTGTATTTGAAACATTCAAAGGGGACTTGGTAGTTTAGTTCTCCTGATATTTGCGAACTAGATTTTATCTTCTAGAACAAGAGTACCGGCATCCAGACTTCCCTTGTCCTGTTCTCCAACTGAGTACTGATCTTGTCAACTTCTATCCACATCTTATTTTTCAACAGTCTTCAAATTTGACATTGAATCTTAATCCATGAAAGGCAGAAAACGTGACTGTTTCAGGTATTTTTGAGATTTATAGGTATATTAAGAGGTAGCCAGAATTTCATACTGTTCTTCTTATCACCCCCTTGAACATTTGGGAGCAGAGAACTGATTTTTGCAAGTAATTACTGGAGTGTTCTAAAGTGAAATTTCTCTCAGTTAAAATAAGACTTTTATTGTTTTTTATAGTGAAATGGGAAATTTACTTGCTATAAGCAAACTGAACATATGTTTATCCCATGTGAAAATCTGCCATTAGAGCCCACAAGCTTCTAGTTTACAAAATATCTCTTTTCTTTTGCAGTGGTTAATGAAAGAATTGTCACAGCCACTCAGGCTCTTCTACAGTCTCACAGACCATTATTTCAAGGACCTGGGAAGAAAGGCCATGGCCTTTCACACACACACACACACACACACACACACGCTTTTAAATATATACCTATATTTAAAATTTGGCTTTATATCCCCTTCAAAAAGCCAAAAATAATACAGAAAGGAAGAGCTTCCATGATTTTTTTTGGTTCTGATCTGTTTATCGAATGATGCGTGATAAGAAGAAGAAAATGCTCTGTTGGATTTTGTAGTAAAGGTTTGTCCAACATTGTTAATTGTTTTCTTTATTTTTAATGAAACAAACTGCCTTGGGCTGAAGCTAAATCTCCCATAAGCCACACAAATGAAAATTAACTTCTTGTCCTTCCTCTTTTGTGAAGCTGTCAGAAGTGTTACTTTTCTGCACTGTTTTTTTTCCCCTTTAAAATGTTGTACACACCCCTGCACAGCATCCTTCTCATTCCAGAGCTAGAGACACATAGCTGCATGCCAGCTTCATTTACCTGTACCAATTCAAGGAGCCAGGGCATTCCCACTGCATTTGAAGAAAGGTTGCTCTTAAGGTTCACGCTGTGACTAGAAAGTCCTTTGTCATTTCAAAACAGTAGACAGCAGCTGAGTATTTGATGAGTTATTAGGAATTGGTAGCAGTGCAACAGGTTGATGCCACTGTAGTACAGCCTATGAAGTCTTCACACATGGCAGTATTTGCTTTTTTAAAGCTCCTTCCTACACATAGCACAGAGTTCTTCAGGCTTTTCACTCAGCAGTCCATTGTGAGCAAAATGGAAAAGAAGAGTAATGGGAAGCTTTGCAGCAAAAGTGTTAAGAGCCTCATATGCCGAGCTACATTCAGGCAGCTGCCAGGGGTTTTAAAGACAATATTGCTTACAGGGAAAATTCCACAAAGTGATCAGATGGGATCATTGAAGAACCTGTCACATCCAAGAGAACACTGCTAATATTCCACTATTCCTGTGGAATATTGGGAGATGATGATCCAGTAACACTGTTATACTGATTTGTTGGGGTTTTTTTCAGGGGAAAAGATGCTCTAGGAAATCAGAGACCTTTTTTCTGCATGTTTTCAATGATGAGCCCCTGGATTTTATCATGATTAATACATCTTAATGCATTGATATATATGTAATATTATGTTACACTAGTAGATTTAACATAAAACACAGGGAGAGAATTTCTAACCCATGTGAATTTGAAAGACGCAAAATCCAGGTACACAGTCTGAAAATAAATTAAAAGAATTATGGATCAGTAGGTTCTGAGGGCAAGCTGAGGATGTTTTTCCTAGAGCAAGCTAAAACTAAATGGAACCAAGGTTTGGGGAAAAATCAAAGAAAACTAAGCAAATTCCTTCAGAATTTGAGTAGAAAAGCTGGTTTTGAAATTTGACTGCAATGTCTAGTATGTTGTTCCATGTAACTAAGCAGCATTTCTAGCACAAAGATTTTCAATTTGACAGAAAAATGTGACTGGAAGGAGGGGATGGGAAAAAAAATTGGATTTTTTCTCCTTTTTTTTCTTTTTTTTTTTTTTTTCCTTTTCTGTCAAGTTATTTCATTTATTCTTGAAAACTTGGCCATTCTTTTTGGAGAGGTGTGTTCAGAGGGGAAGAACAATCCCTCTCCAACTAGTATTTTGCATTGTTCCTACCTGCTAATTATGTGAAAAGATCTTCAGAAAGCCTGATAGACACATCCATAATGCTTACTTGGTAGCATTTCATTAGAACTTTATGCCTCTTCTCATCACACAGGCACATACACAATGGCACCATGGTGTATTGACAGATGTATGTCAGAGATGTCTGTCAGGAAGGAGACAGAGAAGGAAGATATGCCAGGCTTCCACGTTGCCACCATCCTGATGAGTAATTCAGGCAGTTTGGAGGCTCCTTGTGGTCCTCTCTGTCATCCCCACCCCTCCATTCCCAGCAACACATTCTGTCTTCTTCAGGGGTCACGCCAGCCTCTCAAACCTAAATAATACATACTGTTAGATTAATTGGCTGAGAAAACATCCACAGAATGAGGGAAGGTGGGGGAAGAGGAAGGCTTGCTTGTCAGAAGTGTCATTTTATCACACTGAAAACCATAGAAATGGGGAAAAGAAGGATCTGTGTTGTAAATGAAAACAAAAGGCTTGTCTGGAACTGACTTGCAGTAACTTGAAGGGAAGAGGAAAGAAAGACCAGTGAAGCGAGGGGAGAGAAAGATACAAGGCCTGAGCTGGTATGTAATGGCTGTCACTATTGCAAGCAGGGCTCTGAGGAGAAAATCTCAGCCATCTCGGCTCTACACTGTTGGACCTTCTCTGCCACTCATGGACTCAGCAGAGACCAAATGAGGCCCTGGGGGCACCGGCTCCTCAGGAGGGAGTGCACTGGAAAGGAGGAATGAAGATCTGTGGCTGCATAAATGCTGATTTGAGCCCCAGCACCAGCCACCCATCTCTCAGTGAAGTGGCCTCTGGATAAACCATCAGGACAAGCTGGTCACTGCATTTGTTGTTGCAGCAGCGGTTGTATCCTGGTAGCATTTCCTGCTACTTCTCATGGTCGGCCATAGTAGGACCCCCACAGAAGTCTCTCCTTGCTTCCTCTCTTTTCTTATGAATACTTCCAGAATAGCTCTGCTCTCTTTGAAGGTGAGTTGGAGATGAAGATGGAAGTGAAGATGAGTTGCAGATTCCTGCCTGATAACATCTGTTGACAGACACTGGAATTATTTGATGGGCTTCTTGTTAACTCTGTCCAAACTCTTCAGTAAAGTTGGGATTCAGCTGCTCCTTCTCACTAGAGGCTGGAAGCCCAAAATATTCCTGGAGTCTATTTTTATTTTTCTGTTTTCCTGTTAAACCTTTCCTATCACTATATTCTCCGTGTGCTAGGGCCTCCTTTTTGTTGCCAACTTGCCTATTCATTATTCCTTTGCTTTTCACCCATGCCATTTTCTTTTTAGAGTCCACAAGGAATCCATAGCACTACTGTTTTCAACTCTTTGTTTAAATTTCCTATATGCTTTATATACACAGAACTATTTTGGTTTAACTGGTTTTCAAGAGGGAATCTACCAAAAATCTAAGATTCCCTACATGGGAATTCTGGGCTCTTTTTGCTGCTTATAGTGCCAAGACTGTATAGAAAGATGTTGTCACATTCATTTTGACTGACCCTGGGAGACATGAACTTCCAATGTAATAATTAAGAGTATTTTTATATGTGAGCTATTTTTTTTCCTCATAGCCTGCACATCATACATTTGGTGTGTAAAACAAAAAAAAAAGAAAAAAGAAAAAAGAAGTCTTCATTTCATGCTAAATGTTTCATGCTGAAATGCAACAGATGAAACAAAATGGCTTCTTTCACTCATACATAAGGACCAGATGCTGACTTCCTAGGTAATAACATCCGATAATATCAAGTAATAGGAGCTAGGTATTGGAGGGGAAAAAACCAAAGCATTCCAGTGCAAAAAGGACAGAGTGAGTACTTAAGTAAGTGTTGAAGGTGCACCTCCAGACGATCTCAAAACCAGGTTAAACAAATGTTTAATTTTAGTTTCACTAGAGTTTGTGTTGAGACAGAAGGAGAAATTACTGGCTTCATGTTTTCCTTTTTTACACCTCTAAGACAAATGGATCACAATGGCAGCAGAAGCAGAAACTAGCTTCAGCCTGGCACTGAAGCATACAGAATATCCACACCTCCCATCACACGGCTTGCTGTGGTGTTGCAGAATCACCTCCTATACTGAGCTTTGCCAGTGACACTGCTTGCCAAATTGCAGGATGCCTCTTTGTTCTGTCACATTGCTGTAACATCTCATGAGGAGATTTGTTGTTTCAAAAAAGACAAATAAGCAAGCAATGTTTGCAAACTGAGATGACATGTTAAAGCATCTCTGGAATGGATTTCTCCCTGTGCTTTTTGTTGACCATTTGTTTCCTTCAATTGGAGCATGAAAGGACTGAGCATGGCCAATGTAACTTCCCTATGCTAAGTACCACCTGCCAGGCAAGAAAAGATAATCTATCAGTCACTTTTCCTTTGAGATTGTAAGCTTTCAGAAATAAATACTGGCACACACCCACACTACTCCCCCCTCACTGTATTCCCTTCCCATCTAGACTGCAGTGTGATTAAGAGCAGGAACAACACAGAAAATGCATCTATCTCAATAGCATTTCAAATCTAAAACTTAACCTACAAATAAGTGACTTACCCCCGGCACCTTCAAAGTAATTAGACTCAATTTTAGATCACTTTCAGAAGTAATATCTGGATGAATGGGCAGTAGCCATAAATAAATCAGGATGGAAGATACTATTAGAAGATGTTATTAGAAAGATAAAGGTAGATTAAGTGGAGGTTAGGGAAAAAAACCCACTAGCCCAACCACTCCAGCATAAACAAAATAGAGTAAAATTAGAGCTGGCTGTCGGCAGAGCTCTGAATGACTGAAGAGTGCATTTGCAGCCTGCTGAGCAAAGGCAATTCTACCCCCACACTGACGCACAGAAAACTTGGATTAATTTCAGTCCAGACAGGTAGTACAGCTACAGTTTGGGGCTGATAGCTTGGTAGGAAGTCAAACTGGAGGACTGATGCAGATATGAGTACACTATACCTGCTGGTTAAGAGAGACATAAATGCTAGAACAGGGGCAGTCAAAACGTGTCTCTTAAGCAACATACAGCTTCTGAACAGTTTTAGCATGGCTTCTACAACAGAGAGGTGTGATGTGAAGCTGCTGTGAGAACCAAGGCAGTAATCAGTTTTCCCTGTCTTTGAGGTTTGAAGGGAAGGAAGGGAGGCTCCAGGAACAGCTGGAAAAACAACTCTCATGGTGAGTTAGCTCAGATCTGTCCTTCCTTAGCCATGGCCAGTGTGACATTTTCAAGGTGCCTCCTGGCTTTGTGTTTCTATGCTGGGACAGGGCTACCAGATATCCTGAGTCCTTCTCTACTCAAAGAAGGTATGCACCATTATCTGTGGAGTTTGCCATTAGGTTACGGGACCCTGAGGTATGCATGGTTGAGTATCACTCCACCATCCAGTGCCTGGGAGATTGCTGTCACCTCCTACATGCAAACTTCTCCAGGGGCTTCCAGTCACTTCAGCTGTCTGGGGTTTCCCCAGCTTGTACCAGCAAGAGAGTGTTATATCTGCCTCATTTTTTATTGACATCAGGGGTTTTTTTTGTGATTAAGGTACAATCCCAAATTTGTGTAGAGCCTTGTTATCTTTGCTGTTATAAAGATACACAAGCCCACTGTTAAATAGTAGTATTCTGTTGTAAGATTTGTGGAAACAGAGACCTTCAGGTCACATCTACTTTGCTGAAGATTTTTTTTTTCATTAAAAAAAAACATCTCTCTTTAAAATGTATTTGTTTGGCATGCCATAAGATTTCCTCTATGAACAGCAGAGAAATGAGAATTAGTGTTACAACTCAAATATGTGTGTGGATAAGACAGAAGGAGAAGGCATTTCTGTCACTTAAATGTGAGAGGAATGGTGTTGCCCAGCACTTGGAGAATATTACCTCTCATTTAAAGTGGAAGGATTTTTTCAACATAGGAAAATATCTTGTCTTTAAAGCCCCTTGCCACAAAAATACATTTTGTACAGCAACTTGTATCACATGGGTCAGCTGCTAAAAATATATATATCTTAAAGATGAACTTTCTTTTTGATTTTATACAGTGACTCAGCCAATCATAGCAAATGTTAAGTATAAAAGACTCAGTCCCACATAGCCCAGGCAGCTCAGTGCTTTGTGAAGCAAAAGGAAGAAAATTCCTCACGTTCACTGTCAACAAAACTTTTTTTAACCTTCCTTACATATTCTTCTTAGGACATGGGCATTGTTCCATGTCTTTGTGACCTTTAAAATCTGCAGGGAGTACTAAAGGAGGGAAAGGGATGACAGACACTATGACCAATGTTTCCTACTCCATCACCTCTTTGCTTTGCTTGTTTGTGCCCCTGTCAGAAATAGTGTTGCAAAGCACTTACAGAAATCTATTTTATTAAAAGATTCTAATGTATATTTAAAATTTTAATTAACCAGAGGTCTGAGAATACATGTACCTTCAAGGGAAGTGATAGAGTGATGGAAATCACCTTTAAACAGCTCAATAGTTTCTTGTGTGTTGATATCACTCATGTAGTTTACGTCACAACAAATGAGGTCTCAACTTGGGAATGTGTGTTTTTAAAGTACAAAATAATTTTTAATACTCTATGTTTTTAATGGTACAGAATCACAGGATGGTAGAAATTGAAAAGGACCTTTAGAGATAATCTAGTCCAACCTCCCTGACAAAGCAAGTCCATCTAGATCAGGTTGTGCAGGAAGGCATCCAGAAGGGGTTTTAAAGACCTCCACAGAAGATGTCTCACACCCTCCCTGGGCAGCCTGTACCAGGGCTCCCTCACCTGAACAGTAAAATTGCTTTTCCTTATGTTTAAATGGAACCTTTTATGTTCCAGCTTCATCCCATTACCCCTTGTCCTGTCACCAGATACAACAGAAAAAAGTGATGCCCCAACCTCCTGACAACCACTATTTAGATATTTATAAATATTAATGAGATAATCTTCTCTTTTCTAGACTAAACAGCCCCAGTTCCCGCAGCCTTTCTTCATAAGGAAGATGTTCCAGTCCCCTGATCATCTTGGTGCCTCTGCACTGGACCCTCCAGAAGTTCTCTGTCTCCCTTGAGCCGAGGAGCCCAAAACTGGACACAGGAACTCCAGATGAGGCCACATCAGGGCAGAGCAGAGGGGCAGAAGAACCTCTCTTGACCTGCTGGCCACATTTTTCTTGATGCATCCCATAATGCCATCGGCCTTCTTGGCCATGAGGACACATCGCTGGCTAGTGGTTAGTTTATTATCAACCAGCAGTCCCAGGGCTCTCTCTACACGGCTCACATCTTACTTATTACTTTTTGATAAACAATAATGTCCATTGACTATTCCCAGTTATGATCTTTTGATTAGCTGACCCAATTATTTGAAATACAATTTCATGATATCTGAGGTAGGAAATCCAACATGAACAGGATAAAAATACAGATTAGGGGGTATACAGTTGGTAGGTAAGATGTTGACCTTCAGGCATATGGAAGGTTATTTCTAGTGCTTTTGGTCCATAACTCCATAGGATGGGACTTGTCCACAGCCAGAGATGTGCATTAAACTGCAAGACTGGTTTTAGCCATGTGCTTTCAGGCACCTTGTGTTCACAGTATTTGTGGGAGGCTGCTGTTGAGCCAGCTCTCGTTTAATCTGACACAAATCAAGGCTGTTACAGAAGTCTGTTGCAGGCTTAAACCAAAAGCAAAGCAGGTTAGATAGGACTCCAAATGTGTCTGAGTCACAGGCTAGTAATGCATAAGGAAATTGTTATAGTGCTGCTAAAAATCCATTATACACAGTCATGCAGAGAAGCAGATAGATTTAAATGCAAGTGTAGTTTCTGTCAGGACTAGCTAAGTATTCTTTGTATGTCAGGTAAGAAACCCTCACAGAACTGTTGGACAGGAGAGAAAACAACTCTTTCTCATTCAATCTCATTTTTAAACACTTCTGTTAATCTTATATTTATTCTCAAAGTTCTAACCTCTGTCATAGGTAGTGGAGATTGAGAGAAGGGTATGAAATAGGTTCATACATCATCTGTATTCAGCAAAATATTAATATAACCTATATATGAACTTATTTATTTTGGTAAGGTAAGTAAGTACTTATGTATTTTTCAGGCAAGAGGAAAGAGAACATAAAGACATCAAGACAGCTGAGTTCAGGAATGAGCCATGTATGGTCATTTCTAAACTACTGTGAAGAAAAGAGCTGCAAATAAGAGATTCCTATCATTCTTATCTTTTGATAATAAAGGCACCCTAGCAATAGGGAGATGTATCTGAAGGTAGTAACTCAGCCACACTTAGTAAATAGTTTGAAATTTGTGTGGAGCTGTAATTATGACATTTAGAGGTACAATCAGCACATGGACTTTTTGACTTTGAAAGCATAGTCTTATTGGCGTCAGATATTTGTCCTGGGAGAATAAGGCTTATTCTTTAGTATTATTGTCGTTCATTGGAGTGATGAGTTTAAATGCTCACAAACTGCCATGCAAGTTGAATGTTTGATATGCCTGCAGTGCTTATGGGGATCAAAGAGGAGACAGAGGCAGATGAAGAGTTGTTCTGCCTAAATCTTTGCTTTCAGCAAGGGTGCCAGTGGAGCCAGATAATTACACTGTTTCTCCAATGTTAACCCCTTATTGCCACATGGCATAACATTGTTTTCTTGCTGTAACAGTGCTCGGGTGGAACAGATTTTAAGGGTAGTGTTCATTCCTTTCACTTGAACCATCCAGGAATTTGAGCTCATGTCTGTGTGACCTGAAAACTACCTCAAGTTTACCAAGGGACAAATAAAGCTTACCTGATTTTGCTACCTCAACACTGAGGATACTGATGTTCTCCGTAACACATATACATATACATTGACGATCTGGAACCTATATGGGATTCTCATTACCAAAACTATGGCGATTCAATTAAGTGATGGACAATTCTGCAAATATTATAGAACACTCCACTGAATGCTTAGATTTGTTTCATGCAAAAGCTCTGTACGTTTTGAGCTGCTTCTTAATAAAACCTGAAACGTTTTTAGGTCATCTGAGAAATAGATTGGCCAAGAGGAGTTTTTTGGCCTCCTTGTAGATGTCAATATTAGAAATCATGTGCCTTTGAGCACTAGTGTTTGGGATAGGATAAAAACATTGAAAAGACTGTGGCTTGTTTTGTTTTGTTTTGTTTTGTTTTTCCTGGAAGGTTCAAACATCATAATCATGATGTGCTCCTCTGAGACTTTGGCTGGCTGCAAGGAAGAGTTGAGGTATTCTTTTATTCCATCCCATTCCTGCTATGTAGGCAAGGACACTCTAGTTGTGTTTGGAAACAGCTATGAAGGGAGCACTGGAAAGTGTTCAGAAGAGCCAGAGGGAAAAGCATAGCTTGTCTAGTAAGGGGCACCACACACAGTTGCTGAGAGAAGTGCTGTTTGCTGAACTCGCTTTGATATGATTCCAAATGCCTGCGTTAAGGGAAACAAACATGGAGACCACATACATTTCACTTCCCACCAACTGTTACTTGCTTGTGTCACCCATTTTTTAAATTTTTGCAAGGTTTACTGATGCCCTTGAAATCCACACACCCAGACACACACCTTCCCCCTCCTTACCCAGTCTGAAATGCATGAGACTCCTCTATGATGTACAAGCTCATTGTGCATGTCATATCAGACAATCCCATTATAAATTCCCATGATACCATGGCAGCAGTTTTCTGATCTCATTTAAATTACAGAATCATTTCCTGTTTTGAAAGAAAACTGGAAAGGAGTTTGTTCTGGAGGTGGATTGGTCTGGCTCAGTTTGTTAAAATTACAGCTTTGAGAGTGGGCTGTTCAAACAGTTCCAGGCAGCTCCACTTGACATCAGGATACTTTTGACCAAGTTGTGGCCTCATGGGAAACATCTTTTCCCTGTCCCACTTAGACTTGAATTAAAAATACTAATGACACCAGTGCCTGTCCCAGACCTAAGTTCTACTTAGTGCAGTAAGAGGTGCTCTCACAATTAGTCACCACATGAGTACATGACATTCTAGGTTCAACTCAGGAGAAAACAAGATACTGAATGACTAACAAAAATGCCAACTCCCTGTCAAAACAGTAAATCTAGCCCTAAAAATTGGAATGAAAATCTACCAGTCCATGCTCAAAATCCACTCAAACATTCTTCCAGTAGAGTGATTAATTTCTTTAGCATAATGAGTTAAGAAATATGACCTGTGCTGGTAAGTGAAATATTGAAGGTTGGAATACAAATTTAGAACCTGTCTGAGCCTTCTTAGAGGATCTGGGCTGATGGAAAGGTTGCTTTGTCTTTATCCAAGGACAAGAACATATAAGAGCTGTTTCCACATCATCGCTACCTTTTGGCAAATTATTCACTGACACAAAATGTGGGAACTCTAGTGCTGTTTTGCCTGGATGTCGTAAAGTTCATCAGCTGGAGACAGAAGTCCTGTAGAACTCATGGGTTTCAGTTTATCCCTACCAGACTCCTACTGTAGCTCATGGTCCAAATCTTCAATGACATTTGAGGCACACAGATCATCACATCAAGGGCAAGGTTCCTTTCACTGAATCTTTACTGTTGTCTCACCAGTCTTTTCTAAATAGATTCCTCAGCCCCACACAGAACTGGAATCGCTTGCTCAAGTGGGTTGTTGAGTCTCCTTCTCTGAGGACATCCAAAACTCACCTGGATGAGTTCTTGTGTGACCTAATCTAGGTGGTCCTGCTCTGGCAGGGAGGTTGGACTGGATGATCTTTCAAGGTGCCTTCCAACCCTTAAGATTCTGTGATTCTGTGATAAACAATAGTTTTCCTTGTGTTTAAATGGAACTTTTTGTGTTCAAGCTTTTTTCCCTTACTCCTTGTCCTGTCACCAGATACAACAGAAAAAAGAGATGCCCTAACCTCATAACGTCTACAAACCTGTAGATGCAACCTATATCTATATATTTATATCAGCAATCAACAGTTGGATGAAAAAGGGATTAAAAATCCAACTGGGAGAGGAAAGCTCCTTCAACTGACACACATACACACACACACACACACAAAACCCCATCAGGAGGAATTAGTTGAATAATTTAGTTTCTTTGTTATTTTATATTTTGTGTATCTGAGATGGGATCAACTCCAGCTCTTGGAGAACTTTCAGTCTTGAATGTTTTAGTAGTCTTGGTTAAAATAAGAGAATGTAGTACCCCATATTCACCCCAAAGCAAAATAAATCACATTCCAGATTTAGTCTTTAAAATGATCTTCAGAGTCCTACTATGACCATGGAAAACAAGACAGATTGAAGCAGAGAAGCCCTATCCTTACTGGGGCTAGTAGATGGCATTCTGGGATGCATCAAGAAGAGTGAGGCCAGGTTCTCCTCCCACTCTGCTCTGCCCTGGTGAAGCCTCATCTGGAGTACTATGTCCAGTTTTGGGCTCCCCAGCTCAGGGAACTTCTGGAGAGAGTCCAGCACAGGGCCACTAAGATGATCAGGGGACTGGAACATCTTCCTTATGAAGAAAGGCTGTGGGACCTGGGGCTGTTTAGTCTGTATTATTTACAAATATCTAAATGGTGGATGTCAGGAGGTAGGGGCACCACTTTTTTCTGTTGTATCTGGTGACAGGACAAGGGGTAATGGGATGAAGCTGGAACGCAAAAGGTTCCATTTAAACATAAGGAAACACAATTTTACTGTTCAGGTGAGGGAGCCCTGGTACAGGCTGCCGAGGGTGGTTGTGGAGTCTCCTTCTCTGGAGGTCTTTAAAACATTCCTGTATGCATTCCAATGTGACCTGATCCAGGTAGACCTACTTGAGCAGGGAGATTGGACAGCATGATCTCTAGAGGTCCCTTCCAACCATTCTATGATTTTATGATTCTGTGGTTTCAGATGATATCATGTCATTCATATTGTAGATGGTTCTGGTGTCTCAATGCTACAGGTAAGACACCTGTCACTGTTGGAAAGCTGCATATACCAACCCTGCATTTCTCTCTGAGGAAAGAAAAGATGAGCACTAGGAAATGACAGAAGAGGTGGTGGCATGTTCCCTACAACCATTCTACAACCAGCTAAGTGGAAACAATGCAGCATTGAGGACTGAAAGGAAATGAGAGCTAAAGTGTTTCAGATTACCCTGTAGAGAACAAACGTGTTTGAATATACTATTCACAGTGTCTCATATGAAAGTTTAATGTCTTGGGGGTGCCAGCTCTGTACAAATCTGTGACTCACTGTAATCAAGCCACAAGCAATGACTATGTGAAAGATTTTGGAAAAGTTTCTTTGTGGCTCCAATGGATGTGTTGCAAAGCAATGACCCATTTTTCAGTCACCGGCTTGTATTTGATAACCATGAAGCCCTACAGAGCAGAGAGGGAAAAGAAATTATGTTGCCTGAGCTGAAAGAAATAGCTATGTGAACCAAATCATTGTGAGGTTTTATATCTTGATTGCCTCTCTGAAAAACTCTGCCAAGTCTAAAATGATTTCCGTAATAGCATGCATTGGTGATATAAAACAGATAGAAAATGCAGCGTTTCTTTTCAACTTGTATCTAAAACACATAAAATTCCTTTCAGGATGTAACCAGAACCTGTTCATCAGTGAAGAAAGTGCCTGTCTGGGGTTCTTCCTATCACCACCCAAGGAACAGATAAGGTTTCTAATGAACCATTCAGTACAAGCTCTTTGTAACTACCTATTAGCTGATAGATTTCACCTGCAACAGACCTAAGTAAATTCTCAACTAGGTTTTGTTGCTGTTGTTGTTGGGTTTTTTTCCTGGTTCTAAATGTATTTTAGTGGCATCTCTTGATTCTTGTTGGCAGGAATGAAGATATTTACCATCTGTTCAAATGCACATTGTCCATGGTAAACAATTCAGACAATTCCCCAAGCAACTGGCATGGGAAGGCAACCAATAATAGATGCCGTCTCTTCACGAAGCTCAGGTACAGGCAAAGGACAACACATCCAGGTGGGCTGTTGGCACTGAAGTGAACTCATGAACAGAACATCTCTCCAGGGTGCTTATGGCAGAAATGAAGTTATAAAAGTATTAATTATCACATCAGGAGATATTTGGCTTACATTTAAGCAATAGCATTTTGTTTGTTTTAATATGCCTGGTGCCCCAACACATCTTTTTGAGAAGGAGATATGGATATGAACTTCAGTTTAGAAGCTGTAAAGTCATGTTAGAGCAGCTTTATAGTACTGGATTTAATATACTTTGCTCAGAGATGGCTCCAAGGAAGCATATCAACTCTTACATGTGTTTAACTAAACCTACTCCTTACTGTAGTACTCTAGCTATGGACTTTATGGAGTTTTTTGAAGGGAAGCTACATTTTGGTTACAGTCCCAGCAGCTGATTTCTAGACAAACTTGTTAGTTGGTGGATCTGAATCAGGATTTGCTTGTAAAGATGCACATGTTGTTAAGAATTCTAGTTGCAAGTGCAGGTGGAGAATTTAGAAGGTTGCTGCTGGAAGGAGTGAGTGTCTCTCAGTAGTGTCTCTCCTTCAGAAATAATGACTGTGACCTGCATCTTTGTGTAGCAACATCTCAGATTAAGTCTCTGCCACTGTCATGGTTTTGCCCAGCCAGCAATGAAACACCATGACAGCTTCTCACTCGGTGCCCCTCATTCACCCCCACGCTTGTTAGGATGGCGGAGGCCCTAGTGAAACGGGAGGAAAAGATAAGCAAGGATGTTGTGGACTGAGACAAGGGCAGGGAGGGCTCGCTGCCAATTACGGTTCTGGGTACTACGGACTACTACTAGATTTAAAGAGGAAAGTAGGAAAGTTTATTCTACTACCTACAAGAAACAGAATGGAATAAAAGCAAAAAGGGAATACCATGATGAGAAAATTACAACCAGCACTTTAAGATCTCCCTCCCCCATCCCTCCTTCCTTCCCGGGCCCAGCTCACTGCTCCCCATATCTCTACCTCCTCCCCCCTCAATGGCTCAGGGGGGCAGGGAATGGGGGATGTGGTCAGTCTCTCACAGATGGGCTCTGTCGCTTCTCTCTTCTCAGATGAAGATGGCATTCTTCCCCTGCTCCAACACGGAGTCTCTCCCACTGGACACAGTCCTTAACAAACTTCTCTGGTGTGGGTCGCTCCCAAAAGCTGCGGCTTCTGCTGATACAGGGTCCCTCACACGGGACGCAGTCCTTGGTGAATATCTCTGGTGTGAGTTCCTCCCAACAGTTGCAGCTTCTGCAGATCCAGGGTCCCTCCCATGGGACATGGCCTCTTTTGTGCTTAATTTTAATGAATCTCTTTGACATGGGTTCCTCCCCACAGTTACAGCTTCTGTGAATATTGAGTCCTTTCAGCAGGACACAGCCTCCTCCGGCCCTGATCACTGCCCCTGCCACAGGGTCCTTAATGAAGAGAATCACTGCCCCTGGATCAGGGTCTTCTTTGGCAAAATGAGTCTCTGCCCATGATGTGGGGTCTTTAATGAAGTGCAAACAAATCTCAGCTTCACTAGTCCTCTCCACAGAATGCAGAGGAGTCTCTGCTCCAGCACACCTTCTCCTCTCTTCCCTCACTGACCTTGGAGTCTGCATGGTTGTTTCTCTCACTCTTCCCACTCTTTGCACCACCACTAGCCAGAAAAAAAGAAGGGATAGAAGAAGGAAGAAATAGGAAGAAGAAAGAGGAAGAAGCCTCATCTTCCGGCTTCTTCTTAAAAAGTGGTAGTGGAGGTGTCTAATTGGCTGAACCCCAGAAGTGGGTCTGGCTCAGAGCTGGGGAGAGTTTCGAGTAACTTCTTACAGGAGTCATCTATACAATCCTTTCTTCATTACCAGAAATGGCTTCATGGCGAACCATGACAGCCACGACTTGTGTGTTTGCTTTATATTTTGCAGAACTTTCCAGCTGGAGTCACACGGTAAGTTTGTTCCCTGTAGCATGAAGGGATGACATCTTACTGCTTTTCCCTGGAGCTAACACATCCATTTTTAATTGTTGACCACTATATCAGAAATTCTATTTCCCAGAGTTTAATTGTTTTGCATGATGTTTAATTAATGACTTCCCTACAGAAATCAGCTGTTAACCTTTTTTTAAAAAATAATATATTATTTAGTATTTATTTATTATTTAGAAATAACATTTTTAATTGTACAGGGTGATATAATTAATTTATATATTCACTCTAAAATTCCATGTGCCAGTCCTTCCAATCCCTCACCCCTCTTTCTTTTCCTTGCAATATGAAGAGCAATAAGAGCTGTAGAAATGCTACTTTAATGGTTTCAAGAATAAGTTTTGGAAACAAGATGGTACATATGCAGGAGAGCATTGATGACACATTTAAATCTTCCTGAAAACGCTAAGCCAATACTTAAAAGCTTTTTAAAATAAGATGAATACAACTTTTTCTCCTTCTGAATTTACTTTCTTCTGTATTCTTGCAAATGAGCTGCCCTAGAGCAAAGTTTGGTGGATTAGAAAATCTCAAGCCAAAGTTGCACAGGACCAGAGTTCAGAATTTCTGCCAGAGACCTGATGTGACGAGTGATATTCATCCAGCCAGGAGACTGTGCCATCCAGAATGTGTCTAGCTGAATTTCACTCACAGCAAAGTACTCTTGGAAAAGTTCCAGGACAATAATAATTGGATACCAGGGAGCTGCAAATAAGTGCTAAGGAATGAGGAAGTACAGCACTTGCACAGGTAGCATCCCCTCTTCTGACTGCTCAGAATCCCTTCTCCACTTTGGCTGTCATGGCAAAATCTCCATCTTCTCTTTCCAGCTACTAACTGATGCAGAGCAAGATGAAAGGATTGGGTGCCGGGAGACATTTTGTAGTATTCACCAAGTGCTAAAGCTCCTTCCAAATCCAGACATTAGGCAGAGGCTTCAGGAGTCCCCAGCCACCTCTCCTCAGAACAAAGCTTTCCCATGATGACAAAAGCTGGACAACCTGAATTCAGCTGCTCCCACAATAATTCTGCTCATGAGAGACAGGGTGCAGACATGCATGTAGAGATGCCAGACATGCATATCAACACAGAGGGTATATTTGCAAGTTTCCTGTTAGCAGCATATTCCTTAACACATGTGGACTAGGAGACGTTTATACATATGGAAATAGTTAACTTAATCTTTTTTTGTTTTGGATGGATCAGGAGGTGTCAAAATATGATGGAGTAAATAGTGAAATAATCACAGAAAAGTAAAAAATAACAGAACACATGAGTTGCTGATTAATAGGGCTGTCGGGCCAGTGTTAATGTTTCATACAGCATCAGTCCAGAAAAGCAGCTGAACAGAGATTTAGTTTTTTTCTATACATGGAAGAAAACTCAGTGAGGTCAGTACTGAAAAACAGTGCTGCACCCAGGCCTGCTTTACAACTCCTTTTCACTTTATGCAAACCTGACTGCTGAAGTAAATTTCCCTATTTTCGTCCTTTTCTGAGGCAAGTGGTAGACCCCAGAGAGTGAGGCAGGCTGGGTGTCTCCCTGTAATCACCACACTTCTCTTGTGACTTATCCCTTGCCCTTTAGTCTCTTTCATCTAAAAACTATCACCTCTGCTATCATCACCCACACAACAGCATATCATTGTTTCTCTGCTTCCTTCCATAGAGCTCTCTAATGTCAGTGTATCATTGGAGGAGGAAGTGCTATATCTAGGCAAAAATCAGGGGAAGAGTCACAAAGCTTGTAATGAGGAAGCAAGAAAACAATCTAAAGCTTTTTGCTGAGTGTGTTTGGTCTAAATTTTCATCAAATCCTGAGGGAGCAGAGCAGCACTTCCTCTCCTGATTTTTAATATAAACCTTGGCAGAGATGAAGACTGGATGGCTAAAGCAATTAGAAGAAAATTTCAATTCAGTAGGAAACAGGAAAAAAAACCCCCCAACTACAATAACAAAAAGATTTGGTCATTTCTAAGACACAGGATATCTGATACAGCTGCAGTTCTTTAAAGAATTACTTAGAAGAGGTTTTGACTACTTTTCTCTGGAAAATATTTCAATCAGCATATATGAAAAAAGCCTTTATTCTCTCCTTCATTTTCTTTCTTTCTTTCTTTCTTTCTTTCTTTCTTTCTTTCTTTCTTTCTTTCTTTCTTTCTTTCTTTCTTTCTTTCTTTCTTTCTTTCTTTCTTTCTTCTACCACAATGTAAGTTCTACTGCAAAAGAAAGAAAAAAATGTATAGCACAAATGAGTCTCGTTTCATCCCAATATTGCCATAAGTAATTATGCTTCTCTCTGTTCTTGTTTCAGACGTACTGATGTTATGAATGAATTAACCAAGGAACATAATGCTTTGCTGCCAACTGAGAGCTAATCCTTCAAGTTCAGTGCTATTACACTTAACATATTTCAGTTGGATCTCAAACCAAGACGTACAGAAGAATTGATACCACTGAAGGAGCTGGATGTCTTGTCAAGAAAGAGCCTCACGATTCTTTTGCTCCAAGGAAATTTGAATGAAGAAACATTCAGTTTGGAGATTTGCCTATTATGCTCAGAAAAAGCCAAAAAATGGATTGAAGAAAGCAGATAGAACTGCAAAGAAAAATTGCAATTTTTTAATTCAAAGTTCAAGTTTATGAATTTTTCAATGGGACATTTTGACAGTTATCTACCCATCCACTTTGGGAGATCTCTTCTGGACTTTACTTTTGAAGCTCTTCAAAATTTGTGTCTTAGCCAGTGCAGGACAGGGAGTTTGTCTTGCTTGAATGGTCTAGTTTTCCTTGCAGTTTCCAGTGTACTCCCTTGGCGATTATTGATGTAGTTTCTGCTAGTGAGCACACGCAGTGCAGTGATCCTCTTTTAGACTGTAGCTCAGTAAGGTGCTGAGCACTGACACAGATTTTGGGTGTGCCATCACTCTGAAATCATTGTGCACTTTGTTTTGAACAGTTACTGAGACAGCAAAGGAGGGAGCCTAATTGCCCTAGGCTGCCTTTTATAGTCCAGGAGGTGAAGAGGATATCACCAGAGCACATAGTGTCCTTAGCTGACTTGCTTCTTGATTTATAGGTCTCCATTAGATACAAAGAGGTGCTTGGGAAGGATGCAAATAGTGAAAGCAGCAGGGAGAGACAGTATCAGAGTGAAGAGCTTCAGCCAAGTTGTTTGCATCCGCAGAGGAAACACGGAAGGAGAAAGAGATCCAGCATCACAGCCTCGGTTCAGGGACGCTTAAGATTCTGTGTATGGTCACTGTGGAGTTCTGTGAATAATGGTTGTTTTGCTTTAAAAATGGAGATGCGAACGGTTTTGTGTAGCAAAGACCTGTAGAGCAGATCAGTGTCCATCTGACAAGACAACAGTTTGTGGTTAGAAAAAAGGCCAATGTTTGCAGCGTGAGCTGTCTGTGGTTGCCACTCGCACCTTCTACCTACTGCAGGTGGCTACATCCCCAGCCTGCATGAGTTGTGCTTATAGTTATACAATTATTAAATGATGGTGTGCATTTGTATTCCGACTATTATAAATCCATTACTTCCCTGAGGCCACAGGAAATGGCTTTAAAATGTGAAGCTTTTCTACAGGGTATTGAGAGACAAAAATACTGAAGCAATGTACTTGGTTTGCACAGATCAATGTAGTGCAATAACTGGGAGGATGAACCAAGCTTAAAATGTTACAAATGTGACTGGATGAAAGCTTAACGTGACATTGAGTAATTGTCACTACAAAAGCCACCTAAACCAATTTAAGGGGAAAAAAAAAAAAAAGCAGAGCCAAGCAGTAAATTGTAAAAGGGAAATGACAGTATTTGCACTTGGAACCAAAGCTGGGGCAATACAACTGTGCAGCAGCGAGTGAAACTTCAAATTTTCCCTTCTTTTTTTTGGTACAATGAAGAGGTGTGGGTGAAAAGTCTTGGAGTGTTGAGACACATCAAGGGATTTTGAAAATTGTTTTCCACTCTGACTTTTGTGAATATTATTTCTTCATTACTGTTCCTATGTGACCTGATCTAGGTGACCCTGCTTCTGCAGAGGGGTTGGACTGGATGATTTCTAAAGTCCCTTCCAACCCTACCATTCTGTGATTCTATGATCCTAATAACTTTGTTTCTCTTTCAGGGAAGAAAGAAGTGTTCCAAACCTGTCTGCGAAGGGAATAATGAAGACAAGAGAAACAAAGCAATCTTTCCAACAAGATTCAAAAAGCTTCTACCAGATTCAGAAGCTGGTGCTAGGTTGAACTAAGGCACAAACATTATCCTGTGAGCAAAGAGGCTTACCTGCATTCTGTGAGCAACAACTTAATATTTCATCAGGCAGGCACGATGTACAGACTGGTGAGTCTTTCCATTCTTTGTCATGAATTTGCATTAAGCTGAAAATAAATACTAATGAAGATGTTTCCTTTTCTGAAGCACTGAGCCACTTGTAGGAATCATTTTGGGGGGGAGGAGTAGGAAAGGAGTTTACATCTCAGACTTCTGTTATTATCTTGCTTGAACAGATGGAAGTGCAGCTACTTGTGATTAAATCATTAAAATGAATGGACATCACTGAAATGGTGGTCACACACTTGCTCAATTCCAAGTAAAGAAAATTAACGATGGTTAGTGATGGATGTGGATTTCACGAAAAGGAACAAAAGCAGCCTTTCCCTCTAGTCACTGCGGGTTACATACCTACATCATGTGTATTCATGGCCAGGGAGCTCTGATTCTTCATTGCCTTTTGGAATGTATTCAGGAGTCACTTAGTATCCAGAAATAATTAAACTCCTTTGGCATCTAAATTTCTGCCACTGATTATGCACACAGAAAGTCCTTCTTCAAATTCCAGAATTACCTAACCCAGAGCTCTACAGGATGAGGATTCTCAAACAGAAATTTCTCTAAATACTCCTAATAAATGAGACCTTCAGCAATGGGACTCTGAACATGTTTGCATGCTCAGTGTAGAAAGTGTGTTCCTTGTTTTGGAACATATCAGCAGTTGCATAAATCCACTTGGGCTCTAGAAGTATTGGCTTCTAGAGTGGAGTCTGAAACTCACAGTCTGAAATTGTCCAGTTCTCTGGACTATTACCTGTCAGTTATTTCAGAACTAGTCTAGGAAACACACACCTCCGCTGTTGCTGGGTGCTGAGGAATGCAGCTACTTTGCAAAGGACAAAGAGGTATTTAAAAAAAATTAAATCAGTCAAATCAATAAAATATTATCCACTCATCAGACCTTCAATCAGCTTCTCAGCACTCCATTTCTAATTAATTGCCATCTGGTGCAGCCCTTTCTTTCCCAAAGCAGTGGGGAACATTCTTCTGGAGCAGGCACACACAGCAGTGCTGCTGGTGTGCTAACTGCTTCTGACTGGCAGTCCTAGGGACCCTAATTGTTTGAGGCAAATCGCCTCCCCAGGGACTGCATGATTTTTTTTCCCTGCATTTGGCTTGCAAGATTTTTTTGGTAAGGGAAAAAAAAAATGCTTCTGTGTCATTTAAAACAGATCTCACTCCAAATAACAGCCAACTTCTGGTATAATATGATTGTGGTTTATCAAATAATAAATCGCTGTCACTCTAAATTGCTGGGAATGGGACCAATGCTGATTTCCATGTCCACTTTGTCATGCCATGAAATTTTCAGTGGTTTCTATGCGTGTAGGAGTCACGGCTGTCAGCAGGGAAGAGCCTTGGTGTGCCACAGGGAAGCTGCAGAGACAAGTGGGTGTGATTTCTCAGATTCTGATCCTTAATATGCTATCCAATTTTAAGTGC